>NC_087222.1:17622663-17625930 GCF_015104395.2 Macrobrachium nipponense
GTTTGTTTTTTCCAAATACTTCAAAGTAGGTGTTTCGACTGTGGAGAATATGTTTTTTTTATATATATTAGTGAATTTTTATGTCTTTGTAGTAATGTCTAGTGGTATTTTTCATTGTTTATTATACTATATATTTCATAGGTTGCTTAATGTAATGAATAACATTATTTGAAGAGATGTTTAATGTAAATGTTATGCAGTTTTTTATTTATAATAAAGTTTCCAAAAGAAATAAACTAGGTAATGTCATTTATCTTATTCATATTATATGTTCAATAAAATGAAAATGGTAAGGTATTTTTTTCATGTAGATTTTTACAATGGAATCAGAGATATTTACTTAAATAAATAGAGTATGCAACATGAAAGTGAAAATGTTTTTGAGCGAGTTACTTGACATATCAGCATTTTGGGGTGATATGACCTGAAATTATACTGTTATGAAATAAATTATTATTCTCCTCCAGTATTAATGTAAAACAAAAAGGCATACATAATTTATTTAAAGTGTACTATTTCATTATTTCCCATAACTATAATGTAAAGGTTTTGGTTCTGTTTAATTTCTGAATCAGCAACCTCAAGGTATGTAGCATCTGAAACAATCCCCACTGATGAGGCTGCTTTACAAAAGCCAAAATGATGTTGGTGCTCTCATAGAGCCCAGAAAACAGCTGGCTGTTTTTGAGGTTAGAATGTTTCCGATTCAATTTCTTTCTTGGTTGATGTAAAGTGGTGACTCCAGTTGTGTCCACCATAACCTGGTAACTATGCAAAGTACAATCAAGATATAAATATAAATTATAACTGTAATACTAATGGCCAATTATTAAACAATAAAATTTTAATATTTGCAGTTTAGTTAGTAGGAGTTTTTTTTTATTATTTTTTTAAGAAGAATGTAGTAATATGTGATGCCATTACCAATAATACCATCGCCATTGGTAATATGAATGCCCGTCTATTTGAATGTCTACAGCTTGAGTAGGTGTGACCAAGAGAGTTGCTTGTGAGAAATGCAGAACTTGGCAACCAAAACTGGAGAATGATACCAGTTATGAAAACTGGCTCCTTGAGATATGTAGTAGGTACTTTCTTCTGCAGTTTACTCGTAAGTCGTAAGGTAGAGATGTTTCATTGCAATCTCAGTCATAAAGTTTCTGTAGAACAGCAGGTAAAAAGAGTTGAATTCTTGGACGTGAATTTATTTTGGTTTTATTGATCAGAGATGAAATAATTGGTTGGGTTAATCTTGGCGACTGAATAATGTTGAGGAAGTCATTCAGACTAGGACTATCTGACTGCCTTTTAGGAGGATGTGGTCAGTGTGCATAAAGAATTTCCCTATGTGATCATAGGATGCTCATCCTGTGTCTTTATTCTTGGAGTTTTCTTTTGGACTGAGAATTGCCAGTTGTTGATGTTTATGAGGTGAGGTAAGGTGAGGAGAGGTAGGGTGAGATAATGGGAGGCAATGTAAGGTGAAGAGAGGTAATGGGAGGTGAGGTAAGATGAGGTGACGTAAAGTAAGGTAAGGTGAGATAATGGAAGGTGAGGTAATGGGAGGTGAAGCAGGGTAAGGTCACAGGAGTGAGGTAAGGTGAGGAGATGCACGGTGAGGTCACAGGAGATGAGGTAATGAGAGCTAAGGTAGGGAGAGGCCTCAGGAGATTTTGCAATGAAAGCAGGAAATCTCAAAGGTGTTTTCCCTGAATCCAGAGTTTGGTCAAACAGTCTTACAAACTTGACAGAAAGTTCAAAGAAAGAAAACACTAAATCATATCTAAGAAGTCAATCTATATACGATTCTACTACCTTTAATTAATTCATATAGAATTCAGTATTCGTAAAAATATAAACACTAAAACTTTTAAAATATCCTGGAGGGATTTTGCTCGAGTCTTCTTCTTGTACCTACCTACAATTTTCCCAAGACGTCATTGAACTGGAGGATAATATATATCTATATATCTAATTCTAGATATCTATTATATTATATATATAGATATATATTAAGATATATAAATATAGATATATATATTTCATAGTATATATATCGTAATCAATAGATGATTAAATAATAATATATATCATATATTAGAGAATATAATATAATTGAAATATATAAATTAGATATTAGATATATATATATCATATATATATATATATGATATATATATATATATAGCTAATATATATATTATATATAATATATATATATATATATATATATTATATATATATATATATATATATATATATATATATATATATATATATATATATATATATATATATATATATATGTATATCTTATATATTATATATATATATATATATATATATATATATATAGTACAATTATATATATAGATATATCATATATATATATATATATATATATATATATATGGATAGATATATAGCTATATAATATATATATATATTATTATATATATATATATATACATATATATATAGATATATATCTATATATATATATATAAATATATATATATGTATATTATTATATATATATATATATATATATATATATATATATATATATATATATATATCCTATATATATCTATCTATCTTATCTATATATATATATACATATATATATAATATCTATATATATATATATATATATATATATATACATATATATTAGATATATATATATATAAATATTATATATATATATATATATTTATATATATATAAAAAAATAGAAATATATATATATATATATATCATATATATATATCTATATATATATATATATATATATATATATATATATATATTATATATATATATATATATATATATATATATATATACATATATATATATATCTATATATATATATATATACTATATATATAGATATATATCTATATATATATATATATATATATATATATATACTATATATATATATATATATATATATATACATATATATATATCCTAGATATATATAGATATATATATATATATATATATATATATATAGCTATATATCTAATATATATAATCATATATATATATATCTATATCTAAATATAGATATATATATATATATCTTGATATATCTATATATAGATATACTATACTATATATATAGATATATATACTATATATATATATATCTACTCATATATATATCTATATATATCTACCGATATATATATATATATATAGACAGCTTTAAGCATATCAAAGTCAGACTAATTACACCATTTATTTACAATATTG
>NC_087222.1:17626430-17665606 GCF_015104395.2 Macrobrachium nipponense
ACTTGTAAATAATTAAGACAATACGTCTATCTTTTATAATTTTAAGTTGTTTCAAGAACCTTGAAGAATACGAAATATGAATGGAAGTGAGAAGACAGTCCCAGTCCCCCAGTAGACACAGCCATCAGAGAGAGAGAGAGACGCTTGCGCCGTTTACAACTGTGAATCAAAATTACTCTCCGGCTGACCGCTTTCCTGTACATCGTAGAAAGTTGGTCAAAGCCATAATACATAGACAAAGCCACAATTCTTCATCTGCACTTAAATGCGTTATTAACTTCCGCAGAGTTTTGTTATTCTACATTTTGGCAAGACTGAGTGAATACATTGCTGGAAGGAAGGGTTGGACTCCCCACCCTACTGCCAGTAGTTAATTACCTAAAAACCTTGTTAAGTATTGGATGGCCAGTTTCCAGCTGTGCTGAAGGTATTTCCATAGGTAAAGAGCTCAGGTTTGTATGTTAGGAAAAATATAAATGACTTAAATTAGTATTTTTTTTTGTTTTGTAGTCAATTGTAACCAAACCTAGAATGCTACTTATATATCTTCATTGCAGAATTATTGTACTTTATTTTTTAAAAGTTGTCTATGTAAACCTATGCAAATAAAGCTTTAGACTAGTTCTGCAATACATTTTTATTTTGTAATGTTTATGTGAAAGTAGAAATTTAAAAATTACATATTTTTAGTTTATATTAATGTGGAAGTACCCAGAAACATTAGATTTTTTCACACATGTTTTGCTCTGCATTATTCTAACATTTGCATTAAGTCTGTAAGTGCTTAGTGTACAGTCTCATTGATACTGTATTGTGTATAGAAAACATCCATGTGCTGATGGAGATCACATTTCTTTGCCACAGATAACCTCTTTTGTTACGGATGATCTCTGATAATCTGCGAAGGAACGTGTTTTCTTTAGCATCGAGTTAATTTTCCTCAACAACATACTCTAGGTAAGTAATATAAAAGTGAAGTAATTGAAGTTAGAGAGAACGCCCCTAAATTATATTTAGTATTTGATATAAGCTTTGTTGAATCTTTAGTCATTCACAAAAACATTGTTCAAAAGCCAGTTTGTCAGTTATTCACGATGCACTGAATTAAATTTTTGCCAGTTTTCAAATGTTACAGAGACACTGTTTTAAATGTCAACATACCAAAAAGTAGAAATAATCTGATTAGAAATGACACCAGAGTGAGAGTAATATTTTGATTAGTAATTTATCAAACAATGTGTGAAGCATAATATTGCTTTTCACAGATGTAGCTCATGGGTAGATGGGGCCTGCCAAGGCTTAATAACTGATAGTTAAATGGGGCCAGGGTCTGCTGAAACCTAGTCTTCTGCATCTGAGATCTTGCATAAACATTTATATCCAGAGAGTCCTTAATTTGTCCATGTCATAAAGTTTCTAGGTATATTGGTCTTGGTGCCAGCAACTAATGAGTAGCGAATCAAAATGTTGAGCAAATTGATAAGCAATAAGGTGTTGGATTGTGTCACTTGCTTTCTTAATGAAGTAGATGCTAGTGGAGGCATTCATTTAGATTTTAGTGTTCATTTATGGTTTTTCTCCACGATATAAAAGAACCTGCTTGCTAGTCCCTCTTCTGCTTTGCCCACTTGTGCTATTTCTAGTCAGCTGCTTCTTGTCCACACCATCGAGATATTTTAGATCACAGTCTTTTTTTCTACCCATTGAACAGCATGTATCTCCTTTGCTGCGTCATCCTTGAATTGATCCTGCAGAAAAGAGACCTCCAGAAGGATCTTTCCCACCATTATCCCTACATTAAGGGGTCAGTTGCCTGATGCACCTTCTCCACTGCCTCTTATTAAAGACATCATCCTCCACCAAACCTCTTCCCTCCATATCTTCCTTCATTTTATCTCGCCATCTAATTCTCTGTGTCCCTCTCGATATTCTTCCTCCAACAGGCTCTTCCCAAGCCCTCTTCACTCCCTCCCCATCCTCAACACATGCCTGTTCTATCTCAATCGTGTCTCTCTTATCACCTCTGTCATCTTTAGTAAGCCTGTCCTTTTTCTTATTTCATCATTTTCCAAAATCTCAGCCAGTGATATTTCCATAATTCACCTCAGCTTTCTCATCTCTGTTCTCTCAAGCTTTACTTCCTGTTTTCTTCTTAGAGCCCATGTTTCTGATCCATACATTAACACTGGTCTTATACTGTGCTATAGATCTTGACTTTTAGCTTGTTTGGAACTTTCTTATCACATGCTACTCCAGCTACCTCTCTCCACTTCCCAACACAGCTTTTATCCTACTGTCTATTTCGGTCTCATTATCCTCCCTCTTGGCTTAAAGTAGATCCTAAGTTTGTTCCTACACATAATAGAAACCCTCAGTCCTTTACATAAGGAATTACTTTCAACGTAGGCTGGAAATCAGTCATAAGAGAATAACAACAAGGTAGTTAGGCAGTAACTGCTTGTTCACTAGTCGGGAGTCCCACCCGACCAGACGTAAACATTCCACTTTGCTTTCGCCCGCCATTGTGTGCAGACATGCTCTCTGCTCTCTCTGTCATCGAGAATTGTGAGACCTTTCTTTGTTGTGTCTTTGTGAATGATTGTGTTTTGTTTGCTTTTATGATGCAAACCCAAAACTTAGATAAGCCTTGTCGCCCTCCATTCTTGCAACACATTTGCTCTGGAGCGGGGGGCCAGAAATTGCGGTAGTTTCCACTTCAAAGTGGAAATGGACCTTCATGTCCTCTGCATGAAGTGCCGAGGGCGTGAGTGTTCTCTAGATAATACTTGTGATACTTGTATCTCTTGGTATGCAGAGCAGTTGGAGAGATATGAGGGGAGGAAGCAATCTCAGGGGAAGTCTTCCAAGGCTTTCTTGTGGGGCTACGCGGCCCTGTTGACTCCGTTGTTGGCTAATCCTTCGTTTTCCTTTCTCCCTCCTCGTATGCTTCCCCATCTCGCTGTTTCCCCTTCAGAGGAAATGTCTCCGTCTGCTTCTTTGTTTGATTCATTGAACATAGAAGGTGGGGGGAGGCATGCCGACCAGGGGCTGTATTCGGGAGCTTTTGTTCACTCCGGGGGGATCTTTCTCCGCCAAAGGGAACAGGGGTTACCACCACTAACCTGACTTTTGCTCCCTCAGGTGTGTATGTCTCCGCGGTCAGGGATTTGCAACAGGCATGGGTGAAGTTGAGTTTGCCTGGCACTCCTCTCCATGGGCTGATGGATAATTTTTGTCAGCTCCTGTGATTCTTGGTGTGGCTACTGGGACAATGACGACTCTGTCAATGCGTGTGTATGCATCACCACCTCACCTTGTGTATACCCAACATGTTACCACAATAACACCTTCTATGGTCATGTCGTCAGTGCCGTATACTTCAAGGACGGAACCTTTTCTGCCTCCTCCTCCAGGCTATGCAGTCCTCTCTCACCCAGACAACTATGATAGACCCCAGACACTGTCCCCACTGGATCTTCCACCCATCTCTGTTCCCATGCCTGTTGCTGTACCTGTTCCTGACTGTGCAAGTGCTGCTGTGGCGTCAGCGCCCCTGGTGGCACCCTGGATGGGGTATCTGATTGCTGTTCTGAGGAAGTTGATGAAGAAGAAGTCAAAGAAGAAGCGAAAGGTGTCATTGTCTTCGTCATCGTCATCTGCTGCCCCTCCACTTCTGAGACTACCCTGCCGAAGAAGAAGGTTATCTCCCACCTGCCAAGAAGTAGTGTTCCGTGGCTTCTAAGGGTCTGTCTAGCCGTTCCGGTGAGACATGTGGTCCTTCCACTGTTCCTCCCATTGCTTTGGTAGCAGGAACTGCCTTGCCGCCCCCATGGGTGCACAGGGTGGGGACACAGAAGTTTATGCTACGGTTTGTTCGTCTGCACCTAGTCCTAGAGGTTCCTGCCTCTAGGATTGGGACCGTCTCGGGTTTTTGTCCACGAGTTTCCCCCAGTGCACGCTCATCCACAAGTGAGGGTGCAGCTAGAGTTGGTGATGCTGAGTCCACTCACAGTCACGACTCAGGCACGACGCGAAGGAAGGGGTAAGTCGTCCAGGTGACTTATGCCTTGCTGACGATTGCCCACATAGCTATGCTCGGCTCTCAGGGATGACATAATGGTCCCACCGGACTGTGCACGTGTCGAGACTGGTTGGAAGTCCCTTGTTCTCTCCTCTTGAGAGGTTTCGGCCTCTTCGGAGACTGACGCGTCATGGGGACGGTACCCACTCTAGTCATGGTGGTGAACGCTATTCTTCCCCCGATTTACAGTCACGTGAACATGACCCTAATGTCCATGCGTCGAGTAGCACTTCCCCTGACGTGTGAGGATTTCGCTACCATCCTCAGAGGAGTGCTTCTCCACAGGGAAAATACTCCTCTAGACCCGTGAGCCGATCATCACCGCGGGTTGGTGATCATTCACGGCCTGCTCCATCTGCTAGTTCTGCTAGCAGACCGAGGGGGAGCGTTGGATCATCCTCACCTTTCCCTTCAACTTCCTTGGGATACACCAGGAGGAGCGACGCGACCAGGGGGAACCATGGGGAGTGTTATCCTCACAGTTCGGCCATGAGAGTGTATGTTCCCTGTTTGGTCTTAGGACCTGAGATGTCGTACGCTTAATTGGTTCGAGGAGATCATGAACTGTCTGTCAAGGCTCTTCCCTTTGAAGGAAGAGAATCAGGCGAGGGACTCGCCCTGGAAGGACTTGACGGTCCTTCCCCTCGGGACGCAGTCACTCCCGAGATTCAGAGGTCTTTTGCGGAGGTCATTGCGCTGATTCGTCAGCACAATGACCTAGGGGAAGGATAGATGGTAGCTCCCTCTGACTGTCCTTCACAGTTAGAGTCGTTCTGGGGTCCTAATAAGGAACCCAGAGCTTCTGTGGGGTTACCTTGGTCTTCCTTGTCTGAAGGTGTGTTGGGCCAGATGAACAATCTTGTCTCGGGGCAAGAGAGTTCACTTAGGGCCAACAGGTCAGGCAAGCTGTTTCCCCCTCCTCTACCTTGACAGAGGCGATTTTACTTGCCCTCAGAGAACCCTTTGCTGACCAAACAGGTTGACCCAGAGCTAGTACGGCTAACTCCCGGCTTGCCTCATGCTGTGCGAACCAAAGGTTCTCTGACAGAAGGTGCTGCAGAGGCAAGTAGAATCACCTCTGTCGAGGTAAAGGAGGGGGAAGCAGCTTGTCCGATCTGTTGGCCCTAAGTGAACTCTCTTGCCCCGAGACAAGATTGTTCACCAGGCCCAAAACACCTTTGGAGGTTACCGCTATGGCAGCTATCCAGGCCATCTCCTAGTTGGATCTGTGGTCCCTCACAGTATCCAAAGTCACTGCTTCTTTAGGACCAATAGCTTCCAGAGAAGACTCGGCTTTTGGGAGACTTTGTCATTCTGGTGGTAGGGCCATTTCCTACCTGGGCCACCAGACTACAAACCTGTGGGTCAACCTTGTTCTTAGGAGGAGGGATGCTGTCCTAAATCGTATAACCAGGTCAGTCGGCCCAGAGTCGCCTTAGGTTGCTGGGTTCCTCTCTCTTTCCTAGAGAGATGGTGGATGCTGCGGTAGACAAGCATGGAGCTGAAGGCAGCGATCGTCTTGTCCACCAGGCAGTTGCCAAGGCAACCGGGCTGTCTCATGCTTGTAGATGTCCTTCAGGAGGGGTATTTTCTTCCATTCGAGTTGAGCCCACCCTTCACTGGCTGTCCATCCAACTTCAGACATACATCCCTGGTTCTGCCAAGGATATGGCACCGAAAGAAGTGCTATCAATGCTGAGCAAGATAGCTGTGGAAGTCGTTCGAGATCCATCACTAAGGTTCTACAGCCGACTTTTCCAGGTGGAGAAGACTACAGGGGGCTGGAGACCAGTGATAGATCTCTCTCCCCTGAACCGATTCGTTCGCCATACTTGGTTCAAGATGGAGACGACATGTTCCGTGCTCTCCTCTATCAGGGAGAATGACTTTATGCTTTTGGTGGACCTGAAGGATGCATATTTTCAGATACCCATCCAACAGTCCTCCAGGAAGTACCTTTGCTTTATCCTAGAGGGGACGATGTTCCAATTCAGGGCACTTTGTTTCAGACTTTTGCCAGCCGCTCAGATGTTCGCACGAGTGTTCACCTTGGTGTCAGCTTGTGCCCACTTGGTCGGGATATGCCTCTTTAGGTATCTGGACAGCTGGCTAGTCCTGGCAAGCTCGCTCTTGCAGTTGCTATAGGACAGGGATTGACTTCTCAATTTTCGTCACGATCTAGGGATCATGGTAAATTTGAAAAGTCGGATCTCATTCCCAACCAGAGGATAAAATACCTGGGAATGCTGATCGACACGGAAGCAGCACGAGTCTTCCCCACAGACTCGAGGATCAGCAAATTCAGGAAGGCAGTTTAACTGTTTGTCTTGACAGGAACAGCTAATTCAGCTTTGGCAGGTCGTGATAGGCCACCTGTCATCACTAGAGAAGTTAGTCCCTCACAGGCGTTTTCACCTGCGGTCTCTGCAATGGAGACTGAAGGAGTGTTGGTTACAAGCTCGGGATCCTCAATCATTCCTCATTCCTCTAACAGAGGAAGTGAGGAAGGATTTAGCCTGGTGCCTAGACGACTGGAAACTCTTAATAGGAGTGGAGTTGCACACTCCCCCTCCAGACATGCTTCTGTTCTTGGATGCATCGAATGAGGGTTCAGGCGCACACCTGGAGGAGTTGCTGACTGCAGGGGTGTGGAATCGACATGACTAGCACCTTCATATCAACGTTCTGGAACTAAAGGCAGCTTTCTTAGCCCTCCAAGAGTTCCGGGATAGATTGATGGGACACTCCATGGTGTTGATGAGCGACACCATAGTGGTGGACATATGTCAGCAGACAGATAGGCCTGGTGTCTCTTCCATTGCATCAGTTGACAGTGCAGGTGCACAAGTGGGCTGCAGCACACTCAGTATAGCTGTCAGCCAAATACATTCAAGGCAACAGGAATGTAGTGGGAGACAAGCTCAGCCGTCAGAATCAGGTGATAGGGACCGAATGGTTTTACACCCAGATGTGGCAGAAAGGCCGTTCAACCTATGGGGTTGTCCAGTGGTAGACCTGTTCACTACCTGGCACAACAGAAAACTTCCAGTTTTCTTCGCTGTCGTGCCAGACCCATGGGCAGCTGCAGAGGACGCGATCCAACATCCGTGGGACAACTTCGAAGTGCTGGTCACCAGCAATCCTCGGATGATCCTGGTGGCTCATATCCTGACCTGTTGGCTCTTCTCTCCGGGGCACCACGAGAGATTCCCCCGTGGCACAACATTCTGTGTCAACCGCACATAGAATGGTACCACTTGGCAGTACGGTCCCTGTGTCTTCATGGCTGGCAGTTATTCAGGCTATCCACCATCTCTTGCAAGAAAGAGGATTTTCTCGCCGAGCAGCAACAGAGATGGTGGGATACTGCAGACAGTCCTCTGCAGAAGTGTACCAGGGAAAATGGTCCATCTTCTGTGATTGGTGTCCGCTCAAAGCCACTTTTCAACAGATCGTGGATTTCCTAGTCTTTCTTCGCCAAGAGAAGCTCCTCTCTGCCTCTGCAGTTAAGGGCTACAGGTCTGCCTTGGCCTTGGTCCTGAAACTGCAAGGAGTGGATGTTTCCTTTTCAATGGAAATATCTCTTCTTAGGAGGAAGGAGCTTGATTCGTGAACCGTACGAGCCTCTCTGAGAGCCATCAGACAGTGATCTAACCCTTAAGACCATCTTTTTTCTGGCCCTGGCATCAACGAAGAGACTAAGTGAGTTTCATGGTCTCTCTTACAATGTTAAACATTTGAGGGGATGGGGATCTCTTATGCTCGATTTCATCCCCAATTTTGTAGTGAAGACTAAGAATCCTTTGGTCCCTGATGATAGATTCGAGTCCTTTACGATCCCCTCCCTAGAGGACTTTTGCGGAAATGACCCAGACGAGACGCTAGTTTGTCCCATTAGAGTGCTACGGCGCTATATGAAGAGAACTCAGCATGTCCGGCCTGAGTGTCAACTCCTCTTCATTAGCACCAGGTTGACCAAGAAAGAGGTGTCTAAACACTACCTCTTTTTGGCTTCGTGAGGTGATCAGGAAAGCATACTCCTCGAAAGGGAGGTTTGACACCTTTCGTCCGAGAGCCCACAGAGTCAGAGGTACTAGTCCTACCCTTGCGTTCTGCAAGAACCTGTCAGTTTCACAGGTACACAAGGCAGGGGTTTGGTCCAACCACACCACCTTCACCTCCTTCTAACTTTAGGATATTGCCCATAGGCCCTTGGATACCTTTTCCTTGGGACCTGTGGTGGCTGCTCAACAAGTTGTGTAGCTTACCCAACTCCTCTGACTGGATAAAGTTACATCTCGTCTTGTGTAAATGTATGAATGGTTGCGAATGAGTGTGTGACTAGCTTCTCTTCCTCCTTCATTCTTCTTTCTTCCTATGGGCAGAGAGCTGCAGTCGTCACATGCTGGAAAGGGCAGTCGATGCAGGTAAGCTATATTACTAAGTTCCTTTCTTTCCCTTTCATTAGGGTATAGAAGCACATATCCGTCCCTTCCCTAACAAGGGGGAAGAGGACATTGTCATAAGACAAACCCAATACTTGTATATTTGTCTTCTTACTTCCGACTATAAGTTCTTGTTTGCTATTCATAAGAGGAATTTGGCTCCCTCTTATGAATTGGTCCAGAGGTCTGGCCATTGGTCTCGCAGTTCTCATACCTCGATCAATTGGACAGAGGCAAGATTCCCCCCCTCCCCCCCCACCACCCCTTGGTCATATGACCAGGGTGGTAATCTTGGTTGGGTGAACACCAGTCTGTTCACAAGACTCTATCAGATTTCACCAACCAATCAGTGAGTCTTCCTTATGTAATTATGTAAAGGACCGATGGTTTGTATTACGTGTAGGATCAAATCACAACTTTTAAAAGTAAATTATATTTTTTCTAACTATACAAACTTGAGGTCCTTTGCATTTTTGCCCACCTCATGCCACCCCTCAATCTGTTCCCGGGCCTAAAGCAAATTGGAAAGTTTACGTCTGGTCGGGCGGGACTCCCAACTATCGGACAAGCAGGTGCCGCCTAACTACCTTGTTGTTATTCTCTTACAACCTCAGGTGTGTATAGTTAGGAAAATACAATTTAATTGTAAAAATTGTGATATTTAAACTTCTCCTCCTGTTTTATAATTGAGCCTCTTCT
This sequence comes from Macrobrachium nipponense, assembly GCF_015104395.2. Taxonomy (NCBI): domain Eukaryota; kingdom Metazoa; phylum Arthropoda; class Malacostraca; order Decapoda; family Palaemonidae; genus Macrobrachium; species Macrobrachium nipponense. Next base: position 17,635,656 of record NC_087222.1, read on the forward strand.
TTTTTGTATTACTTTTCTGCCTCAAACTTCTATACTGCTCACCAAAACTTGTTTTTTACATGGAACTTACCCAGTAATTATATAGCTAAGAGCTTCCTACCTACGGCAGCCTAACAATTGAAAATCTACGGTAGCGCAAATGCTGGTTACGGTTTAGCTGGAATGCCCCGCCCACTACCGGGGCTTATATAGGGAACAACTTGGCAGAGAGCTTCAATTCGTATTCTGCCGGCTCCCGGTGAACATCAGTAGTTTTAGGCAGCCTTCATCAGCGTATTGTGTTGATGAGCTCAGAGTTCTTGGTGAAGTTCTCTGTTTTGTTTTGTGATAGCACATTCTTTCAAATATGTTTGATTGTATGAGAACTAGTGTTTGGTTTTGTGTGGATGATTTTAAGACCAGGTTAGCTAAATCTTGTGATGATCCACATACCAGATGTAGTAAATGTAGAGGTCAAGAGTGCAAGAAAGAAATCACTTGTGCTGAATGTTGTGAATGGGATGACAAGCAATGGTAAATTTTTAGGTCCCATCAGGACAAGATGGATAAGAACAGAAAGAGAAGAGCAGCTGTTAGGGCTGAAATTAAATCTAGTTTAGATGATGTTCAGGCTGCTGAATTAGTAGAAGATGGCATGATTGTTTTGCCTGTAATTCCTGTTGCTTCTTCAGTCCTTTCTCCTCCTGCTCTCTTTGCCATTAACTCCTATTCCAGGCTTGCTTACTCCTGATCCCAACACCATTGCAGCCTCGAGTCAGAATTTGAATTTTTAGCAGGTATGATGATGGAACTTGGTGCTTCTGTTAAAGCCTTAATGGAAAAAGGCAATCAATATAGTGTTAGTGCAGTGCACAGTGATTGTGTAGAGGTGGCTGTCTGGCCCACCGGTGCTCCTAGATGAATATCACCGTCCCGCTCCCCCACACCGGGGAGAAGACATACCAGAGGTCTAAGGGAGACTAGTGGCATTGTCGACAGAGCGCCGCTGGAAAGGTGTCTCTTATGGTGTTCATGATCTGTCAGAGTCAGACGGCTCGACTCCCAACAAGAGTTGTCATGAGCAGTTTCAAGATGTTTCACGCCCCCTCAAGGGGCAGCCCAAGGATATGGATAAGTCTCCTCCTCCTTCTAAGAGGACTAAAGACAATGTCCTCTGTCTGCAACCTTCGGGCAGTTATGCGATGTTGCCTCCTGCTCCATCGGCTCCTCTCCCTCGTTCTGCCTGGGACAGCCCGGAGTCGTTCCCTTGCTTGGATCTTCAGGGCAAATTTTGTCGGCCTCAAAATCCCAACCTGTCCTGGATTTACCTTGGACTCTTGGACATAGCGCTCCAGAACCCGTACGGGGCTCTTGTTCGGCTGAACATTCGGCACCAGTTGGTATGCCCCCGTCTTCCCCAACAGCTGAGTTAAGCGCGGTTTTGCCTCGCTCTCGGTCGTATTCTTCAACTCCCGATTCTTTGCTCACTCCACTTAACCCTCTTACGCCGAAGCCCTAAAAATCAAAACGTCTCCCGTATGCCGGGCCCGGTTTGGAGTGAGCGCGGAAGTGGAAAAAATAATTTTTTCAAAAAATCACAGCGCGTGTAGTTTTGAAGATTAAGAGTTCATTTTTGGCTCCTTTTTTTGTCATTGCCTGAAGTTTAGAATGCAACCATCAGAAATGAAAAATAATATCATTATCATATGTAAATAATGCGATATATGGTAGCAAAAAAAAAAAATTCATACATAATTGTATTCAAATCACGCTGTGCAGAAAACGGTCAAAGCTAACCAGTTACTTTTTTTTGCGTTGTATTGTACACTAAATTGCAATCATTTTGATATATAATACATTGTAAAACAATAAAAGCAACATCGGAAAAATATTATCACAAAATGATGTACGAATTCGTAATGCGCGGACGCAAAAAAATATTTTTTTCAAAAATTCACCGTAAATCACAATATTGTTCTAGAGACTTCCAATTTGTTTCAGAATTAAGAAGAATGATTGAATATTATGATACTGCAAGAGTTTTAGATTAAAATTGCAGATTTTGACCATTTCGGACGAGTTATAGTTGACCTAATGTCGAAATTTTTATATATTTTTTTTATATGGACATATTTCGGAAATGGAAACAGCTACAACCTTTCATTATTTTTTGTTGTATTCTTCATGAATTTGCGCACATTTTGATATATGAAACTCTATAAAACGGCTAATATGAAAAGGAGCAAATATTAGGATAATGCGATCTACGCATTTCGGAGATTTTCGGCCGCGAAGCGGCGCGCGGACGGAAGAAAGATATTTTTTCAGAAATTCACCATAATTCACAATATTGTTCTAGAGACTTCAAATTTGTTTCAAAATGAAGATAAATAAATGAATATTACTAAGCCGTAAGAGATTTAGCTTACAATTACGTTTTTTTGTTTTTGACCATTTCAATTGTGTCAAAGTTGACCGTACGTAGTATTTTTTCCAATTATCGTAATTATATGCAGATATTTCAGAAATGAGAAAAGAGCTACAACCTCTTTAATTATTTTTTTTGTTGTATTCTTCATGAATTTACGCACATTATGATATATAAAACTGTATAAAACGGCTAATATGAAAAGGAGCAAATATTAGGATAATGCGATCTACGCATTTCGGAGATTTTCGGCCGCGAAACGGCGTGCGGAGGGAAGAAAGATATTTTTTTCAGAAATTCACCATAAATCACAATATTGTTCTAGAGACTTCAAATTTGTTTCAAAATGAAGATAAATAAATGAATATTACTAGGCCGTAAGAGATTTAGCTTACTATTACGTTTTTCGACCATTTCGATTGCGTCAAAGTTGACCGTACGTAGTTTTTTTTCCAATTATCGTAATTTATATGCAGATATTTCAGATATGAAAAAAGCTACAACCTTTAATTATTTTTTGTTGTATTTGTCATGAATTTGCGCACATTTTGATATATAAAACTCTATAAAACGGCTAATATGAAAAGGAGCAAATATTAGGATAATGCGATCTACGCATTTCGGAGATTTTCAGCCGCGAAGCGGCGAGCGGAGGGAAGAAAGATATTTTTTTCAGAAATTCGCCATACTCACAATATTGTTCTAGAGACTTCAAATTTGTTTCAAAATTAAGATAATAAATAAATGAATATTACTAGACCATAAGAGATTTAGCTTACAATTACGTTTTTCGACCATTTCGATTGCGTCAAATTTGACCGTATGTAGTTTTTTTTCCAATTATCGTAAATTATATGCAGATATTTCAGAAATGAGAAAAGCTACAACCTTTAATTATTTTTTGTTGTATTTGTCATGAATTTTCACACATTTTGATATATAAAACTGTATAAAACGGCTAATATGAAAAGGAGAGAATATTAGGATAATGCGATCTATGCATTTCGGAGATTTTCGGCCGCGAAGCGGCGCGTGGAGGGAAGAAAGATATTTTTTTCAGAAATTCACCATAAATCACGATATTGTTCTAGAGACTTCAAATCTGTTTCAAAATTAAGATAAATAAATGAATATTACTAGGTCGTAAGAGATTTAGCTTACAATTACGTTTTTCGACCATTTCCATTGCATCAAATTGACCGTACATAGTTTTTTTTCCAATTATCGTAATTTATATGCAGGTATTTCAGAAATGAGAAAAGCTACAAGCTTTAATTATTTTTTGTTGTATTCTTCATGAATTTACGCACATTTTGATATATGAAACTGTTATAATAAAAACGGCTAATATGAAAAGGAGCAAATATTAGATAATGCGATCTCGTATTTCGGAGATTTTTCGGCCGCGAAGCGGCGCGCGGAGGGAAGAAAGATATTTTTTTTAAAAATTCACCATAAATCACAATATTGTTCTAGAGACTTCAAATTTGTTTCAAAATGAATATAAATAAATGAATAGTACTAGGCCGTAAGAGATTTAGCTTACAATTGCGTTTTTTTGACCATTTCGATTACGTCAAAGTTGACCATATGTAGTTTTTTTTCCAATTATCGTAATTTATATGCAGATATTTCAGATATGAGAAAAGCTACAACCTTTAATTATTTTTTGTTGTATTCTTCATGAATTTGCGCACATTTTGATATATAAAACTCTATAAAACGGCTAATATGAAAAGGAGCAAATATTAGGATAATACGATCTACGCATTTCGGAGATTTTCGGCCGCGAAGCGGCGCGCGGAGGGAAGAAAGATATTTTTTTCAAAAATTCACCATAAATCACAATATTGTTCTAGAGACTTCAAATTTATTTCAAAATGAAGATAAATAAATGAAGATTACTAGACTGTTATGTATTTTGCTTACCCAAAAATACCAACATAAAAAAAAATAAAGATATATATATTATATAAATATATAAAATATATATAATATATCTATATAATATATATAATAAGTATATATATATATATATATATTATATATATAATATATATATATATATATATATCTATATATAGATATATCTATTATATAATATATAATATAAATTATATATTATATAATATATATATATATTTATATATAATAATATATTATATATATTATATATATATCATATATATATAGATATATATATATATATATATATAGATATATATATTTATATATATATTATATATATATATATATATATATATATGTGTGTGTGTGTGTGTGTGTGTGTGTTTCTTTATTTATTACATTTTCCGATTCTGGTACGAATACTAAATAAATAAAAGGAATGCAGGTGACACTTTTCTTTTTGCATACAATGAAATATCGTATTCATGCATAGATACTGAGATATAAAAACTTGAAAATAAATAAAAAAAATAAATATAAAACAAATGCAGAATACTCACTCCTGATCCTGACTCTTCGTTCTGTTCTTGTTTTCTCCCTCCTCCATTGAAGAGTCTTGCATTTTTTTCCTCTCGACATGACGAGGTACAGGTGGAGGAGGGAGACGCGCGCCCTTACGGCCGCTGGGATAGGGCGCGGTTCCGTGCGCCCTTCCTTGACCGCCGCTGAGTCGCACTCCAATAGAAGACCGCACGTGTGGTATTTGCGTTCACACTCCCCGAACCTGCATAGAGCTATCTTGCAGGTGCGACAGAAGAACCGGTGTCTCTCTTCTGCCATTCATATGGCACACCCGGCACCGTTTCTGCCTGCGCCCTTCTAGGAGATCCAATGTGTGATCCCATCGCATCAGCCGACACGGAGGGTCCACTACCCAACGAGAAGCGGGCGCGGTGGGGCTGTCAGCAGGGGCGGCAGCAGCAGGGGCGTACAGCAGCGGCGGCAGGGGCAGGGGCGTCAGCAGCAGGGCGTCGCAGCAGGGGCGGCGGCAGCAGGGGCGTCAGCCAGCGGGGCGTCGGCAGCAGGGATGACCGAAGTAGGCACCCCTAAGGTCTGCCCTTTCCTCTATGGGTAGATCTATAGCTCGGGGCTAGGGGGCCAGGGGGCCAGAATGGAAGGCCACTCATTGGGATCAAAGTTGATGAGGGCTTCCCCGGCTGCCTCGAGGAACTGTCAGTGGCTCATCCTCCGTAGATCGGGACCGTAGTACCCACAGTAGAGTACGTAGGCATTTTGGAGGGCCAACTGCAGAATGTATTTCAGGAGCTTTTGGGTCCATCTCCTGGTTCTCCTGGCGAAGGGATAATATTGGATGAGTTGATCAAAGAGATCAACTCCTCCCATGTGCCTATTGTAGTGCCCAATGACGGTAGGGCGCTCTACACGAAACTGCTCATACTCAACTCGGCCCTGTCGACGCGTCTTCTTCCGCTGCACGATCTCCTCTTGGACAGGTTCATGGCTTGTCGTAATCATGGGGACGAGTCGGACACCCTTCCAACAGATGACGAAGACAGCTCCCTTCCGCCGCCACTGTGTCTTTCCTCTTGCCAGATGTTGCTGATGGCTAGCGTACCTCTTGAGGGAATTCGGGGCCCCACGCACCAACCAAAGGGTACCACTGACGTGAACACCTGCATCATACAGTTCCTGGGCCAGGGATACCGAGTTATAATAATTATCCATAAACAGGTGGTATCCCTGGTTACGGAAACGATCCACAAGCCCGAAAACAGTTTCATGCATCGTGGAGAAGACCCCGGAATACACCGAAAAGTCCATGACGTAGCCAGTGTTGGCCTCGGTAATAAAAAAAAATTTCACGCCATATTTCTTCGGCTTCTTGGGGTTATACACTTTGATGCTTAGACGTCCTTTGTAAGGCATCATCCCCTCATCTAAAGAAAGGTTCTTTCCAGGAATCACGAGAGTTTTACAGCGTTCAAGAATATATTCCAACACTGGGCGCACTAAAATGAGGCGATCAGAGTTATTCCGGGGTATGGCCCTTCGGTTGAAGGCGTTGAAATATCTGTCTAACGCCAGGAAAGTATCACGGGGCATAATGCCGGGCACATTGGGCGTACTTAAAAAAAAAATTACGCCTCCAATACATCCTGACGTCGGCAGCAGGAATCAATCCAAAAAAAACGTGGAGCCCTAAAAAATGCGCCATGTCAGGGAGGTTGCAGCCTCGCCAGTGATATGATAATGTCGTGCGTAGTTCATCACGGCAATACCTGGCGTAGTCCGCCGTCTCTGCTACCAGGTACTCCAGCAATTCCCGCGTAAGGAAAAGCTGAACAAAACCCAGAGCAGTCAGGGGAACAGGTACGGTGAGCCCAGGATTTGCCGTAAATGGATGCATGGTAGGTGGTGTGGGGTCCTCTGTCCACCCATCGTCGCTCTCGGACGACCCTAGGCTAGCACGACTATCCGACCTTCTACGTGCCCCTGCGCGCGCGGGCACGAGCGCGGGCACGATTTCCCACACGAACCCCCCTCACTGGCCCATCTCCCTCACTCAAGCCTTCGCTTTCTGTATCCCCATCATCATCGCCAACAAAACTTGATCCTAAATCATCGTCCTCCCCCTCCTCAGATTCCCCCTCATAAGCACTAAACCTACTAAATTCTAGTTCACTTTCGGGATGTGACCCTCGAACGGACATTGGGGGCAAATAATCCTCGTCATCACTATGATCGGGAGTAATGTCCTCGTCACTGGATGACCAACCGCCATCAAAATGTGGACTTGCCAAATGCTCTCGATCGAGCTCCGATAAATAATCGTCAATGTCCCTTGGTTTGAGCCCTCCCAAATTCCTACGAATGCCCCTAAGGACGGCACGATGCTTCCTTGGGGTTACTAACGGCAAATGAGACACATTCGAAGCACTTTCATCGACACGTGGTCGCACAGAACGGCGTTGAGGAGCGAGGTCAGGTTGGGTGCTGGGTCCTTCGCCAGCATCCAAGTCCAAAACTCTTCTAACACGATCCCTTCCGACGGGTAAAACGCGCCTTTCGCGTCATACGACGGTCAGACATCTCTATGAACGTTCTGTACCAACACAAATGTTCAAAGTCTCGCACAAGCTCAGTCAAACACGATTGCGGCAAAAGATCGCTGACGGATGATGCTACGATGATGCTGGCTGGAGCGAGAAGGAAGGATTCCGCGCATGCGCACTTGGGTCACGCTTTGAAACAAAATAACACCTCGATCCGTGAACTCCCAGCATCCCCCAAGGCGCGTGATTCAAAAGTTTTCGGCTGGTAGGCCTATAAGTATTTTTCCGCGAATTTTAAAAAAAACTTTTTTGAGTCGACGTATGGTACGTCCAATCGGCATACGGGAGACATTTTGACTCGACGTTTAATACGTCCAATCGGCGTAAGAGGGTTAAACAACAGATGGATGATATCATGTCTCTTTTGCAGAAAGCTCCAACACATTCCAAAATGGAAGATGTGGCATTACCGCCTATCTCTTCAGATGAGGAGGAAGAGGAACAGGATGCATCTCGTTTGTCTTCCTATTCCATGTTGTTGAGCTATTTTCTTAACAACTTTCCAGATTTTTTCTATCCTGCAGCTCCAGTATCCCCAGCTTTGACTTTCCTCATGAGGAAACCCGCTTCAGACAGTTTGGCCTTATCCGAGTTAGTTCTCTCTTCATCAATGAAGATAGTTTGGAGAGACGTGGACTTCTGGTTAGCTTTGAAGAGAGAGATGAGTAAAGCTTCTTTTGCTTTCCCTCCACGCAAGTTGATGAAGAAGAGTTACCGATTTCACGACACTAGGGAACTCCTTCTCTGGGAGTATCTGCCTCCCCCCAGGGTGACTTCTCGGGCTTCGGTGACTTTGCTAGGCATCCTGCTTTTATCATCGGCTAAAGTCATGCTCTTGTCCTTAGGAATGAATCACCTTACTAGGAGTTTATTCAAAGTTTTAGAAGTATATAGCTTCTTAGATTTGACTATTGGGCCATTAGCGAGGAAGATAGAAGATGGCCCAGTGATTGCTGAAGACGTCACAGAAGACTTGTTTGGGGTCTTGTCATGCATGGGCAAGGCTATTAGAGACAGATCGGCAGAGTTAGCATCTCTTTTCTTGTTGTGTATCCTGAAGAAGAGGGAGTTGTGGTGTTCCTTCACTACCAAAGGCATGACTACAACACAAAAGTCTGCATTACTTTTTGCCCTGCTAGACAAGGAGCACCTGTTCCCGTAAGATTTAGTGCAACAGCTTTTGTCGTTGCTGCAGAAAAAGTCGACCAATGATCTTTTGGTGTTGTCGAAACATCCCAAGGTCTTTTTCTCTTCTCCAATCCCAGGCTTTTCGTGGTGCAAGACAGAGAAGCCAGCAAAGACCTTATTAACCTGCAACCTCCAACCAGGTCTATCAAGAAGACTACCTTCAAGACTGCAAGCAAGAAGTGAGGAGCGTGTCCTTTGTGCCCTTGTAGGAGCCAGGTTGGGTTTTTTTGGAGGGAATAGAGTCTGAAAGGAAAGGCACCTTTGGTAGTCAAGGTGTTGAAGCAGGGTTATGTCATTCCCCTCAAAGCAGGCCCACTTTTGGTCAAATCACCGATAGTATTCTACCAGCCTTCTTGGCAAAATCAGAGAAGTGTACGACCCTCTCAAGGGAGTAGTAGAAGTAGTAGAAGATCAAAACTCAAAAAGGTTTTACAACAGACTCTTCGTGGTCCCGTAATCATCGAGGGGCTGGAGACCAGTTTTGGATGTAAGCACTTTGAATCATTTCGTCCTCAAGACAGAATTCCACAAGGAGATCAATGAGTCGATGATGTCTGCCATCCATCAGGGGGACTGGATGGTGACCCTGGACATGAAGGATGCATATTTTCACATCCCTGTCCATCTGGATTCCAGAAAGTTTCTCCGTTTTGTTTTTCAAAGAAAAGTTCTCCAATTCCAGACATTATGCTTTGGCCTGTCAACAGCACCTCAGGTCTTTTCTCGCATACTGGTTCCGCTGGCAAAGTGGCTTCATTTGTTGGGAGTAAGTAATAATAATAATATTAATAATAATAATAATAATAATAATAATAATAATAATAATAATAATAATAATAATAATAATAATAATACTGTAATGTAAAAATAATAATATCCTTTATTTCAACTTAGGGCCATATAGTACATGGAGTATGCAAAATACAGAGAGTAACATACACTATCTAGATACATGAGATAACATGATAAAAATTGAATAAACGGCAATATCCACACCATTGCTGAAGTAGTATAAAAGATTGTAATTATAATACTGGTAATAACAGCAATAACATTGGAGAAAAAATGCATTGAGAGGTATAATAGTTAGTGCACAGATTATATAACTTGAATTCCAGCTAGAGACCTTAGGTGGTTAAAGTAGTCAGGTCCAGAGGGCTAAATACAAAAGTTGAATGTAGAAAAACTTTAACTTGATAATATTCACAATATTAATGAAAAAGTTAAATATCAGCAATAACAGTAGCCATATAAATATAATAATAATGATAGATTCTGCAGAAGACACCTTACCAAGACAGATAAGTCATTTAGGGAACAAACGCTTCATTTTCCCATCTTCCCCACAATTTATATCTTCTTGCTTCACTCCTTAGGATGCTATTTCTCAGACTGGTTATCAGACTGGACATTGGTTGGCTTAAAATGATTTTTAAGTTGTCCAGGGGGTTTTCTATGAACATCTGTGTGGAGGAGTGGTAGCGAGGAGTGTTTGTGAGGCGTCTCAAAATATCATTGTGCACAACAATGATAGTGCTCATGGTCTCTCGGGTACAGTCCGTCCAGTGGGAACCTCCATAAATACTGTAGCAATATGAGCAGAAGAGCTACAGTTTCACATCTTGGTGACAGAGCAAACTTCCTTGCAATCATGTTACCAGTTGCACATAGTTTGCAACGCCTCTGATCAATGTCTGCTGCACCTTTTAGGTCGTCTGAGATAATGTGACCTAAATACGGAAATTCATGTGCGAATTCCAGCCGATGATTTCTGAGAAAATTTGTGATTCTGCAATATTCTTAAGTAATCTCAGGAGCAGCAACATGCAATGGGTCTTGGTTTCGTTGAATAGGGTATCAAATTCCTCTTCTTATTGGTGGCAAGTGTCGATGAGTCGTTGGAGACCTTGCACTGATGGGGAAATCAGAACCATATTGTTAGCATAATAGAGGTGTTTATAGTTTTCATTGACAGTGTATCTTTTAGTTTGACATTCAAGACATCTGTGTATGTATTATTTAGACGACTGGCTACTCAGAGCTCAGTCGAAGGACACATACATGGAGGATCTGTTGAAAACTCTCCATCTTACGAAGAAACTAGGTATTTTGATGAACACCGAAAATTCTCAGATCATTCCCACTCAACGGATTCTTTATTTGGGAATAATTCTGGATTCTCAGAATTTTGGGGCTTTTCTTTCCCCCGAAAGAATAAACTTTTGTCTCCTTTGCATCAGATGGCTCCTGTCCCTTCAGGAAGGCTCAGTGGCTCAATAGATGAGCCTTCTTGGAACACTGGCCTCAGATGAAAAGTTTGTGAAGCTAGGGAGACTCCACACGAGGCCACTGCAATTCTTTCTAAAAGCTAATAGGAACAAGAAAACATCACAAGATTCATTTGTGTTCCCAATAACATCAGAAATCAAACTGGAAGTCTCTCCTCCCATTGAACCCAAACCTAACCGTGTATTCCGATGCCTCAATTTGACCTGGGTTGGGGAGCTCATCTGGGGAACAGGGAGTTGTCAGGAATGTGGTCAGAAGAGTTCAGAATTTCCCACAAAAATGTAAAAGAGTTAAGGGTGATTTTTCTAAGATTGCGAGCCTTTTCCTCCCCAATTCAAGGGACAACAGTAACAATCCACTCAGAGAATTCGACGGCTGTCGTACATTAGGAAACAAGGGGGAACACATTCCTTTTCCCTTTTTTTAGTGACTCAGGAACTTCTCCTTTTGGCAGAAAGGAATCAGGTGTTGTTGCTGACTCGGTTCATCCAAGTCGCCAGAATCAGGTTCTTCCGACGGAGTGGACTTTTGATCAACTGGTGTGCAAGGACCTTTGGAGGCTGTAGGGCCGACCTTCCATAGACCTCTTTGCTACTTCGAAAATCCACAGACTCCCAAGATTCTGTTCTCCAATCCCAGACCCTCTCGCCTGGAAGACAGATGCGATGTTGCAAGACTGGAGCAGTTTGGATCTCACGCCTTCCCTCCCTTTGGTATGATCAGGTAGGTCATAAACAAGTTAAACTTTCACCAGAATGTAACAATGACTCCAGTTGCCCCCTTTTGTCCAGGGAAAGGGTGGTTACCAGACTTGATGCAACTATTAGTCAACTTCCCCAGGCTCCTACCTCAAAAACCGTGTCTTTTCAGACAACCACATTTTCAGAGGTTCCATCTAGGATTGTCCGCTCCAGCTCTGACCGGGTACTGACAGTCGGGTGCCTCGTTAGATCGAAAGGATGTTCTAAAGTTGTGAAGGCTATTGCCCAATGCAGACGACCTTTAGAGAGTGGTATAACAGACACACAGTGTCCTTTTCTGAAACGGCTGTAAGTCAAGTAGTTTACTTCCTTCTTTACTTTAGGAAGTCCAGGAAGTTATCAACATCTACGATCAAGGGCTACTATAGAGCTATGTTTAGTTCAGTTTTAAAATATAGAGGACTAGATTTGTCATCAAATCAAGATTTAAGTGACCTTATTAAGTCTTTTGATGTCACGAAACAAGTTAGTTCTGATTTCATTTCTTGGAAATTAGATGTGGTATTGAAATGGATTTCAGGGCCACCTTGCAAACCTCTTCAGTCTGCTTATGTCAGGCATCTAATGAGGAAAACTATCTTCTTAGTGGCTTTGGCAAAAGCAAAGTGTGTTAGCAAAATCCGAGCTATAGATAAAAGGATTGGATTTTCTCAGGGGAGGCAGTATGTTCCTTCTCTCTTGGATTCCTGGCAAAGAATGAGGACCCATCTAATCCGTGGCTGCACTCATTCACCATCAAGAATTTGATGGATATTCTCAGGCCTGAGGAAGAGGAGAGGTTGCTATGTTCAGTCAGGGTCTTGAGATATTACTTTCAAAGAACAGAAAAGGTTAGGGGCTCTTCAGACCTCCTTTGGTGCTTGGTCAGGGATCCGTCTTTTCCACACTCCGAAAATGCCCTATCATTTTTTAAAGAAATTTTATTGTAGAAACACATGCAGAAATCTGAAAAGACAAATTGGCTGCAATGAAGGTCAAGCCTCATGAAGTGAGTGCAGCCGCGACTTCTCTCGCCTTCAAACATAATATGTCATTTACTAAAATTGTGCAAGCAACATTCTGGAAGTGTAGGTTAGTATTTGCTTCACACTATCTATAGGATGTGGAAACTGTCTTTGAGAACTGCAACACATTAGAACCGATATCTGTTGCTGGCATGGTGCTGGGAGAGGAGGCATAGGGAATCTGACTTCCCTTTGCTCATTTTCACCTTGTTGTGTTAGTTTGGAAGTCTGGAGGCGCAATTGTGGCTAGAGTGCCCACTAGTCCCTTTTTAGTGGTTTGGCTGTGACAGTCTTTTATGGTTATGGTGTAGTGCAGTGTTGTTATTCTGGTCTTCGCTCAGGGCAAGGGCACCTTTTGTTGCTTTGCGAGCCAGTATTGTACTACCTTGCTCCAAAGCCACCACTCATGTAGAGGCGACTCTGGGCCAGACAGCCACATACTCTATGGGTCAAGTGGAGCACCGACCAGAGGCAGAAATGATCTGCAGTGCTCACTTGCCAGGTAAGAAAACAACAAGCATATTATTTTATGCTGGCAAACTTTTATTTCAATTTCATTACACTCTACACAATGTATTGAGATAGAATTTGTCCATGATTCCCCCTCCTTTAAATGTGGAATCAGCTATATAATTACTGGGTAAGTTCCATATAAAAAATTATATTTTGATACTAAAATGAGGTGTATATACTTACCCAGTAATTGTATGATCGGAGCCTACCGGCCTTCCCTCACATGGACATTAGAGCACAAAATGAATTGAAGCTCTTTGCCAGGTTGTTGCTACACCATTACCAACACTACCGTAGATTTTCAATTGTTAGGCTGCCGTAGGTAGGAAGCTCTTAGCTATATAATTACTGGGTAAGTATATAAAAAAATTAATTTTATTATAAAAATATCATTTTTATCCACAGTCACCTTTAAGCCTTCCCTCTAAAGACTCTTGCCACTCTCCAACACTTCTCCGTAGGTCTTCCTCATTTTTGGTAGTAATCACCAGATAATCGGTATACAACTCCCACAGCTCTTCATTCCTGATCTCTTCACTTAACACACCCATGACCAGCACAAACAAAAATGGACTTAATGCTGACCCTTTGTGTAATCCAACACTAACTTCAAAGTTTTCTGTTTCCCAAACTGCTGTTATTACTTTTGTGATCGTTCTTTGATATATCATCTCAACCAGCCTAACCAACTTTTCTGGGGCTTTCTTCTTCTTCAAACACCAAGCCGTCACTACTCTTGGGATTTTATTGTATGCTTTCTCTAGGTCTAGACCTCAAGGATGTGTATTTTTAAATACCCATCCACCAGTCCTCTCGCAAGTACCTCCTCTTAACCTTCGTGGTTATGGTGTTCCACTCACCCAAGTGTTCATTGAAGTATTCATCCTTGTCTCAGCTTGGGACATTTCACACAGGATGCGTTGGCTGAGGCATCTTGATGATTGGCTAGTCCTGGCAAGCTCTTGGTCATATCAAAATTTGTCAGGACCTGGGTTTAGCGATCAATTTTACACATGTAACTTACCAAGTAATTACCTAGAGCTGAAAGCTTCCTACCACGGCAGTCAAAATCTTCTAAATTTTGTGGTGGCGCCTGCATCGCTAGTGTAGGTGGATAGGACCCACCCAGTATCGGGACCGATGGGTACAAAACTGGTGAGAGAACCAATTTTTTTTCTGCCGGCTACCAACTAGCATCGGTGATTTTGGTGGTCATCGTTCGTCAATGTTTGGTTATTTCCAGTGTTCTTTGGTGACCTATTTCCGTATTTTGTGGTTTGTTTACATAATTAGATAGTCAATTATGTCAGTAACTAGGTCGTCCAGGTTATAGAACTAAGTTAACCAAGTTCTCTCATGATTCGCACACCAAATGCATTAAATGCAGGGGGCAGGATTGCTCCAAGGAATTGACTTGTTCAGAGTGTATGGATTGAGATGATTCTAAATGGAAAGCTTTAAAATCACATTTGGATAAACTACCTAGAGATAGGAAGAGAAAGGCGGCTCTCAAAGCCAAAAGTAGGGCTTCTGCAGAGAATTCTCCCTCAGTAGTTGAGGATTTACCTACTCGTGCTCAACCTCCTATTACTTCCGCAATTGTTAGCCCTCCTACTTCATTACAAGTGACTCCTATTTCAGGCTCCCATGATTCCATACCCAGTCCTGATGTGAAATTTAAAAAGAAATTTTATTTTCTTGCTAAGGCAATTATGGAATTAGGTGCCTCTTTCGGGTCTTTTGTGGAGAGCACGCCTCTCAAAAGTGCAGTGCAAAGTGAAAGTGCTGTGATTACTATCCCACTCCCCTGCACCGGGTAGAAGACGTACGGGAAGCCCAAGGGAGGGCAGAGGGGCTTGCCCCCACATAGTTGTCCCCTCTGTTGCACCTCTTGATGACTCTTAGACAGCGACAGAGTGCCACTGGAAAGGCGTCTCTTTCAGTGCTCACTGTCTTCAGAATCTTTGAATTCTTCTCCAGACAAGAGATGTCATCGTCGCAGACCATTGGCCTCTGTGCCTCTGAAGAGGCATTCTACACCTGTTGATGGCTCTCCTCCCCCTCTTAAGAGATATAGGGAGGTCGGAATCGATCTATAGCCGTCTTGCAGTCTTCAGGATTGCTCAGAGTCTTTCTCTGGTCAGAAGTATACTTCTCGCCCAGTATTAGCGGCCAAACGGGCACCTGTTTCGGAACGCCCATCTTGTAAAGAGATTGTTGTGTCTGCTAGTGTGCATCTAAGAATGGTTGCTGGTAAGAAGGAGCATGGGAAAGCCTCCATTGGTTTTCCTCCCTCTAAGCTTATAAAGAAACCTTACTGATACTTCGTGACAGGTGAGTCACCTTCCCTGGGAGTTTCTGCCTCCTCCCATGGGGGACTTCTCCTGTCTAGTGGACTCAACCAGATGTACGGCATTTGCGGCTGCAAAGGTTTTCTTTTCATCACTGGAAATCGATCACCTGGTGAAGAATACCTTCAAAATTTTAGGAATTTTCAGTTTCTTAAATTTTACTGTGGGTGCATTGGCTACTAAGATAGAGAGTTGTTCTTCATTAGTGGAGATCTGTCTACAGATTGGCTGGGATTTTTGTCTTGTACAGACAAAGCTATAAGGGAGAGTTTTAATGAAGCTGCCTCTCTTTTTGCTATGGGCCTCTTAAAAAAGAGAGTTGTGGTCTCGTTTATTTCCAAGGGTGTCCCGTCAACACAGAAACCTGCTATTTTTTTCATCGCCTTTGGATAAGGCTTATATTTTTCTGCAAACTATGGTAAAAGACATACTTTCAGACTTGCAGGATAAGTCCACAACAGACCTTCTCCGATTGTGTTAACAGCATACTCGAAAGGACCTAAGAAATATTTGGCCCTCTCACAGGAAGTGGAGGCACTTATCCGCAAGAGAACAGTGGAAGAAGTGTTGGATCACGGAACAGAGGGGTTTCACAACCGACTCCTTGTAGTCCCCAAGTCATCGGGGGGCTGGAGGCTCATCCTGGATGCTCTGAACATTTTTGTCGTCAGGACGAAGTTTTATTTGGAGACCAGTGCCTCAGTCTTAGTCTTTTTACATCCAAAGGATTGGATGATGACTCTGGATGTAGAAGACTCGTACTTCCATATTCCCATCCATCCGGAGTCGAGGAAACTTCTTCACTTCGTATTCAATTCAGAGCTCTCTTTTTCAGCCTGATGTCAGCTCCCATAATACTCACGAGAGTCCTATCCCCTCTTGCTAAGTGGCTACAACTGATGGGGATCATCTGCTTTTACCTCGACAACTGGCTTCTCCGTCCTCCCTCAAAGGGAGAGTGCGTGGGAGACTTGAAGAAACTACTAATGCTTTTGACTCAGGATTTGGGAATTTTCATCATTGTGCACAATTCTGGACTCTGACTTTTGGGACTTTTCTCTTGCCCAAGCCTCTAAATGTTTGCCTTCAGACAGTCCAAGAGTTCCTAGATCAGAAGTCCTGCTCATCTCTTCAATAGATGCACCTGCTGGGAACCATTGATTCACTGGAGCATTCCATGAGGTTGTTCAGGTTACACATGCTCCCACTTCAGTTTTACATGAAGGTTTTATGGTCCAGAAAGATGCAGCAGGACTCTTTTACCTTACCTGTTTCCAAGGAGACAAAAACAGACCTTCAGTGGTGGTTGTCTGTGGACACTACAAGAAGGGAAGTCACTCCGACCACAGAACCCAGAGCTGAAATTCTATTCAGATGCATCGGATCTCGGATAGAGAGCCCTCTTGGAATCACAAAAGGTGGCAGGGTTTTGGTCAAAGGACCAGAAAGCCTTACACATCAACATGAAGGTGTTGGCAATATTTCTCGGACTTCAACACTTTTCTTGCCAAGTGTCCGGGAAGATAGTAGCAGTGTTTGCAGACAACACAACCTTGTCCTACACCTGCAAAGAAGGGCGCACTTACTCTTTCATTCTTTACCAGACAGCGAGGGATCTTCTGCTATGGGAAGAACAACATCAAGTGACCATCCTCACTCTCTTTGTTCAAGGCAGACTAAAATTCTTGCGGACGAACTAAGCAGACAAAACCAAGTTTGCATGGGACTTAGGAGGCTTTTAGGACAACCGACAGTAGATCTATTTGCTACAGTAAAAAACCATTGACTTCCGACCTTCTGTTCACCAGTTCTGGACCCTCTAGCATGGGTGACAGATGCCATGCTTCTCGTTTGCTATGATTCAGGAGGTATTAAACAAATTTTCAACTCATCAGAATGCTTCCATGATCCTAGTAGCCCAATTTTGGCCGAGGAAGTAATAGTTTACAGACCTTCTTTGTCTCTAAGTGGACTTCCCAAGACTTCTCCCTCAGAAAAAGTCTCAGTCTCTGCTCAAACAGCCTCACCTGTTCAGGTTCCATTAAGGATTATCCGCTCTTTCTCTTGACAGGATTTCGACTGTCAGAAAACTGGTCAAAGCAAAATGCTTTTCAAAGCAAGCTGCAGAAGCCATTGCTAGATGTCGTCGATCTTCTACTAGCAGGCTCTAACAATCTAAGTGGGCAGTCTTCAGAAGTATGTGTCGAAGACAAGACACTGTAACTGAGATTGCAAATTTTTTGCTTTTTTGACGTCTTCCAGGAAGTTATCCTCCAGTACCATTAAGGGGTACAGGTTGATTTTGAACTGTGTTTTCAAGCACAGATGTATAGATGTTGGTCTCAACCAGGAACTCAGTAATCTTATTAGATCTCTGGACACTTCTAAATCGGAGAATACTAAATCAGTTTCATAGAATCTAGATGTAGTACTGAAGCGATTTCTGGTGACTCCTTTGAACCCCTCCACTCAGTATCACCTAATAATCTCACGAAAAAGACCCTCTTCCTTGTAACTCTGGCTACGGCCATAAGGGTCAGCAAATATCAGGCAATAGACAAAAGAGTAGGGTTTTCCCAAGGAGATGCTGTCTGTTCTCTTTCCTTTGGATCTCTCGCCAAAAATGAGGATGTGAACAAACCCTGGCCACATTCTTTTACTGTTAAGAACCTGATGGACATCATCGGACCAGAGGAGGAAGAGTGACTTTTACGTCTGGTAAGAGCTGTACGCTACTATTTACCGAAAAACGGATAAAAATTATAGAACCTTCAAATAATCTTTGATGTTCTGTGGAGTCTCCGTCCCGCCTGATGTCAAAGAACTTCATATCCTTTTCTTGAGGAGTTTGATAGTCGAAGCACACTCTCAGCTGCAGGAAGATGTATTGCCATCCATTAATGCTAAGGCGCATGAACTGAGGGTAGTTGCAACTTCTCTCACCTTTAGACATAATACATCTTTAGAATCTATTATGCTCTCTGCATTATGGAAATGTAGGTCAGTGTTTGCTGTACATTATTTAAAAGATACTGAAACGGTTTTCGAGAATTGTTCCGTGTTGTGTCCTTTGAGGAAAAAAGCAAATGGGGCATACTGTCCCTCTACTATCCTCTGTTATTGTTTTTTTGGTGTTGAGTTTTGGGAAGCCAGGGGTTAGTGGATATCTGAAGTACGCAAGAGTCATAATGGTAGGGTATTACTGGTTGGTTTTTATAGTATAGGTGAAGTCATTGTTTTTATTTAGTCTAAGCCCAGGGCAAAGGCACCAGTTTGTAACTTTCGACAGTCATCCAGAGAACTTCTATGACTGCAAAAGTTAAGGGAGCATCGACCAGAGGTAGTATTAATCTGCAGCGCTTTTTTATCAGGTAAGGTACAATGAGTACTTTGAAAATACTTGCAGACTTTCTATGTTGAGTCATTGCTTAACTTTTAATCTAATATAGTACATGTTCATGATTCCCACCTGTATAAACGTGGAATCTGCTACAGGTAATTTACTTGGTAAGTTACATGTGTAAAAATGACAATTTTATAATAGAATTAGATTTTACACATACCAAGTAATTACATTATAGCCCTTCCCTCCTTCCCGCAGATGGACATGGCAGACCAAACGCATTGGTTCTCTCTGCAGTTTTGTGCCCATTGGTCCCAAAAGCTGGCGGGTCCTGTCCACCTACTACTAGCGATGGTGGCGCCACCACAAAATTTGGAATATTTTGACTGCCGTGGTAAGAAGGTTTCAACTACAGGTAATTACATGGTAAGTATGTGTAAAATCTAATTTTATTATAAAAATGTCATTTTTGAGAAGGATGATCTCACACCCAAGTAGAGGGTAAAGTATCTGGTATCTAGCCACGCTGATAGATATGGCATCAGCAAGAGTCTGCCCCTCAGACTCGCATATCAGAAAGTTCAGAGAGGCAATGCAGTTATTCCTGTCTCAATAGGAAGAACCACCTCAGCAGTGCCAAGTCATTTTGGGTCACCTGTCATCCTTGGAGAAGCTGGCCCCTCGTGAGTAGCCTCACCTTCGTTTTGTTCAGTGGAGAATGAAGGAGTTTTGGTCTCTGTAAGGGAGTCCCCATTCTTCCAGATGCTTTTCTCAGAGAAAGAAAGGAAGGACTTATCCTGGTGGTTCCAATCCTGAGGTGCTTCTGTTTGTCGATACATCGACTGAGGGATAACACACACCTGGAAGAGTTGCTGGTTTCAGGTGTGTGGAACCAGGACTTTAGACAGATCCACATCTGGATCTCAAAGGGGCATTTTTGGCTCTACAAGAGGTTCAGGAATCGGTGATGGCGGGCACTCCATGGTGTTCATATCAACAATATAGTAATACCTCAATCTTACGCTATTTTTGTGCGAAATCACAATAGCGCAAACTTTTCATTGGAACATAATTCTTTATCATACAAGAGTATTTCAAAGATATACAAAAGCAAATGCAACATTTTGGAACTCTTGAAAAAACCTCCAAAAGTGTTTGTTTAATTCCCTGTGTGATTTATAAGTTTTCAAGCTTTTATGTTTGAATTAGATTACATTGAATAATGAAAATAATAATTCTCTCTCTCTCTCTCTCTCTCTCTCTCTCTCTCTCTCTCTCTCTCTCTCTCTCTCTCTGTTGTATGTATGTAATCTTCATACACTCCTATAGTTTTACCCACCATTTACTTTTTTTTTTTCAAGGGTAATGTATTAAGCTAATTTTTTAATGAAATTACAGTAACTTTAATTTTATTCGAAAGTTAGCTTAATACTTATGGGTCATGGTTAAGTGTTTAGACTCTAGAAATATGCATTTATGAGCATTTTTAGAGACCGTGCTAAACTTATTGGAAAATCCTCTTGCACAAGGTGATCTACAACCTAACCTCATTTAAGTACAGGATATTACTGTACAACTGTATAGTATTGGCATAGGTCAACAAGCAGAGGAATTGGTTTTCCTTCAGCTCCACATGTTGGTAATGCAGGTTCATGAGTGGACGGTAACACGATCAGTAGAGCTGTCAGCCAGGTAAAACCAGAACATAGTGGCAGACAAGCTCAGTTGCCAGGGTCAGGAGATAGGGTCAGCGTGATCCCTACTCCCAAGACATTACAGAAAGATTGTTTAATATTTTGGGGCTTTCTAGCTATAGACCTCTTTGCAACCTTGCACAACAGAAAGCTCCTGGCGTTCTGTTCATTTGTGCCAGACCCATGGGCAGCAATAGAAGACACTTTCCAACACCCATGGGACAATCTCCAAGGCCTATGCTTTTCTTCCATTTTGTCTGATTCATTGGGTGATCAGCAGGGTCATGATCACCCCAAATCTCAGATGACCCTGGTTGCTCCCAAGTGACCACTTGCCAAGTGTTTCCAGACCTGCTAATCTACTTTCCTACGTACCAAGAGAGATTCCCCCTTGGCACAACCTGCTGTGCCAGCTGCTCATAGAGAGGTATCCCCTTCCTAGAGGACTTTGCTGGTAGTGATCAAGACAATATACTATTCTGTCCAGTTCGAGTGTTTTGGTGCAATCTAAAGAGGTTTCAACATCTCTGTCCTGAGTGTCGACAACTCTTTGTTAGCGCTGGCTCGACCAAGGAAGATGCGTCCAAAAACAAAATTATTTTCTGGCTTAGTGAGAAAATCAAGAGAGCGTACTCTACTTCTGACAAGGTAGTTAGGAGTACTTTCTGAGTAAGAGCTTACAAGGTTAGGGGCATTGGTCGGTCCCTTGTATTCTGGAAGAACCTGTCGGTTCCACAAGTACTAAGGGTGGAAGTGTGTTCGTGAAAAACTACATTCACATCCTTCTACCTTTGGGATGTTGCGCAAGGGTCCATGGACACTTTTTTTTCTTGGGTCCTCTGGTGGCTGGTCAACAAGTTGTGTAACTCACCTGGCTTCCCTAGAGAGACAGGTAGCATCTTGCCTAAGTTGTTCAGTTACAAAGGGAGAGTGAGAGTGAGTGACTGGCCTCCTCTTCCCTTTATCTTTTTATACCCTTTCTCGTCTGTAGGGCAGAGGGAAGGTTGGCATGTGATACAGGTGAGCTACATAACTGAGTACTGTACCCTGTCTATAATCTAGAACTCTGTAAGTTAATAGGTGCATGTCCATCCCCTCTCTCTAGCAAGGGAGAGAGGAGCTGACAATTAAATAAAACCCATTGGTTTTATATTTCATCCAAAACCTTTTTGAATAAACGATGCTATACATGCCCATTAATTCGTAAGGCCCAGAAGACTGGCAGTTGAACATCACATAAGCTTAACAGGTCAGAGGCACAGTACTCCTTCCTCTGCTCTACAAGACCAGGAAGGAGGCCCAGGTAAATTGAGGTACTAGTCAGTTCAGAGATTTACTGAGAATCCTTCCATCAAAAAGCAAGTTTCCATATGTAAAGACCGAAGGTTTATATTTGTTTATGAACAAACTACAAATATTTTAAGTAATTTGTATTTTTCTGAGCCTCAAGCCACCCCTCATTCTGCTACCTGAGCCAAAAGGTTAAAATGAAGCATAAGGATAGGGATGGGCGGGACTCCCACTCTACTGTTGATAGTTAACCACCTTATTTAAAGTTAAACGGCTGTTTTCCCAGCTTGCGTTGCAATTATATCCATATGTAAAGACATTCAGGTTTTTATATTAGGAAAAATACAAATTACTTTAAAAAAATTGTAATCATTCCAACTTTGCAGCATTGAAAACCAAAAGGCTTTTTACTGTATTCATTTTTATTTATGTATGTATACATTCATGTAGATTTTGGTAGGGCTGGAGTTAAATGTGGATATATTGCTTAGTCGCAAGACATGCATATGCAGATACACTAATGGAGGAAATGCTGTAATATGAGATTTTCATAGGTATGCAAACCAAAATCTTACATCATATCTACCATTGCAGCCTCCCCTCTTTGTTCATCAAAACATTCACTGAAAGATACTCCTTCATAAAAAGCTCTGGTTTTTATAGCTCTGAAAAAATGTCATATTTGAAGAAATGAAGGAGCACATACCTCCCAAGACTGTCATCAGTGTTGCTGGTCATAATAGCTACTCATGTATTGTATCCACAATAACAATCAGTGAAACTAATTTGAAAACTTTCATCTCTCTTCAAATTACTACTCAATTCACCCTTACTCTTTTTTCTTATTATTATCTACTGCATCTATGGATAATATGGTGTTATGTATAGGTGGGTCACATATAATTAAGCATTTGCTGTGTACTGTACCCTTCCTGCTGTTACCCCACAAAACTCTTATGCTGGTCTCTTGCGTTTTCTATTCTTGCCTTTTGAATTGTTAATAAGAAATGTTCATAAGTAATTTGTATTGTAGTGTCAAGCTAAGAAGGTTTACAGATGTGAGGTGGTGGGCGACAATATTAACTGTTAATCTATTGTTGCATTGTTGCCTCAGGAATGTTTTGATGCTGTGTCTGGACAACGTTTGGTAGGATTGTATTCATGTTTGGATAGAACTATCAAATGCACACTTTGTTAATTGGCTTGAAACCTTTATGGGAACCTGAATTGAATTTGATTTATTATTTTGCTGCTTCAGTTCTGGCATTATGTTTCCTAACTCTGTGTTGCATTCTTTGATTGCAGAAGAACCTTCCTTCCTTCGTCAGTTTTGATTAGCATCAGGATTTTGGGAAATGCATGTTGTTCATTGGTACTACATGGGACATTACCAATAGCAACTCTTGAAGTGTATGAGACAACAGTGAATTATTGTACGCGTATTTAACAAATTTAAACAACAAGTAAAATTTGTTTTGAATATTAGATCCATACATCAGCAGTGAAATCTGGTTGTAGTCCTTCAAGATATTGTACTTAACTTTTAATAGATTTATTCTGTAATTATTTGTAAACAATTGTGTGTTAAGAGTTGTGAATTGAAGACATTGTCATTACAGAACAGGACAGGACATAAGGCTAAAATGAATCCAGGATATTCTTTCGAATTTCCTTTGAAAAGTGAAACTGAAGGTGCATTATCACTGCCTTCCATAAATCAAGAAAACAGCAATATGGCTGCCTTTAGTGGAACCAGTGATGGAGACTTTATGTCTCTGGATCCATTGATGGACATCAAAATAGAGCCAGAGGAATTCTGTGAGTCTAATGAAGATGATGAATATTCATATGAAATGAATTCAACAGTGAATGAAAAACATCCACAAATTTTCAAAAAGGAAGTAAAACAAGAAAGAAGGATCTGTGACAATAGAGAGAAGCCTTTCGAATCCACTAACTGTGAGAAAGCATTTTACAAGAAAATTAATCTTACAAATGATATCACAAATCCTACCAGAGAGAAATTCATATGCAATGACTGTGGGAAAGCATTTCCCAGGAAAAATAATCTTATAGTTCATATGAGAACCCACACTGGAGAGAAGCCATTCATTTGCAAGGAATGTGGCAAAGCATTTTCCCACAAACCACATCTTACAAGTCATATGAGATTGCATACTGGAGAGAAGTCATATATGTGCAAGGAATGTGGCAAAGCATTTTCCCGCAAACCACATCTTATAGTTCATATGAGAATCCACACTGGAGAGAATCCATTCATATGCAAGGAATGTGGGAAAGCATTTTCCCAGAAATCAAATCTTATAGCTCATATGAGAATCCATACTGGAGAGAAACCATTCATGTGCAAGGAATGTGATAAAGCATTTTCCCAGAAATCAAATCTTACAAAGCATATGAGATTTCATACTGGAGAGAAGCCATATGTGTGCAAGGAATGTGGGAAAGCATTTTCCCAGAAACCACATCTTACAAGTCATATGAGATTGCATACTAGAGATGAAAAAGAAACAACATGATAAAATAAACCAGTTAAGGCAGAGATCTCTCAAATGACCAACTATATGAGAGATTAAAATCACTCACAAATCTGCTCAAGAAAATAAGGAAAATAAAGATAAAATACAGAATAGGGGATGAACAAATGAGTGGAAAACTGGCAGAACACCAAGCCCATATAAAGGCCCTGGCTTCACAAATAGGAAACAAACAACAAAAGATAAAAGTTAAACAGATAAATAGGCAGTTTGGTGAAAATCCAAAGATTGTGTATAGGAAGATTATGAAAGAAAGTGGAGGTACGAACACCACCGAGCAAGTAAGACTTAGAGAGATTTCGAAGCTACTGTTTGAAGACTCCAGACAACACCAAGAGAATTTATGGATTGACACCATTAGGCAGAACAGTCAGAAACAGCAAATGCCACCAATAAGGTTCACCATCGAAAAAGTAACAAAGAAAATAAGAGAATATGATCATTTCAAGATAACAGTAATATGGCTTGGATACATTAGAAGAAGGCATTTGACACCCTGCCGTGCACAGGGATATTCAAATGTATGGAATTAGACAACATCAATGAGGAAATAAGATCTTTCTTGGCAGCACAGATGAGGAAGTGGAAGACCACTCTCTGTCTAAGGGGAAAGGATTCCAGAAACTTTGGTGTACATAAAAAGAAGAAATGATCTCCAGTATTCTCGCTGTCCTGTTCATTATTAAACTTAAGTTCACCAGGAAGGAGGGCCAGATAGTAATTCCAGACATAAAGATCCAAAGAGGAATATTCCAGGGTGACAGCCTCTTACTACTTCTATTCTGCTTGACCATAGATCTCCTTAGTAAAATCTTGAACAACATTAACACTTGCTATGAAAGAGTGAACCACCTTCTCTTCATGGATGACCTGAAGTTGTTTTCAGACTCAGAAGAAAATTTGGAAGAACAAGTTAGGATAGTCCACCAATTCTCAAATGACACCTGCATGGAATTTGGTTCGGACAAGTGTGCCAAGAGTACGATAAAGAGAGGGAAGAGAGTAACATCAGAAGGCATAAAGGTAGAGAAAGACATATTCGTTGAAGACCAGGTGGAGGAGTCTGCATGTAAGTACTTGGGAATAGAAGAAAACACTGGTATAGAACACAATTAAGTGAGAGAAAAGATAAAGAAAGAATACATCAGCCACTTAAAGAATTAACACCAAAGAACAAGATCATTGCCATAAACCAGCTGGCAATACCATTGGTGACATATGATTTTGGCATTGTAGACTGGCCACAAAGTGAGTTAAACAGGGTGGATATTAAAAGACTCTCACCCTACATAAAGTCACATACAGACATCAGTGTATGGACAGAATATATCTCCCTCACACAGAAGGTGGATTAGGAACCAGGCCTACAGAGCAACAATAGTAAGTATAGGGCAGTACTTGAAAAGCTCTGAGGATGAAAACATCAAAAAGGTTGTCCAACACCATAATGGAGCCCTGAGCCAATTAACATCAATAACTAAACAGGCTAAAAACTTTGCAGATCTGATAAAAGGTAAAAGACACAGAGGATACCAAACAGACCAACAGCAACAGTAGCCACGAAAACTAAGCAGAAATACAGTGACAGAGGAGAGGGACTTAAAATAAAAAGGTAGAAAGACCATGGAAGGATAGGAAGAGTTCAAGAAGAATTGGAAAAGTTACATTGACAAAGAAGAGTCACTTAGATGGATAAGAAATGGAGATCTAGGTTATGATGGAGAAAGACTGATAATAGGAGCACAAGACCAAGACCTCCCGACAAACGGCTTCAAGAAAATGCCAGGGATATCAGCAATTGACCAGTGTATGTTTTGTCATGCAGTGGTTGAGAGTGTTAGTCATCTGATATCAGCCTGCTAGACTCTGCTTGCAGATGGTCACTGCACAGCCCACCACAACAAGATCTGTAAATATATATTGAAAAATATGTAAAGAATACAGAATTGAAGTGAAAGGAAAAGTTTGGGAGCATGAACCAGATCCAATCACCTCCAATGGGGCTTTACCATCCTTTATGACAAGGAAATGCCAACAGGAAGATATATAGAAGGAGGTGCTATGAGACCTGATATTGTGATCTGGAACAAGGAGGAGTAAACAGCGAAGATTATAGATGTGACAGTACCCAGTGACTTTGGCCTCAATAGAGCTGAAAGGCATAAAATAACAAAATACCAAGACCGGAAGAATGACCTGAAAAGCACATGGGAACTGAAGGAAATAGAAAAAAATACCTATGGTGGTAGGAGCAACAGGACTTATAAAGAAAAATCTGAGAAAATATCTTCAGGGTATACAAAGTTGCCCAGTATAGATGAGGTGCAGATTTCTGCCCTCAAAGCAATGGTAAACACCTTGAAACGAGTCCTTGGATATAAGGCTAGTGGAATATAGAGGTGCAACCATAGACCCCAGGCTGGGGCCCATTGCACCCCTGATATAAATTGAAAATTACGAATAACATGGTAAGCCAGAGAGAAACTATATAGTTGCTGTATATGTCAAAGAAGTTTTTCTCAACCAAGTCCTCTCAAAAGACAAGAGAATTCACACTAGACAGAAACTGTTTACTTGATCTCTGTTCAAGTAATTTTTATTACATGATTTTATTTAACTAGACTCCTGCATCTGTTTTGAATGAAGGTGTCTCAATAGGTGTGTGAAAACTCATGCTAGAAAGAAGTCAGATCCCTTATCTGCACTTGGTTTCGGAGAAGTCTTTTTTTTTCATTAGGTTTTTTCATTAGGTTCATCTTAGAATGAATGTGTTAACTCAGAACTCAGAAAAAAGACGTCATTCTTCCACACGATGTTGAAACAGTTTTTCTCTTGTAGATTCATAACATAAGTGCGCACGCATGGAGGATAGATATTGGTCTTTTACACTGCATGTTGTACTTTTGTCTTGTATTCTGCAAATCACAGTCATTGGTTCTGAATGCCACTGTTTTTCAGGTGTCAAAATGCACAAGCAAAGTCACTCATCAGCGAGGATGTTCAGTTGCACTGACAGATTTGTTAATGTTTTGCACCCCAAAGTAAGTTGCACTTGATGTGGAGATAATTATTGTGAACTTGTCAGCAAAACTATAGAAAAAAAAAGCAAAAGTAACCTCAGGGACGGTAAAAAGAAAAGCCATATTTATATTTTTATGATCCAATTCATGACCATCATCATTGCTGTTACTTAAAGAAGAGAAGGAGAATCTGGAGGAGGGTCTCACTGAAAATCCAGATCTCTTCATTTGCAGTCTTTATTGGAAGTCAAGGCAGAGCCAAAGTATTTTGGCCAGAGTGAATTTGATGCAAAATGGTTGTGTAACCTTCATGCAAAGGTAAAATAAATTACTTTTAGGTTTTTCTTACAATTGTTTTCAATGAACACTGTACAGTGCTAGGTTAAGAAACTTTCCTTTGCCCTCTCCACTCTTCTTGTTCGTGTAATTTTTGTATGATTTCCAAATAAGGCATTAGTATTGTCTTTGGCTGACATGAAGTTTTCTTCTTTTTATTATTCAGCATTGTGCATATATGCACATGAATAATTGTAAGCTTGAATATTACCGTGAAATGTTATTCTTAGTGGAAATAGAAAGGATTGATATCTTCATTAAACTTCAATGAAATTTAGGTGCATTTTTTATTTGATTATTTTTATATGTTCTTGATTTTAATCTTCTACAAAGAATGTGCTACAGCATTTGTAAGTAAATCCTAATGCCTTGTATTCACTCACTAAATACAGGGGACTGTTTAATATTTTGTTTTAGGTTAACCAGTCTGAAGTGTGGAGAAGACTAGACTAGTTATGTAAATGACTAAAGTAATGTGTTATTCTGATTAGATTAAACCTCTTTTTTACTTCATTTCATTGTATAAACTTTTGAAAATATTGATAAATAATAAAAGTTGTTTATACATAAAATTTTTCATTTGACCCCATTAAAACTTAAATAATATCAGTATAATATTCTACACTGCCAAAAGTGAATGAATGCACCATGATTTGGTCTAAATGCACCGAGTATCTGGTTCCAGTGCACCTCTTCCCTACTGAAGTACATCTTTCCTTGTGATCCCAATGCACCTTTGGCGAACTGTATAGATGACTATACTATTCACTTTGCAGGATTATTTTCTTTGATAAAGTGAATCAGTTTAAAAAGTCTGAATAAAAACAGAATATCACAAAACCAACAAACACATCCTACTATGAGGGAGAAGTTTAAAACTTGACTACCTTACTAGGTAGCTACCTCTTAATTCAAACTGCAAGAATAGCTGTTTCTGTAGCTGGTAGTTAACTTCTAAAAGAAATGACTGTGCTAACTACTCCTTGGGACCTGTGGTGGCTGCTCAACAAATTGTGTAGCTTACCCAGCTCCTTTATCAGGACAAGGTTGCATCTCTTCTTAGATGTGCAGTTGGGGAGACGGGAGAATGAATAAGGGAGTGACTAGCTTCTCTTCTCTGCCCCTTCATCCTTCTGCTTCGGGGAGGAGTGGATCCAGCCGTCACATGCTGGAACTCATGACCGATTCATTTAAGTTTTGCAATGGAACAACCATTCTATTTACCTTTATAGAGTATAGAAACAACTGTCCCTTTCCCTAGCAAGGGAGGTCCTTGAGAAGAAGACAACCCTTCCCTCTGCTTATATTTGCCTTACTGTCTTTTAACTCTCGGATTCATCCCAACTTGACTTTGTGTGGGGTTATGTTTCTTCCTTCATTCGAAAAAGCCCAGAAGTCTGGCAACCGATCACACAGTCTCTGTACTACGATCAGTTCATCAGAGACAGACTTCTTCTACCTGAAGATCTCTCAAAGACTGAGTTTATCTTGATGCTTGCATGGTTTCTGCATAATGAGTATGGGAAAAAATATCTAAACTATTATCATGACACTTGAGTTGAGGAGGAAGTTACCAATGCCTAGTCCAAGTGCCTACTATTATCCCAAATAGCTGAAGGTATGATTGAAGGCATATTGACAGCAGACTCGATATGCAGTAATAAGCCACAAATAATTTAGACCTCTGGAGACCTGATCCGAATGTCAATATGACACCAAGCTGTATCTTGTAAGAGATTTTAAGTCTTGGGGTTATTACATTTATAACATTTAAAGCTACTTATTATCCCTTGCCATACGGGTCACAAAGGCAACCCTTGTTCTTTTTGTTTCAGAACTTCAGTATTGAACGAACATTGTAGGTGGTAAATGTAATCGCTATAGTGGATATTGACAGGCTAATTTACTGAGGAACTAAATATTGAGTAGACTTTAGTTTCACTGTCCTAACTTTCATTTAATCACTAGTGTCACCGGTCTAGTTGGTCTTCGTGACCATAGCTGTGTGGAATTTAAGTGTTGGAATAAGGTACCTACTACAAAGCCACATTATGGCACTCTGTTACGTCTAATGGAACGGAGGGCCTAACCAAAGTAGGCAATTTGTAGAGAAGTTTTTTCTGTTGGGTTTTAATGTAGTTTGCGCAATTTGTGA
>NC_087222.1:17666106-17689643 GCF_015104395.2 Macrobrachium nipponense
TCAAACCCAGATTTCATTCTGAATAGTACTAGGTTTGTCGTACTCATATTTTATGTGGTTATTCATCCTGTGCTTCTGATCTGTGTATGATAGCTGTTTATGAAAGGGAGGTGGTTGAAGTGCTTTCATGCAAAGTGAACGAGATATGATGTCAACGGTTTCTGAAGGTAATTCTGTTGTTCCTTGTGAAGAAGGTGTCCTTTCGTTGCTTGGTAGACCGTAGTAAAAGTCCATTATTGCTAAATAAAAGACTACCACAGCATCTCATTACCACCTCTGAGCGATTGAAGGAAGGACATGGAATAAGCTGTTGCTGTCTCTGTTGTGAGTTGAAGGTTCCTAGGTAGCTGACATCATTAAAGGAGAACTTTATTCTATAGCAGTTTAGAAATACGACTCTGTGGATTCTGGAGTCATTTGAGCTTTTTATATATTGTTGATAGTAATGAAAACTGGAAAATTTGACAGATATTATTTCAGTAAACACTGAACATGAAAAATACTATGGAACTTTATTTTGGAAGGTTAAACAGGACTGTCCACTGCTTATGTTGACCACAAAGGTGGAATGAATAACAGAAAAGTGTTTCCATTTGACAATCGCCAGTCGGTTCCAAAACTTAGACATATATAACTCTTCATCATAGTTTAACTCTTGGTTTCTGAATTCCTGTTTTCTTGGAAACTTTTTATTGTGGGTTGCTGGTGGCTTCAGCCATCTGTTTTTGAAGTTTTCAACTGGAATACTACAGGCACCCATTGGTGACTGCTTGTAAGGCCTACAGGTTCTGTCATTGTTTATGCATACCTGACCAGTCAATCATTTTTAAAAGCAGGGTTTTTATTAAAGTAAAAAATTGAAATGTGTAAATGTGTTTGAATACGAAGGACTAAAATTTGCAAGAGAGAGAGAGAGAGAGAGAGAGAGAGAGAGAGAGAGAGAGAGAGAGAGAGAGAGAGAGAGAGAGATTTCTAATTTACTGACAGAGTGGGCAAGTAGCAAAAACACCCAGGGATTCATTTTTAGGACTTCTTTCCTCATTAGTAAAAGAATCACTTGCTCCAAACTGAACGTAGGTAAGCAATCATGATTGTAAAGAGCATTAGGCCTATCTTTCGGAGCAACTCACAGGTTCAGAGGATTGATATACTTATAAGGTCACCGGTTGCTTCCCAAACTGAGGTTGTTACTGTGAAAATGACGAACTGGGAGCATATATAATAGTTGTTTAGTGTGATGCCGACATATTTTGAATTCAGTTCTCCTCAGGAGTAAGTTATCTCTATAGAAAGAAGACAACTTGGTCTAAACACAGAAGGCATCACTGATATCAGATTCTCATTCGAAGTGAATAATTATATTGAAGGTGGAACTCACAGTGAAGGATTGTTGACAAATTCCCACACAACATCTGGAGTTAAGCAGGAATTCCTAACAAAGTTCTTCCACATGTTTCGCTCAGATTATGTTGAGATTCCAGAAAGGAATCAAGTCATATATATGTTTCAAGAGGCGATCAGATGGTTGATAAGAAATGGTGCTGATGACACGTTTTAAACGGCGGCAGTAATTAACGGTGTGGAACCTGGATATGCAGTTTTGCTTTGCTACATTCAACGTTTGTTTCTGTGTTTATTGACGTATCAAAATTTGTCGCATTTCATCATTGCAAATCTAAGTAGTTATAGACTCTGTTATAAGAGAAACTAATGTATGTGCATAACGGATAACCTTTTTCTTCAAAACTCCTCTAGATTATAGGTTTCCTCAAAGCACCGTAGTACACTGTAGAATTCAGCTTATCAGTTATTTGAAGTTAAAGTTTGCCGTGACATCCGAGTTCCTCTAAAAGGCGTTTTTATAAAAGCTCGAGTGCGATGAACTGGCATGAAAACATCAGAGCCAAAATTCATGACACTATTCAAGATACGGGTTGAAAGCTTTAGTCACTCTCGGTGTTACATTTACTTGATTAGAATGAAGATGATTCTGTAACAACCAATAAACAAGATAAGAGGCTGTACCTCTTCAAGAAAAACTGTGAAGAAAGACGAGTCTCTTCACCAAAATAAGTTTATTGCGTACTAAATATATTGTCTGCTAAAATGGTTATGGCACCTCGGCAAAAATAGGACTTTGGGAAACCTTTTCTCAGAAGTTGGCAGAAAGTAGAAGGCTATTTGTTGTCTTAACCTGGTTGTTATTAGTTTGGTCAGAGAATAACCCATCGTAAATCGACATAGGCCTAGTTCCAAGGCCATCGCCTCCTTCGAAGTACGGATAACGATATCACTGTCGCACCAACTCGCACGATAAGTCCTGGAGAAGCTTCTATATTCAGAAGAATTCACAAGTGCCTGATCTCTTGGGGAAGTAACATCCACTCTACTCTAACTACGAAAGATGAGACTTTCCTACAATTAGCGGCATTGACACGTCTCCCATCTTGCCAAAGGAGGTATTTAATCCTAATCCAAAAAGGTACAATTTTCAGGATAAACCTCCTCGAAGTAAGGTTAATCCTAAGAGTGAACATATTCGAGCGTACTGTCCAGCTATTTGCTTTTAATCAAAAGTGGCTTCATTTTGAATTAATGTATGCCATGTGTATGCTGCTTACGTTAAAGTATCAACCTACTTATTTACATAGAAAGTACACACACATATATGTATATATATATAATATATATATATATATATATATATATATATATATATATATTATATATATATATATACATATATATATATATATATATATATATATATATATATATATATATATATGCATAACCCTAATTAAATTTTGCTTTGTTTGTTTGTTTGTGTGGTGTTTTTACATTGCATGGAACCAGTGGTTATTCAGCAACGGGACCAACAGCTTTACGTGACTTCCGAACTACGTCAAGAGTGAACTTCTATCACCAGAAATACACATCTCTAACCCCTCAGTGGAATGCCCGAGAATCGAACTCCCGGCCACCGAGGTGGCAGGCCAAGACCATAACCGACCACTCCATTGATGTGCTTTAAATTTTGCTTTGGGCAATTTGAACAATGTACAGCAAGGTCCAAGTAGCATAATGTTTTGATCTTCATGTTTTGTTTTATTACCGATGAATGGAGGGAAGTGACAGACAATCCACTTATTACTGTAACCCTCGGCAGTCACTTAATTCCCTTAATCATCCATACAGGAGGAAATGGCAGCGCCGCTCAAAATATCTGCCAATTCCACCAAATTGTTACCCTTTTCCTGAAAAGTTTGAAAGAGTTTAAGAAAATACGGCAGCAGTGCTAATCACCCTCGAGTCTCAATCTTTCATAGCCTGAGTATAGAGTGTGTGAATACTGCTGTAATGTTAGTTTCCATTGCACTGGAAGATCCTTTGAAAGAGGTTAGGAATGAGCCCACACTTGCATGATGGGCTCGAACCCCAGTACTTGGTACAGATTCTGAAAGATTAGACCAAGGGTTCTTGACAGGGGGCATTTATAGCCCTTGGGGGCATGAGAACCACATGCTGGGGTGCAAAGGACGTTATCTCTGGACATTTGTATTCAATTGATTTTAACTGTCCAACTTCTCTGACTTCACTTGATCCAGATTTTTGCTTCTCACTAAGACAATTCATTTCTTGTGTCATTGGTAAATTTTATTTTGAAGTGCTCACTCATAAATTCTGAAGGGGTAGCCAAGCCACAAGGCATAATTGTTTGTTTTTTCCAAATACTTCAAAGTAGGTGTTTCGACTGTGGAGAATATGTTTTTTTATATTAGTGAATTTTTGTCTTTGTAGTAACAACTAGTGGTATTTTTCATTGTTTATTATATTATATATTTCATAGGTTGCTTAATGTAATGAATAACATTATTTGAAGAGATGTTTAATGTAAATGTTATGCAATTTTTTATTTATAATAAAGTTTCCAAAAGAAATAAACTAGGTAGGGTCATTTATCTTATTCATATTAAATGTTCAATAAAATGAAAATGGTAAGGTATTTTTTTCATGTAGATTTTTACAATGGAATCAGAGATATATACTTAAATAAATAGAGTATGCAACATGAAAGTGAAAATGTTTTTGTGCGAGTTACTTGACTGACATATCAGCATTTTGGGGTGATATGATTGAAATATACTGTTCTGAAATTATTATTCTCTCCAGTATTATGTAAACAGGCACACATAATTATTCATATACAGTGTACTATTTCATTATTTTCCATACCTATAATGTAAAGGTTTTGGGTCTGTTTAACCCTTAAACGCCTAAGGGGTATAATAAAAATCGTCTCCCGCATGCCGAGGGGGTCTCGGAGTGAGTGCCGAAGCAGAAAAAATATTATTTTCAAAAAATCACAGCGCACTTAGTTTTCAAGATTAAGAGTTCATTTTTGGCTCCTTTTTTGTCATTGCCTAAAGTTTAGTATACAATCATCAAAAATGAAAAAAAATATCATTATCATATATAAATAATGCGATATATGATAGTGCGAAAACAAAATTTCATATATAATTGTATTCAAATCGCGCTGTGAGCAAAACGATTAAAGCTAACAAGTTCATTTTTTTTCGTTGTATTGTACACTAAATTGCAATCATTTTGATATATAACACCTTGTAAAACGATCAAAGCAACACAGAGAAAATATTATCACAAAATGATGCATGAATTCGTAATGCGCGGATGTAAAAAAATGTTTTTTTCAAAAATTCACCATAAATCTAAATATTGTTCTAGAGACTTACAATTTGTTTCAAAATGAAGATAAATGATTGAATATTACTATAATGTAAGAGTTTTAGCTTACAATTGCAGTTTTTGACCATTTTGGATGAGTTAAAGTTGATCAAATGTCAAATTTTTTTATATATTTTTTATATGCAAATATTTCAAAAATAAGAAAAGTTACAACTTTCAATTATTTTTTGTTGTATTTTACATGAAATTGCGCGCATTTTCATATATAAAACTCTATGAAACGCCTAATATGAAACGGAGCAAATATTCCGAGAATGCGATGCATGCATTTCGGAGATTTGCGGCGGAGAATCCACGCGCGGAGGGAAGGAAAGTTTTTTTTTTTTTTAATTCACCATAAATCTAAATATGGTGCTAGAGACTTCGAATTTGTTTCAAAATTAAGATAAATGACTGAATATTACTAGACTGTAAGAGTTTTAGCTTACAATTGCGTTTTTTTACCATTTCGGTAGAGTAAAAGTTGACCGAACGTGGTTTTTTTTTTTATTTATCCTGATTTATATGCAAATATTTCGAAAATGATAAAAGCTACAACCTTCAGTTATTTTTAGTTGTATTTTACATGAAATTGCGCACATTTTCATATATAAAACTTTATGTAACGGCTATTCTAAAATGGTGCAAACATTACGACAATCACACGTATGATTTTTTCGGAAGAGTTACCGCGCGGACGTAAGGAAAATGTTGTTTTTTTCATAAATTCCCCATAAATCGAAATATTGTGCTAGAGACTTCCAATTAGTTGCAAAATGATGGTAAATGATTGAATATTACTAGAATATAAGAGATTTAGCTTACAATTGTGTTTTTCGACCATTTCGGTAGAGTCAAAATTGACCAAAGGTTGAAATTTTGGCACTTATCGTTATTTATATGAAAATATTCCAAAACTGATAAAAGCTACAATCATGAGTATTTTTTATTGTATTCTACATGAAATTGCACATATTTTCATATATAATACTCCATGTAATGGCTAATTTAAAATGGTGCAAAAATTATGTCAAAGTGACGAAACAATTTCTGAGATGTGTCACTGATACTTTTTAGTGCGATAAGAAAGAAATTGGCGCTTGCGCGCCAGCGTAACGATTGTTAACAAAACATTACCTTGATCCGTGAACTCCCAGCATCCCCCAAGGCGCGTGATTCAAAAGTTTTCGGCTGGTAGGCCTATAAGTTTTTTTCCGCGAATTTTTAAAAAAACTTTTCTATGTCGACGTAAAATACGTCCAATCGGCACCCGACAGACAATTTATCTTGACGTACAATACATCCAATAGGCGTTTAAAGGTTAATGTCTGAATCAGTAATCTTAAGCTATGTAGCATCTGAAACAATCCCCACTGATGAGGCTGCTTTGTAAAAGCCTTTTAAAATGATGTTGGTGCTCTCATAGAGCCCAGAAAACAGCTGGGTGTTTTTTAGGCCAGAACGTTTCGTTTTCAATCCCTGGACTCTGTTTATAATGAAGAACAGAATCTCTCTTGGATGATGTAAAGTGGTAACTCCAGTTGTGTCCACCATAACCTGGTAATTATGCTAAGTATAATCAATATATAGATATAAATTATGACCAATGATTAAATAATTAAATTTTAACATTTGCAGTTTAGTTAGTAGGAGTTTATTATTATTTTTAAAGAAGAATGTAGCAATATGTGATGTCATTACCAATAATGCCATCATCATTGGTAATATAAATGCCCATTTATTTGAATGGTTACAGCTTGAGTAGGTGTGACCAAGAGAGTTGCTCGTGGGAAATGCAAAAACTGGCTCCTTGAGTTTACTCGTAAGTCGTAAGTTAGAGATGTTTCATTGCAATCTCAGTCATAAAGTTTCTGTAGAACAACAGGTAAAAAGAGTTGAATTCTTAGACGTGAATTTGTTCTGGTGTTTTATTGATCAGAGATGGAATAATTGGTTGGGTTGATCTTGGCAACTGAATAATGTAGAGGAAGTCATTCAGGCTAGGACTACCTGACTGGCTTTTAGGAGGATGTGGTCAGTGTGCATAAAGAAGTTTCCTAGGTGCTCGTAGGATGCTGATCCTGTGTCTTTATTCTTGGAGTTTTATATGGACTGAGCGTGCCAGTGCTGATGTTACGAAGTGAGGTAAGGAGAGGAGAGGCAGGTTGAGGTCATGAGAGGTGAGGTAGGGAGAGGCCACAGGAGATTTTGCAATGGAAGCAGGAAATCTCAAAGGTGTTTTCCCTGAATCCAGAGTTTTGTCAAACAAAGTCTTGCAAACTTGACAGAAAGTTCAAAGAAAGAAAAACACTAAATCATATCTAAGAAGTCAATCAATATACGATCTACTACCTTTAATTAATTCCTATAGAATTCAGTATTCGTAAAAATATAATATTAAACCTTTAAAATATTCCTTGAGATTTTGTCGAGTCTTCTTCTTGTACTACCTACAATTTTCCCAAGACGTCATTGAATGGGAAACTGGACTAAAATATTTAGCAATGAATTCGTCATACTGAAGATAAAGTGGTACTCAACATACATATGAAACCACATCTTTAAGCACATCAAATTGTCAGGACGATTGCATCATTTATTTACAAGATTAATCTCAAATAATAATGTTTAAACTATCTAGCAGCATCTTGTAACTATAAAGAATATCTTCTATGATTTAAAGTAGGTCTCATTCGTGAAATATTTCTCCGCTTGATATACAACATAGATTATGGAAATCATGAGGACTCATTACCTATCAAGGGTGATTAGTGGAAATTATGGAAATCGATGATTTAAATTGTATGAAAATAGGTAATGGCAGTTTTTACAAATCACATAACTCAAGCCCTTTTGATGCATATTAAATATTATATAAAAATCCATCTCACTGTCCTATTTATACTTTATACTCGTTTACCTCAAAAAAATATCTGATGTGTTGTCTGGGAATAACTTGTTTTTATGCTTAAAAGTCTATAAAATACTGTGTTTTTAATTTTTAAAGAATATCCATATAAAAGATATATATAAACACTAACTTCCAAATGAATATGAATGTATTTTCTGTAAAATAAATTGTTTTCTGGCTTCCTGATCACACTGTTCTGGTAACTGACACAGCGGACAAATTTCTGACAGGATGAGAACGACGGTAATTCTATCGAAACCTGATTGATGGCGAAGTGGAAGTAGAGACCAATCAAGTGGAAGGAATGAAGGGGAGGAGAGAGAGAGAGAGAGAGAGAGAGCAGTTGGAAGAAGACTAGAGTGAACTGGGAGGCATCAAGTTAATTAGGAAAACCCGCCCTTAAAGACGCCAATGGAAACATAGAGGGAGATTGATGATGCTCATTTCGCTTCTTTTCTTCAGCTTTTAATTCATATATTAATCTATGCCGATTATTGGAAGCATAATTTCCTTCATTTAACTTATTTTCAGCTTGAAATAAGGAGAAAATCCGCCTTC
Source organism: Macrobrachium nipponense (assembly GCF_015104395.2). Classification (NCBI taxonomy): domain Eukaryota; kingdom Metazoa; phylum Arthropoda; class Malacostraca; order Decapoda; family Palaemonidae; genus Macrobrachium; species Macrobrachium nipponense. The sequence goes on from NC_087222.1 coordinate 17,674,325, forward strand.
AAATAATATGTCACTTGAAATTGCAGGTCTACGCTCATTTCGGTTAACCTTAAAACGGGACATTTTCAGCTATTAATTACTGTAGAAGTGTTCCTTAATAATTTATGTAGATTCAAGAAGAATTCGTTCTTTCATGTAGTAACACTTTTTAACTTTGAAATATCGAAATTATCATCAAAATAAAAGAGAGAGAGAGAGAGAGAAGAGGAGATAGGAAGAGAGCCAGAGGACGAGAGAGAGAGAGAGAGAGAGAGAGGGGGGGGGAGATATTTCTGATCCAGTACACAAATGAGTTTTAGGTGCTACAAAAATTTTAGCTGTATACATAAATTTAGACACATTCAACTATCCTGTCACAGGCCAAATATCCAGGAACCAGCAGGCGATGGGAGAAACTGTACAATTTTGTCCATCATGCAAATTTAATGACAGGTAATAAGTAACGATTTTGTTGTCGCAGAACCTCCATGCATACGTTAGTTATTATGTAGTCATCTTAAAAGGGCTTTAGTCTTGAATTGTGCAAACTATGTCGAAACCCAACGGAAAATACTTCTCTACAATAATTGCCTACTTTGTTTAGGCCCTCCGTTCCATTTGACTCGACAAGAGGGCCATAATATGGCTTTGTAATAGGTACCTTATTCCATCGCTTCACCTTCCACACAGCTTTGTTCACGAAGACCAACTAGACCGGTGACACTAGTGGTTAAATGAAGGTTAGGACAGTGAACCTAAGTTCTCAACATTAAGTTATTCGGTAAATTAGCATATCAATATCCACTAGCAATTATATTTACCACCTACAATGTTCATTCATTACTGAAGTTCTGAAACAAAGTGACAAGGGTTGCCTTTGTCACCCGTATGGCAAGGGATAATAAGTAGCTTTAAATGTTATAAATGTAATAACCACAAAAACTTAAAATCTCTGACGAGATACAAATTGGTTTCATCTAGACATTCGGATCAGGTCTCCAGGGGTCTAGCATTATTTGTGGCTTATTACTGCATATGGAGTCTGCTGTTAATATGCCTTCAACCATACCTTCAGTTATTTGGGATAATAGTAGGTACTTGGACTAGGCATTGATAACTTCCCCTTCAACTCAAGTGTCAAGATAATAGTTTAGATATTTTTCCCCACACTTCATTATGCAGAAACCAAGCATCAAGATAAACTCAGTCTTCGAGAGATCTTCAGGTAAAAGAATTCTTCCTCTGATGAATTGATCATAGTAATACAGAAGCTGCGTGATCAGCCGCCAGACTTCTCGGCTTTTTCAAATGAGGGAAGAGACGTAACCCCACACTCTGGGATGAATATGAGTTAAAAGACAGGGGCAGTTGCTTCTATACTCTATAAAGATAAATAGAATGGCTGCTCCATTGCAAAACTTCCCTGCATCGGTCGATAGTTCCAACACATGATGGCCGGATCCACTCTCCGCCCGAAGAAGGAGAAGGATGAAGGGGCGGAGAAGAAGAGATCCCAGTCACTCCCTCATTCATTCCCCCAATAAAAGAGCCGGGTTAGCTACACAATTTGTTGAGCGGCCTCCACAGGTCCAAAGGAGTAGTTAGCACAGTCATTTCTTTTAGAGGTTAACTGCTAGTTACAGAAACAGTTAGGCTTGCAGTTTGAATTGAGAGGTAGCTACTTAGTGAGGTTGTCACGTTTTAAACTTCTCCCTCATAGCAGAATGTTTTTGTTGGTTTTGCTATATTCTGCTTCTATTCATACTTTTTCAACTGATTCACTTTATCAAAGAAAATAATCCTGCAAAGTGAATATAGTCACCTACACAGTTTGCCAAAGGGCAGCTGTTATGTGAATGAAGTTGGTGCATTGGGACCACAAGGAAAGATATTTTCAAAGTTCATACAATGAAATTAAATAAAAAAGAGGTTTAATCTAATCAGAATAACACATCACTTTAGTCATTTACATAACTAGTCTAGTCTCAACACTTCATACTGGTTAACCTAAAAAAAACAATACTACACAGTCCACTGTATTTAGTGAGCTGATACAAGGAATTATGATTTACTTACAAATGCTGTAGCACAATCTTTGTAGAAGATTAAAACCAAGAACATATAAAAAACAATCAAATAAAACTGTACCTTAATTTCATTGCAGTTTAATGAAGATATCAATTCTTTCTAGTTCCACTAAGAATAACATTTCATGGAAATATTCAAACTTACAACTACATATACAAGAGCATATATGCACAATGCTGAATAACAAGAGCAAGAAAACCATGTCAGCCAAAGACAATACTAATTCTTTATTTGGAAATCATACAAAAATACACAGAAACAAGAAGAGTGGAGAAGGCAAAGGAAAGTTTCTTAACCTATCATTGTGCTGTGTTCCATGAGAAAAATTGTAAGATAAAACAGTCATTTATTTTACCTTTGCATAAAGGTTACACAACCATTTTGCATCAAATTCACTCTGGCCAAAATACTTTAGCTCTGCCTTGACTTCTAATAAAGACTCTGCAAATGAAGAGCCTTCATCTGCATTTTCAGTGAGACCCTCCTCCAGATTCTCCTTCTCTTCTTTAAGTAACAGCAATGATGATGGTCATGAACTGGATCATAAAAATATAAATATGGTTTTTCTTTTTATCGTCCCTTAGGTTACTGTTGCCTTTTTTCTATAGATTTTGCAGCCAAGTTCACAATAATTAGATCCACATCAAGTGCAACTTATTTTGGGGTGCAAAACATTAACAAATCTGTCAGTGCAACTGAACATCCTCTCTGATGAGTGACTTTGCTTGTGCATTTTGACACCTGAAAAACAGTCTGGCATTCAGAACCAATGACTGTGACTTGCAGAATACAAGACAAAAGTACAACATGCAGGTTAAAAGAACAATATCTATCCTCCATGAGTGCTCACATATGTTATGAATGTACAAAAGAAAAACTCTTTAAACATCGTCTTTCTTCTGAGTTAACACATTCATTCTAAGATGAACCTAATGAAAAAAACCTAATTAAAAAAAGAACTCTTGGAAACCAAGTGCAGATACAGGATATGACTTCTTTCTAGCAGGAGTTGTCACAAAATTTTGAGACACCTTCATCAAAACAGAGGCAGGAGTCAAGTTAAATAAAATCATGTAATAAAAACTACTTGGAAAGAGATCAAGTAAACAATTTCTGTCTAGTGTGAACTCTCTTATCTTCTGAGAGGACTGGACTTGGTTGAAAAAAACTTCTTTGACATATAGAGCAACTATATGGTTTCTCTCTGGCTTACTATGCTATTCGTAATTTTCAATTTATATCAGGGGTGCAATGGGCCACAACCTGGGGTCTATGGTTGCACCTCTATATTCCACTAGCCTTATATCCAAGGGCTCTTTTCTCGGTGTTTACAATTGCTTTGAGGGCAGCAATTTAAACCTCATTTATACTGAGTAATTTTGTATACCTTGAAGATATTTTCTCAGATTTTTCTTTATAATTCCTGTTGCTTCTACCACCAAAGGTATTTTTTTTCTATTTCCTTCAGTTCCCATGTGCTTTTCAGGTCATTCTTCAGGTCTTGGTATTTTGCTATTTCATGCCTTTCAGCTCTATTGAGGCCAAAGTCACTGGGTACTGTCACATCTATAATCTTTGCTGTTTATTCCTCCTTTTTCCAGATCACAACATCAGGTCTCATAGCACCTCCTTCTATATATCTTCCTGTTGGAATTTCCTTGTCATAAAAGATGGCAACAGACCTACTGGAGATGACTGGATCTGGTTCATGCTCCTACACTTTTCCTTTCACTTCAATTCTGTATACTTTACACATTTTGTTGTGGTGGGCTGTGTAGTGACCATCTGCAAGTAGTCTTGCAGGCTGATATCAGATGACTAACACTCAAACGCTGCATGAAAAAACCTACATGGATCATTTGCTGATATGCCCCCATTTTCTTGAAGCTCTTTGTTAGGAAGTCTTGATCTTGTGCTCCTATTATCAGTCTTTCTCCATCATAACCTAGATCTCCATTTCTTATCCATCTGAGTGACTCTTTGTTGTGTATGAAACTTTTTTCCAGTTCTTGAAATCTTCCTGCTCTTCCATTGTCTTTCTACCTTTCCATTCGAAGTCTCTCCTCTCTGTGACTGTATTTCTGCCTGGTCTTCCTGGCTATCGTTATTGCTGGAGTCTGTTCAGTACCCTCTGTCTTCTATCAGATCTCCTGCAAATTTCTTAGCCTGTTTTGTTATTGATGATAGTTGGCTCAGGGCTCCATTATGGTGTTGGGCAACCTTTTTGATGTTTTCGTCCTCAGAGCTTTTCAAGTACTGCCCTATACTTACTATTGTTGCTCTGTAGGCCTGGTTGATTTCAGTCAGGCCTAATCCACGTAGGGTGAGAATCTTCCTGGTTTTAATATCCATCCTGTCTAACTCACCTTGTGGTCAGTCTACAATGCCAAAACCATATGTCACCAATGGTATTACCAGCTGGATTATGGCAGTGATCTTGTTGTTTGATGTTAATTCTGACTTACGTATCTTCTTTCAGCAGCTGATGTATTCTTTCTCTGTCTTTTCTCTCATTTTCTTGTATTTCATAGATCTCGTCTGCTATGACTCCTGTGACCCATTTGTAGGTTGTTCATAGACAGCAGATGACCTTATATTTGTTAGGGAGCTCAGTCTCAGAGCTCTTAGGGAGAAAGTTGGTGCTTCCTGTTGTGAACTCTCTGGTGATTCTTCTCCTTTCACTATTCTTGAAAAGACTTGCACTTAAGTGTGGTGTAGTGCTGTGATCTTTTTAAGACAGAAATTTCAGATCTTGCCTATTTTTGGGGTATTGAAATGAATATATTCTTTTAGTTTTGTTACTTTTTCTATGATTAAGCTTATCGGTGGCATTTGCTGTTTTGGCTGTTCTGCCTAATGGTGTCAATTCTCTTGGTGTTATCTAGGGTCTTCAAACAGTGGCTTCCAAAATCTCTTTAGGTCTTTCTTGCTCGGTGGTGTTCATACCTCCGCTGTTTCTTTCATGTTTCTATAAACAATCTTTGGATTTTCACCAAACTGCCAATTTATCTGTTCTGCTTTTATCTGTTGTTTGTTTCTCATTTGTGCAGCTAGGGCCTTTACTAGTGCCAATTTTCCACTCAATTGTTCATCCCCTATTCTGTATTTTTCATTATCTTCATTATTTACTTGAGCAGAATTTGTAAGTGATATTGATCTGTCATATAGTTGGTCATTTGAGAAATATCTGCCGAAACTGGTTTATTTTATCATATTGTTTCTTTTTCCTCTCCAGTATGCAATCTCATATGATGTGTAAGACTTGATTTATGGGAAAATGCTTTCCCACATTCGTTGCACATGAATGGTTTTTCTCCAGTATGTAATCTCATATGAAGTTTATGACTTTGTTTCTGGGAAAATGCTTTCCCACATTTGTTGCACACAAAAGGCTTCTCTCCGGTGTGGATTCTCATATGAGTTGTAAGATGTGGTTTCTGGGAAAATGCTTTCCTACATTCCTTGCAAATGAATGGCTTTTCTCCAGTGTGTAATCTCATATGAAGTTTAAGACTTACTTTCTGGGAAAATGCTTTTCCACATTCGTTGCAAATGAATGGCTTTTCTCCAGTATGTAATCTCATATGAAGTTTAAGACTTCGTTTATGTGAAAATGCTTTTCCACATTCCTTGCAAATGAATGGCTTCTCTCCTGTATGGATTCTCATATGAACTATAAGATTATGTTTCTGGGAAAATGCTTTCCCACAGTCATTGCACATGAATTTCTGTCTGGTAGGATTTGTGATATCACTTGTAAGATTTTTTGTCTTGTAAAATGCTTTCTCACAGTCAGGTGATCTGAAAGGCTTCTCTCCATTGTGACTATTCCTTCTTTCTTGTTTTACTTCCTTTTTGCAAGTTTGTGGATGTTTTTCATTCACTGTTGAATTCATTTCATATGAATATTCATCATCTTCATTAGACTCACAGAATTCCTCTGGCTCTATTTTGATGTCCATCAATGGATCCAGAGACAAAAAGTCTTCATCACTGGTTCCACTAAAGGCAGCCATGTTGCTGTTTTCTTGATTTATGGAAGGCAGTGATAATGCACCTTCAGTTTCACTTTTCAAAGGAAATTCTAAAGAATATTCTGGATTCATTTTAGCCTTATATCCTGTCCCGTTCTGTAATGACAATGTGTTCAATTCATAACTTTTAACACAGAATTGTTTACAAATAATTACTGAATAAATCTGTTAAAAAATTAAGTACTATATCTTGAAGGACTACAAACAGATTTCACTGCTGATGTATGAATCTAATATTCAACACAAATTTTACTTGTTGTTTAAATTTATTAAATACACATACAATAATTCACTGTTGTCTCATATGCTTAAGAGTTGCTATTGGTAATGTTCCATGTAGTACCATTAAACAACAGGCATTTCCCAAAATCCTGATGCTAATCTAAACTGATGAAGGAAGGAAGGTTCTTCTGAGGGAGAATCTGAAATCAAACAGTACAACACAGAGTTAGGAAACATAATGCCAGAACTGAGGTCAAATTCAATTCAGGTTCCCATAAAGGTCTCAGGCCAATTAACAAAGCGTGCATTTGATAGTTCTATCCAAACATGAATACAATCCCACCAAACGTTGTCCAGACACAGCATCAAAACATTCCTGAGGCAACAATGCAACAATAGATTAGCAGTTAATATTGACACCCACCACCTCACATCTGTAAACCTTCTTTACTTGAACACATCTTATTAACAAATCAAAGGCAAGAATGGAAAATGCAAGACACCAGCATAAATGTTTTGTGAGATAACAGCAGGAAGGGTACAGTACACAGCAAATGCTCAGTTATATGTGACCCAGCTACTCATAACACCATAAAACAAATGCGGTAGATAATAAGAAGAAAAAATAGTAAGGGTGAATTGAGTAGTAATTTGAAGAGAGATGAAAGTTTTCAAATTAGTTTCACTGATTGTTATTGTGGATACAATACAAGAGTAGCTATTATGACCAGCAACACTACTGACAGTCTTGGAAGGTATGTGCTGCTACATTTCTTCAAATATGACATCGTTTTCAGAGCTATACGAACCAGAGCTTTTAATGAAGGAATAGCTTTCAGTGCACGTTGGAAATGGGTTAACTGGTGGTTAAGAAGAGTGAGTAGGGTAATGAACAAAGAGGGGTGGCTGTGAAGGGAGATATGATATAAGGTTTATGTTTATACCTAAGAAAATTTCATATTACAGCATTTCTTCAAAATCTACATGAATGTATACATACATAAATAAAAATGAATAGAGTAAAAAGCCCTTTTGGTTTTCAATGCTGCAAAGGTGGAATAAATACATTTTTTAAGTAATTTGTATTTTTCCTAATATACAAAAAACTTTGGAAAAGTTAACATCTGAAGTGACAATTACTTCATAATGTTTTATGGTGTCATAATTATGGTCTCTTTATTTCAGATGGATTCGAAGTCACCATATGGGTTTTTTATTTTGACTTTGATAAGCTATGAATGTTTGACACTTAGAGAAAAAGGGGGTACTTACTTAAATATGACTTTGGGAAGAATATGATAGTTTAACGTTTCTTTTTTTGGTTATTCTGAAATCATTTCATTCCACTTTTATGTTAGCTAATTTCGGGAAACGAAAATATAAGCGGGAGTTTATATTAGCCTAGTTTGATACTTTGATCTTCAGCTAACTTCAGAGATGGCATTCAACAGGAAAGATAGGCCACGTTACCAGTTAGGAGTTTTTTCATTTGTTTAAACGAGTGACATTTTGACCTCATAATATTTTGACCTTGAATAGTCCACATGGGCCAAATGGTGTGGCATCATTTAACCTTTCTGTCCAAGGAACTTGTGTCTGAGCTGTAACCTGCTCAGCAGATGGCATACCACACTTCACTCCTCCCATTGAGTGGAACATGTTATGACCATCTAAAGTTGCCACATTGTAACCAGCATTGTCATATACACGGATATAGGATTGTGGACTGACTTCTGTAGACGTGTTTAATGTTACTGATGCCTCATCATTCAAGAGGGAGGCCAACGGGGTCATCAGTGTAGTGAATGCTGCGACTAACGCTGTCCGTCTCCCGCCCATACAAGGAGACTACAGCCTGGGTTATCTATACGGTAACATAAAAACTCACAAACCAGGAAACCCCCTCCGCCCGATCATCAGCCAGACGCCCGCCCCTACTTTCGCCTTGGCTAAACTTCTTAACCAAATTTTGACCCCCTACGTCCCGAGTCGGTACAGCCTGAAGTCGTCAGTAGAATTCTTAGAAGTCATCAAGGACGCCCCTGGCACCAGGATTATTGCCTCGCTGGACGTAGAGTCCCTGTTTACGAATGTGCCTGTCGACAAAACCATTGACATCATCCTTGAGCGTGTCTACAGGAGTCAGTCGACGGCGCCCCTCAACATACCCGAAGCCTCCCTCCGTACGCTGCTGGAGATCTGCACGAAGAAGGCCCCTTTCTCCAACCACCGTGGCCAGATGTTCCGCCAAAAGGAGGGCGTAGCGATGGGCTCCCCACTGGGGGTACTCTTCGCTAACTTTTACATGGGAACTGTGGAGGAACGAGTCTTCGCTAGGATGCAGCAGCCCCTCAGATATGGACGATATATCGACGACATCTTTGTTCAAGTCGACGCCGAGAATGAGGTAGAAGCCCTCCGTCAATCATTTCAGCAGTGCAGCGTGCTGAATTACACGGTTGAATACAGCACCAACGATCGGCTCCCCTTCCTCGACGTCCTTGTGAGTAAGACGGAAGACGGCCTTCGTACTTCCGTCTACACAAAGAAAACCAACCTAGGACTTTGCCTCAATGGTGACAGCGAGTGCCCCGCAAGATTTAAAAGCACGACCGTCAGGGCCTTCGTCAGGAGAGCCCTCTACCACTGCTCGACCTGGCAGGACACTCATCAGGAACTCGACCGCGCCTCCCAAGTACTCGTAAATAACGGGTATTCAAATAAATTAATAAGCAGAGAAGTCCATACAGCCCTGGAGAAATGGTACGGTAGTGAGAGCCCGCAACCCCGCCCCCAGGATAATATCAAGCTGTATTATAAAGCCTTCATGAGTTCACATTACCGTGAAGAGGAGGACTCAGTCAAGAAAATTATTTCTGAAAATGTATCCCCGACCGACTGCACCAAAAATATCGACCTAATTATCTACTACCAGAATCGGAGGACGCGCGACCTTATTATGAAAAATAACCCCTCTCCACAGGTACGAGACCCCCTGAAGCAGACGCATGTGGTGTACCAGTATACATGCCCAGTCCGCATTTGCAGCGGCGCCTACGTTGGTATGACTACCATGCGCCTGTCGAAGAGACTCTCATGCCACGCCCAAGAGGGGGCTATCAAGAATCACGCACGCACCAAACATCAAGAGGCCATCTCCCGGGATGTGATCATCCAAAACACGAAGATCATTGGGAAGGCCCCTGATGCCCGTCGGTTACGCCTGCTGGAGGCGCTTCTCATCCAGCAAGTGAAACCTACACTAAATACGACGCAGGAAGAATTTCTCCTCCCTACGAGTATGAGAAGACCTGCCACCAACAATGACACCACCGAACACGACAACTCCACGGAAGACAACGCCCCCGAACGAGATACTCCTGCAGCCAACCATAATCAAGTAAGCCATGACGTCCCGCAGCATAGCGAAACGCCCATCGACGTAACCGCGCCGCTAAGGAGGTCAAGGCGGCTGCAGGACTTACAGTATCGCAACCATCAACGAGTGGAAAGTGGCTTGAGACCCGGTTCAAGCCACCAATGAAAACGAGACCTACCGCCACCAGCCAATAGTAGATCAGCATGGGGCATACCTCCTGCTGTCAACTCCAAATATAAACGAGGACGGACACCGCTCTAAGATCAGTCCACCCTCAGCTTCCCAGCCCGAGGATGTCTGGCAGCTCCAGACGAAAGCTCGCTTGCTTCAAGAAAGAGAGAGAGAGAGAGAGAGAGAGAGAGAGAGACATATATATATATATATATATATATATAGATATATATATATATATATATATATATATATATCGTTAATGACTTTGATAACTATGGTATCATAGTTTATCTGTAAAATTCAAATATATACACCAATTTTGACTCTGTATTTGATCATGACCTCCATAGGCGCTCTACTAGCCTGTCTAAGTAGCACGGAAAAAGCCGCTATTCGGAAAATAGAGAAGAATCTCTACAAGTGTAATGCTGCTGAAGTAGCCATTACTTTTAATAAAGTATGCTTGAGAGAGGGTCTGCTTCCTAAATAATAATAATAATAATAATAATAATAATAATAATAATAATAATAATAATAATAATAATAATAATAATAATAATAATAATGAGGTAGCATAAAAGATAGTAATTATAATACTGGTAATAACAGTAATGATATTGGTGAGAGAAAAAAGGCATTGAGAGTTATAACAGTTAGTGCACAGATTATGTGACTTAAATTTCATCTAGAGACTTTAGGTGGTTACAGTAGTCAGGTCCAGAGGGCTTAATACAAAAATTGAATGTAGAAAAACTTTGACCAGGTAGTATTCACAGTAATAATAATAAAGTAAAATATCAGCCATAAATATAATAATAATGACAGAATCTGCAGATGACATCTTGCCAATACAAATATTAAGTCCTTTAGGGGACAAATGCCTCATTTTCCCATCTTTCCCACAATTTAGATCATCTTCTTGCTTCACTCCTTAGGATGCTTTGTATGAGCGAGTTGCTGCTGTTTCTCACTCGGGTTACCAGACTGGACATTGTTCGCCTTACAATGATTTTTAAATTGTCCAGGTGGTTTTCTATGAACACCTGTGTAGCGGAGTGGTAGCGGGGAGTGTTGTTTGTGAGGTGTCTCAAAATGTCATTGTTTACAACAGCGATACGTCTCATGGTCTCTCGGGTATAGTTCATCCAGAGGGAACACCCATAGATACCGTAGCAGTACGAGCGGAAGAGCAGCAGTTTCACGTCTCAGTGACAGAGAGCAAACTTCCTTGCAATCACGTTGACAGTTGCACATAGTTTACGACGCCTCTGTTCTATGTCTGCCGTACCTTTAGGTCGTCCGTGATAATGGGGCCTAAATACAGAAATTCATGCACAAATTCCAGCCGATGGTTTCCGAGGAAAATTTGTTTCTGCAATATGCTCAAGCGATTTTGGGAGCAGTGGCATGCACTGGGTCTTGGTTTCGTTTCCCTGTGTATTGGCCGCAAGTGTCGATGAGTCGTTGGAGACCTTGCACTGATGGGGAAATCAGAACCTTATTGTCGGCGTAACAGAGGTTGTTTTTAGTTGTTTCATTGACAGTGCATCCGATTGGGAGTGAGTTCACTTTGACATTCAAGGCATCTGTGTATGTATTAAACAAGTAAGGAGAGAGAATGCCCACTTGCCGAAGCCCATTTAGGGAGCCAAAGGTGTATGATAATATGTTACCCCATTTGACACAGAATTGCTGTGTGTAAAATGCCAAGTAGATAAAGGGGTGTGCCTCTTTTGTGCAGCTTCAGGAAGAGCTTCATGTGGTTTACTCTGTCAAATGCTTTTCCCATATCCACAAAACAAAGGAAAACAGGAGAGGCTGATGATAGGTAGTAATTCAGCAATTCTTTCAGTATGTAGATGCAGGTGTCGGTTTAGTGGTTTGCTTTAAACCCGAACTGGTTGTCAGTGGTGTGTAGAAAGGGGAGAAGCCTCACTAGAAGAACCAACTCAAGTATCTTTGATGCGATTGTTGTGATTGCAATTGGCCGGTAGTTGCCAGGGTCAGCTGCCTCCTTTAGCTTGTTTTTGATTAATCGTATCAAGTGAACTACGAGTAGGGAATCTGGAAGAAACTGGTGAATTATGCACCCATTGAATAGGGTAGCTAGCAAAATGTAAATAATCGGATGACAGAATTTGAAAGCCTCTGCGGGAAGACTATCACAGCCGGGCAATTTATTATTAGGTAGGCTGTTTATAGTATCGCTGATGTTAAATGAAGTAATACAGTCTGCAAAATGAAATTGAAGGTTTTCAGTAAGGAGGTTATCTGCATCCCTTCAGGAATCTTAATCATTTATGCAATCAGGATATTGTTGAAGTGATCTCCCCACATACTTGCGATTGCCTCATCTCCAACTGCTTCCCCTACTCTCTGTGATAGCTTTTTAGTTGTGGGATTTAAGGACTAGATATCTTTCCAAAGACGAGAATAATCACTAGATTCTAAGTTTCTAGACATTACATCGGCTCTTAGTTGTTTTTTATTTAATCTGCAGTGCTTAAGAGCAAGTTTGAACTGTGCTCTTGCCTGTCTCATTAGTAATGCAGGGTGTCCTTCCCTCGGACTACCATTTTGCCTTCACAGTAAAAACATTTCTCGTGAGTATGTATACAGATCTTTAACCCAGTCAATCTATAGGCAGCCCTGCCCGAAGCAAGCATAGCAGGGATTATGTTCGAATAGAATTCATTCAGATTCCTCCTATGGTGGTCATTTCTACAATTTGTGTTAGTACAAAGTAAGGCATCTGCCGGTTGAACTATTGATTGCAACCTGGTTTCCGTGGTCACCCTAAAGTATCTGGTTTTCTGTTGGTTTAAAAATCCCAGTTTACGGTAGGGGGTTCACAGTAGGGAGGGATGGGGTACTGAATGACACCTGTAATGGTGTGTGATCGTAGCCCGTTGCAAGATTGTAGCGAATATTGCAAGTCATAATAGAATCATGAAGTTGTGGAGATGTGATGTAATGGTCCAGCAATGAGGTTGTAATTGTGTCCACTCTATTATGTACATATGAATAAGAGGAGGGAGGGAGGAGTATTACATCGCTAATTTGGAGAGCATGATTTTGACAGAAGTGAGTAAGTTCATTATAAAATTGTTTTGTGGGGTGAGAATTAAGGTCCCTGATTATACAAATATGATCAGCAGGAGAATCGTGAATAATACTGTGTAACTCCCCTAGGATCATGCAGTAATGATCAAAATTACTGTTATTTTCCCAGGGCATATAAACATTAATTATTAGGATTTTGGGGTTCCCTACTGTCACTTGAAGCCCCAGCAATCTGTCACTCCTGTGGGTCATCACCTTTATCATATTGTCTAACGATTCGCACAGGAAAGAAAGACCCCCTTTTGGGCAACAGGCTACGATTTGATCTGTAACTTACATCAATGAAGTCGAGAAGGTTCTGAAGTCTTCATGAATTGAATCGCAGATGACACGGTCATGTGGCTAGAGGAGCGTTTCTTGCAATGCAATGATGCCTTTGAGGTTTTTCCAGAACATGTTTAGGAGAGGAATGTTCCACTTGAGGCCAAAAATATTCCAAGGGATTATGTTTAATGTATCCATGGCCACTCACAAAGATGGGATATGAATGCGCTGATCATTTGGGTGGATGGGGGGTTAGCCAGGGGGAGTGGGCAGTCACTCGCCGTGGGCGGTTGGCTGGCACTTGTGGCTTCATAAAGAGAATGATAGCTCCTCTAGCAAAGTAGCAAGAGAAATTATTGTTAGCACATGTACTACCAATCATTTCAGTGAAGTAAATACAATATTACAGGCTATTCTCCCAGTAAAAGTTTATCAGAAAGGAAACAAATAAGTTTTGGACACTTATGCCCTTTTTGATAATGGCAGCACTGGTTGTTCCATCACAGAGAGTTTACAAGAGCAGAGACATTTTTAAAGCTCCAAACCATGCATGGGGTAAGTATTGTGAATACTTTGGCAGTTCATAATTTATGTGTTACAGATATGGAAGGAAACAACACTACTGTTCTGCCAAAAACCTTCGCTCATCAAGATATCCCAGTGAGTCATCAACAGATACCAAAACCAGAATTGCTCAGAAAGGTACCCAGTCTGAGGAATGTTGCTGATCTGATTCCTGATTATAGAAAAGATCTGGAGAATGGTTTATTGATTGGCAGTAATTGCTCTAAAGTACTGCAACCATTAGAGGTGCTTCCAGCCAAGGGTCAAGATTCCTTTGCAGTTCTTTACCACCATGGATGGACTGTTAGTGGCCCTCTACATAATACTCCTCAGAGAAGAACAGTATTTCATGTAACCATGTCTGTCTTCTGAACCGTTGTAGTTGAGGTTCAGAAAAATTTATGGGGTTAGAGTCTTAACATTTACAAAAATATCTGAAGGTTTTCAGATTGTCGTCATAATTTGTTTTAATTATTTAGTACATTCATGAGTGGAAGTTTTCATTTTCCCTTTGCAAAGGAAATGCAACTACTTTGATACTCTCTCTTAGTAACTAATATATTTAAAACTAGCAATTATCCCTTTCTGTCGGTGGAATGGTTATAAATGCGCCTACCTTACTTACCTCTGCTTTTTTGACAGGAAGGTGTGAGACGTTCGAGAGATCCTTGTTCCTTCGGGTCCAGTTCATGGCGTTTATTTCTTTAGTGCATTTCAAGATCCAATGGAACCTAACGGAACAACTTTGTTGCCTTCGGTTTAGTTTGTGTTTACTCTTCGTTTGTGTTAGTTTGTTATTGTTTGTTAATGTTACCATAGCTGTAGTGTGTGTAATTTTGATTCAATTATAATTTAACGTAATTTTCTATTTGCTTGTTAGCTGATTGTGATTTTTTTCCCTTAGTTTGCCTCTGCTGGTTTTATGTTCATTAATGTTAGATGTTCTTTACTTGTTCGTATTAAATTGTTTACATTTTACAAAGCGTTTTACTGTTCAAAGAGAGAGGAAGAGGACGGTAGAACTCGACCTGTGGTATAGATAGTCTGTGCATATCGAGTAATAATTTCCCATGTGTGTATGAAGGTGCTGTATGTGTGACCTAGTTTTCCTACTGAACTCGATAATTATAGCATACATATCATAATATTCCATTGAGTATAATATTCGTATTAACATTGACCAAGAGAGAGATACAAAATGCTAAACCTTAAAAGTTAACTTCATTTATGAAAGGTAGTTCCTCCTTACGATACCCAGGGAGAGTTGTCGTCAATTGAATCTTATTTTTTTTTCTTTTCCTGGGGAGTTTAATTTCTACCTTCGTGTCCATGTTGAGAGAGAGAGAGGGAGGGGAGTGGGGAGAGAGGAGGTTACTCGCACTTTCTAGCTCTATGAAGTGGATCAGAGAAATCTTCTGAACTCAAAAGGAAGCAATGGCAGCCACCACACGGCAGCCTCTGCCTGGCAGTCTGTGAATATTCCTCTTCCAGG
>NC_087222.1:17690143-17730484 GCF_015104395.2 Macrobrachium nipponense
CAGGTGTCATTCAGTACCCCATCCCTCCCTACCGTGAACCCCCTAACTGACTGCCCACCAGGAGTAAACTGGGATTTTTAAACCAACAGAAAACCAGATACTTTAGGGTGACCACGGAAACCAGGTTGCAATCAATAGTTCAACCGGCAGATGCCTTACTTTGTATCTAAACACAAATTGTAGAATGACCACCATAGGAGGAATCTGAATGAATTCTATTCGAACATAATCTCCGCTATGCTTGCTTCAGGCAGGGCTGCCTATAGATTGACTGGGTTAAAGATCTGTATACATAATCACGAGAAATGTTTTTACTGTGAAGGCAAAATGGTAGCCCGAGGGAAGGACACCCTGCATTACTAATGAGACAGGCAAGAGTGCAGTTCAAACTTGCTCTTAAGCACTGCAGATTAAATAAAAACCAACTAAGAGCCGATGCAATGTCTAGAAACTTAGAATCTGGTGATTATTCTCGTCTTTGGAAAGATATCTAGTCCTTAAATCCCAAAACTAAAAAGCTATCACAGAGAGTAGGGGAAGCAGTTGGAGACGAGGCTATCGCAAGTATGTGGGGAGATCACTTCAACAATATCCTGAATTGCATAAATGATCAAGATTCCTGAAGGGATGCAGATAACCTCCTTACTGAAAACATTCAATTTCATTTTGCAGACTGTATTACTTCATTTAACATCAGCGATGCCATAAACAGCCTTCCTAATAATAAATTGCCCGGCTGTGATGGTCTTCCTGCAGAGGCTTTCAAATTCTGTCATCTGATTATTTACAATTTGCTAGCTGCCCTATTCAATGCGTGCATAATTCACCAGTTTCTTCCAGACTCCCTATCCATAGTTCACTTGATACGATTAATCAAAAACAAGCTAAAGGAGGCAGCTGACCCTGGCAACTACCGGCCAATTGCAATCACAACAATCGCATCATAGATACTTGAGTCGGTTCTTCTAGTGAGGCTTCTCCCCTTTCTACACACCACTGACAACCAGTTCGGGTTTAAAGCAAACCACTCAACCGACACCTGCATCTACATACTGAAAGAATTGCTGAATTACTACCTATCATCAGCCTCTCCTGTTTTCCTTTGTTTTGTGGATATGGGAAAAGCATTTGACAGAGTAAACCACATGAAGCTCTTCCTGAAGCTTCACAAAAGGAGCACACCCCTTTATCTACTTGGCATTTTACACAGCAATTCTGTGTCAAATGGGGTAACGTATTATCGTACACCTTCGGCTCCCTAAATGGGCTTCGGCAAGGGGCACATTCTCTCTCCTTACTTGTTTAATACATACACCAGATGCCTTGAATGTCAAAGTGAACTCACTCCCAATCTGATGCACTGTCAATGAAACAACTATAAACAACCTCTGTTACGCCGACGATATGGTTCTGATTTCCCCATCAGAGCAAGGTCTCCAACGACTCATCGACACTTGCGGCCAATATGCAGGGGAACGAAACCAAGACCCAGTGCATGCCGCTGCTCCCAAAATCGCTTAAGCATATTGCAGAAACAAATTTTCCTCGGAAACCATCGGCTGGAATTTGTGCATGAATTTCTGTATTTAGGTCCCATTATCACGGACGACCTAAAGGTACGGCAGACATAGAACAGAGGCGTCGTAAACTATGTGCAACTGGCAACATGATTGTAAGGAAGTTTGCTCTCGGTCACCGAGACGTGAAACTGCTGCTCTTCCGCTCGTACTGCTACAATATCTATGGGTGTTCCCTCTGGATGAACTATACCCGAGAGACCATGAGATGTATCGCTGTTGTGCACAATGACATTTTGAGACGCCTCACAAACACTCCCCGCTACCACTTCGCTACACAGGTGTTCATAGAAAACCACCTGGACAATTTAAAAATCATTGTAAGGCGAACAATGTCCAGTCTGGTAACCCAAGTGAGAAACAGCAGCAACTCGCTCATACAAAGCATCCTAAGGAGTGAAGCAAGATGATCTAAATTGTCGGAAAGATGGGAAAATGAGGCATTTGTCCCCTAAAGGACTTAATCTTTGTATTGGCAAGATGTCATCTGCAGATTCTGTCATTATTATTATATTTATGGCTGATATTTTACTTTATTATTATTACTGTGAATATTACCTAGTTAAAGTTTTTCTACATTCAATTTTCGTATTTAGCCCTCTGGACCTGACTACTGTAACCACCTAAGGTCTCTAGTTGAAATTTAAGTTATATAATTTGTGCACTAACTGTTATAACTCTCAATGCCTTTTTTCTCTCACCAATAACATTACTGTTATTACCAGTATTATAATTAGTATCTTTTATGCTACCTCATTATTATTATTATTATTATTATTATTATTATTATTATTATTATTGTTATTATTATTATTATTATTATTATTATTATTATTATTATTATTATTATTATTATTATTATTATTATTATTATTATTATCTTCAGGCTTTGAATAATTATTTTGAAGGGCAAACTTGTTGAATGTTGGGTCGTTTGCTGCCTTTGCCTTTCTATAACAAATTCAACCAAATCTGCAAAATCAACTCTCTTTTTCTTCCCTCAAATGTCCAGCCAGGCTACACCACTTATTCCGAAGGTATGTAGGAAGTTTTTTAACAACTGCTTGAAGGTTAGGAAGATGATTTAGTACTTCCATGTGTGACAGGTTGGTTATTGTATGTCTGCATTTAATACGGAATAAAGGAGGATCTTTTATGTTTCAATGCAGACCAAGAAATAAGTTTCTTAATATATGCCATTGACACCTTGTAGGGATCACCATACTCTTGACAAGTTGGCTGATCCAAGTAGTACAGTTTGTCAGCATCACCCGAAGCATTTGGGGCAATTCTGGCATCAATTGCCATCATGAAAGTGGCAAACTCATAGGATTACCTTTAAATTTTTGGCCCTTCTATGCTTGGAAGCAACTCTTTCTATAGTCTTGTGCTGCTATGTCTTCAGGAGCATTTCTTGTTGGTAATGTGGTTGCATATCAAGATTTGGCTTAGGGTAGAACTACAGGGAACGCTCGCTTTCAACTGAGGAGAGTCTGCTTTTGTATCCAAAGGTTGTGGTTGGATCGGCTCTATATTTGGATTCAACTGGGAAGGAGTATCTTTAGTCATGATATCCAAGATTTTGTTAGCTTCAGCATAAACTCTTTCTCTTGCTTGAGACATTGCAATGTTGTTTCTAATTCTAATTGCTTTCTGTTTTCTCTTCTTTTGCTTAAGTCTGAGCTCTTGCTCTTCCATCACTTTTGTTTTTTTCTATCAACCCTGCCAGTGTAGCTTTCTCTTTGAGGCGAGCAGATTTTACTTTATTAAAATTAGATATAAAGTTCAAGTTAGTGTCACAAAATACTTTAAACCAACTTAAAGCTTTAAATTCACGTAACACTAAGGACTACAACTTAGGTTGACCATTACTGTAAGGACTTATAGTTGGTCAGTACTCCAAGACCACAGAACCAATGATGAGTACCATGCTAGTACAAGGCGACGAGGTTCAAGAAACTGAAAATAACAAAATATACAAACTTACTAAAACTGTGAGATAGAAATTCCATAATAAACATATAATTGACAATAGTTTGAATATAACTAGAAAACACCACATACATGAAATAGAATACCGTATATACAAATTTCAGTAAAGAAATAAACTTACATCTGTGTTACTCTAAGTTACACCCAATATAAGCAAAACGAATTTCCAAAGAAGTGTTCTTAACACTGGAGACTTCTACTGATATACTCTGTCAGTCATGAAAAACCTTGATCCTAAAGAAACGTCTATTTCCAGAAACTCATACCTGTTACAGTGTAGTTCCAACACTGATAACTACCAGCATAAATAGTCTGTTCAAGAACTGCTTAACAATTAACATAAATGAACAAATTACAGAAGTAACATTCCAAAATAGACTAAACAATGTTTACATGTAAAAATGGACACAAAATATCTATAATACAATTTAAACCTATTCACCAAGTTGAAAAACGAAACTTATTAAAAAATTATATATACAGTTGGTTTCTATAAAAAGCTCCATTTAAAGGTTCCATATGGATGGAGGCAGGCGTCCTACTCAGAATAATAGTCTGATGCAGAATCTTACTACAAAAATCAGTAGTTTTACCTGTCTGTCTGCTGTCTGTAAGTACTTTTCACCGGTGCGGAATCCCTTGTAAGTGCTTAACAGTTGACAGACCAATTTATTAGCGGTTAAAGAGAGGTGAAGGAGAGAGGGCCCGAAAAGGTCTGAAAAATGTGTTTCACATTGAGTAACTATACAGGAATTATAGGAGATGATATATATGCTTGATTTCTTAGAATGAAAATGTAAAAAGTAAATAATTTGCATGTCGGACAGTAGTACTGAACAATGATTCCTGATAAAATAGAGCTTATTTATTTTCCTTTCCCCTTCTTGTTACTACTCGTTTAGAATTGACTTGTTCCATTGGAGGCAAGTGGGCCTCATTGCAGTCCATGGCCTTGGTTAGACCCTGAATGGGGGCGTTGGGGGGTTGGGAAACTGTTAGGAGGAGGTTTTGGGTGAATGGGAACGAATTTAATTGATATTTTATTGCGATTCTAATTGTAGATGAATGATGAGGGAATCTGGGTGAAAGTTGCTTCTTTGTTAGGAATGAGATGAAGCTCACGTGAATAAGATATCTAGTGATCACACTTCTTCATTTCTACAGCGCTTTGTGAGTCTTCATGTTGGCCTACTACAGTGGTCAGTTAGTTTTCTGTAGTAGTTAGTTTCTCTACAGGCAGTGTTCATTTATTAACTGGTTAGTATTTTAGGCCGACATCCGACACCTGAATTTCCGGTCTTGGGCTGGGCATGGCACTTTGCCATCTATTTCTACAGTTAACATTGATCAGATGTGTCAGATTAGGTGGCATTCTCTCTCTCTCTCTCTCTCTCTCTCTCTCTCTCATGCATACACACTTACTCTTACACATACATGCATATGCATACACACACTTATGCACATGCATACACAAACACTTACAAACATGCATACACACACATGCTTACACACATGCCTACATACACTTACACTCAAGCATATGCATACACACTTATACACATACATACTCACACACTTCCACACACATGCATACACTCACATTTACAAAAACATAAATACACACACACTTATACACATGCATACACTCACTTACACACACATGAATACACACACTTACATACACACTCACACTCATACATGCAGACATGTACACACTCACACTTAGACATTCAGGGACACACATAATAGGCTCTCAGTAGCAGAAGAAAATGTCTTTTGGTAGCAACAGAAAACTGCTCTCTCTCTCTCTCTCTCTCTCTCTCTCTCTCTCTCTCTCTCTCTCTCTCTCTCTCTCTCTCTCTCTTAGGGTGTGTGTATGAGTGAAGTTCTTGTAGCACAGGACAATTAGGGTTGAACCCAGACATTTCGATCAGTATGCTGATACTCTCAGGACATGCAGAAGTTAATTACCAATAGGAAGTAAATCCCAAAATTCGTAAAAAATCCCATGACACTTTTTCCAATAATTATTGAAAGAAAATGGCTGTCAAATTGCATTTCTAACTTGTTTCTCAATGTTTGTTTAATCAGGTCTTGAAAGTTGTGTTGACAGGTTGTTGCGCCCTTATGAGTGTCATTTGTTTACCTCTGCAGAGCAACTCATATCAGGAAGTAGTGAGTTTGTTCCAGAGTCTCTTAGGTTATTGATAGAAAGGGTCTTCAAACGTAGGGAAGATGACAGTAACATTCAGAGGGAGTCTGTCAGCTTCAACACGCTATATGTAATTGTGGCAGTACAATCATGGTCATTTGTCTCCCCAATTCAGATCGAGTTAAGTGTTCATCTATACAGAAAGTATGGATCACGAGTACTGATAGATATACTCTCTAATCTACGATTTTTGTCCACCATATAGAGAAGTCTTGAATGATGAGGCATCAGTAACATTAAACACGTCTACAGAAGTCAGTCCACAATCCTATATCCGTGTATGACAATGCTGGTTACAATGTGGCAACTTTAGATGGTCATAACATGTTCCACTCAATGGGAGGAGTGAAGTGTGGTATGCCATCTGCTGAGCAGTTTACAGCTCAGACACAAGTTCCTTGGACAGAAAGGTTAAATGATGCCACACCATTTGGCCCATGTGGGGGTACTTATTCCAAGGTCAAAAATATTATGAGGTCAAAATGTCACTCGTTTAAACAAATGAAAAAACTCCTAACTGGTAACGTGGCCTACCTTTCCTGTTGAATGCCATCTCTGAAGTTAGCTGAAGATCAAAGTATCAAACTAGGCTAATATAAACTCCCGCTTATATTTTCGTTTCCCAAAATTAGCTAACATAAAAGTGGAATGAAATGATTTAAGAATAACCAAAAAAAGAAACGTTAAACTATCATATTCTTCCCAAAGTCATATTTAAGTAAGTACCCCCTTTTTCTCTAAGTGTCAAACATTCATAGCTTATCAAAGTCAAAATAAAAAACCCATATGGTGACTTCGAATCCATCTGAAATAAAGAGACCATAATTATGACACCATAAAACATTAAAGTTCATCAATAAAATGTGTGTCACATCGCACTTCCCTTTCTCTAGAACTGAAGTAATTGTCACTTCAGATGTTAACTTTTCCAAAGTTTTTTGTATATTAGGAAAAATACAAATTACTTAAAAAATGTATTTATTCCAGCTTTGCAGCATTGAAAACCAAAAGGGCTTTTTACTCTATTCATTTTTATTTATGTATGTATACATTCATGTAGATTTTGAAGAAATGCTGTAATATGAAATTTTCTTAGGTATAAACATAAACCTTATATCATATCTCCCCTTCCAGCCACCCCCCTCTTTGTTCATTACCCTACTCACTCTTCTTAACCACCAGTTAACCCATTTCCAACGTGCACTGAAAGCTATTCCTTCATTAAAAGCTCTGGTTCATATAGCTCTGAAAACAATGTCATATTTGAAGAATGTAGCAGGCACATACTACCTTCCAAGACTGTCAGTAGTGTTGCTGGTCATAATAGCTACTCCTTGTATTGTATCCACAATAACAATCAGTGAACTAATTTTGAAAACTTTCATCTCTCTTCAAATTACTACTCAATTCACCCTTACTATTTTTTCTTCTTATTATCTACCGCATTTGTGGATAATATGGTGTTATGAGTAGCTGGGTCACATATAACTGAGCATTTGCTGTGTACTGTACCCTTCCTGCTGTTATCTCACAAAACATTTATGCTGGTGTCTTGCATTTTCCATTCTTGCCTTTGATTTGTTAATAAGATGTGTTCAAGTAAAGAAGGTTTACAGATGTGAGGTGGTGGGTGTCAATATTAACTGTTAATCTATTGTAGCATTGTTGCCTCAGGAATGTTTTGATGCTGTGTCTGGACAACGTTTGGTGGGATTGTATTCATGTTTGGATAGAACTATCAAATGCACGCTTTGTTAACATCGGAACCTGATGACCTTTATGGGAACCTGAATTGAATTTGACCTCAGTTCTGGCATTATGTTTCCTAACTCTGTGTTGTACTGTTTGATTTCAGATTCTCCCTCAGAAGAACCTTCCTTCCTTCATCAGTTTTGATTAGCATCAGGATTTTGGGAAATGCCTGTTGTTTAATGGTACTACATGGAACATTACCAATAGCAACTCTTAAGCATATGAGACAACAGTGAATTACTGTATGCGTATTTAACAAATTTAAACAACAAGTAAAATTTATGTTGAATATTAGATTCATACATCAGCAGTGAAATCTGTTTGTAGTCCTTCAAGATATAGTACTTAATTTTTTAACAGATTTATTCAGTAATTATTTGTAAACAATTCTGTGTTAAAAGTTGTGAATTGAACACATTATCATTACAGAACGGGACAGGATATAAGGCTAAAATGAATCCAGAATATTCTTTAGAATTTCCTTTGAAAAGTGAAACTGAAGGTGCATTATCACTGCCTTCCATAAATCAAGAAAACAGCAACATGGCTGCCTTTAGTGGAACCAGTGATGGAGACTTTTTGTCTCTGGATCCATTGATGGACATCAAAATAGAACCAGAGGAATTCTGTGAGTCTAATGAAGATGATGAATATTTATATGAAATGAATTCAACAGTGAATGAAAAACATCCACAAACTTGCAAAAAGGAAGTAAAACAAGAAAGAAGGAATAGTCACAATGGAGAGAAGCCTTTCAGATCACCTGACTGTGAGAAAGCATTTTACAAGACAAAAAATCTTACAAGTGATATCACAAATCCTACCAGACAGAAATTCAGTGCAATGACTGTGGGAAAGCATTTTCCCTAGAAACATAATCTTATAGTTCATATGAGAATCCATACAGGAGAGAAGCCATTCATTTGCAAGGAATGTGGAAAAGCATTTTCACATGAACGAAGTCTTAAACTTCATATGAGATTACATACTGGAGAAAAGCCATTCATTTGCAACGAATGTGGAAAAGCATTTTCCCAGAAAGTAAGTCTTAAACTTCATATGAGATTACACTGGAGAAAAGCCATTCATTTGCAAGGAATGTAGGAAAGCATTTTCCCAGAAACCACATCTTACAACTCATATGAGAATCCACACCGGAGAGAAGCCTTTCGTGTGCAACAAATGTGGGAAAGCATTTTCCCAGAAACAAAGTCATAAACTTCATATGAGATTACATACTGAAGAAAAGCCATGCATTTGCAAGGAATGTGGAAAACCATTTTCCCAGACACCAAAACTTAAACTTCATATGAGATTACATACTGGAGAAAAACCATTCATGTGCAACGAATGTGGGAAAGCATTTTCCCATAAATCAAGTCTTACACGTCATATGAGATTGCATACTGGAGAGGAAAAAGAAACAATATGATAAAATAAACCAGTTACGGCAGAGATTTCTCAAATGACCAACTATATGACAGATCAATATCACTTACAAATTCTGCTCAAGTAAATAATGAAGATAATGAAAAATACAGAATAGGGGATGAACAATTGAGTGGAAAATTGGCACTAGTAAAGGCCCTAGCTGCACAAATGAGAAACAAACAACAGATAAAAGCAGAACAGATAAATAGGCAGTTTGGTGAAAATCCAAAGATTGTTTATAGAAACACGAAAGAAACAGTGGAGGTATGAACACCACCGAGCAAGAAAGACCTAAAGAGATTCTGGAAGCCACTGTTTGAAGACCCTAGACAACACCAAGAGAATTCATGGATTGACAACATTAGGCAGAACAGCCAAAACAGCAAATGCCACCAATAAGCTTAATCATAGAAAAAGTAACAAAACTAAAAGAATATATTCATTTCAATACCCCAAAAATAGGCAAGATCTGAAATTTCTGTCTTAAAAAGATCACAGCACTACACCACACTTAAGTGCAAGTCTTTTCAAGAATAGTAAAAGGAGAAGAATCACCAGAGAGTTCACAACAGGAAGCACAAACTTTCTCCCTAAGAGCTCTGAGACTGAGCTCCCTAACAAATATAAGGTCATCTGCTGTCTATGAACAACCTACAAATGGGTCACAGGAGTCATAGCAGACGAGATCTATGAAATACAAGAAAATGAGAGAAAAGACAGAGAAAGAATACATCAGCTGCTGAAAGAAGATATGTAAGTCAGAATTAACATCAAACAACAAGATCACTGCCATAATCCAGCTGGTAATACCATTGGTGACATATGGTTTTGGCATTGTAGACTGACCACAAGGTGAGTTAGACAGGATGGATATTAAAACCAGGAAGATTCTCACCCTACGTGGATTAGGCCTGACTGAGATCAACCAGGCCTACAGAGCAACAATAGTAAGTATAGGGCAGTACTTGAAAAGCTCTGAGGACGAAAACATCAAAAAGGTTGCCCAACACCATAATGGAGCCCTGAGCCAACTACCATCAATAACAAAACAGGCTAAGAACTTTGCAGGAGATCTGATAGAAGACAGAGGGTACTGAACAGACTCCAGCAAAAACGATAGCCAGGAAGACCAAGCAGAAATACAGTCACAGAGAGGAGAGACTTCGAATGGAAAGGTAGAAAGACAATGGAAGAGCAGGAAGATTTCAAGAACTGGAAAAAAGTTTCATACACAACAAAGAGTCACTCAGATGGATAAGAAATGGAGATCTAGGTTATGATGGAGAAAGACTGATAATAGGAGCACAAGATCAAGACTTCCTAACAAAGAGTTTCAAGAAAATGCCATGCATATCAGCAAATGATCCATGTAGGTTTTTTCATGCAGCGTTTGAGTGTCAGTCATCTGATATCAGCCTGCAAAAGACTACTTTTTTTTGCAGATGGTCACTACACAGCCCACCACAACAAAATGTGTAAAGTATACAGAATTGAAGTGAAAGGAAAAGTGTAGGAGCATGAACCAGATCCAGTCATCTCCAGTAGGTCTGTTGCCATCTTTTATGACAAGGAAATTCCAACAGGAAGATATATAGAAGGAGGTGCTATGAGACCTGATGTTGTGATCTGGAAAAAGGAGGAATAAACAGCAAAGATTATAGATGTTACAGTAACCAGTGACTTTGGCCTCAATAGAGCTGCAAGGCATAAAATAACAAAATACCAAGACCTGAAGAATGACCTGAAAAGCACATGGGAACTGAAGGAAATAGAAAAAAATACCTTTGGTGGTAGGAGCAACAGGACTTATAAAGAAAAATCTGAGAAAATATCTTCAAGGTATACAAAATTACTCAGTATAAATGAGGTGTAAATTGCTGCCCATCAAGCAATTGTAAACACCGAGAAAAGAGCCCGTGGATATAAGGCTAGTGGGAATAAAGAGGTGCAACCATTGCACCCCTGAATATAAATTTGAAAATTAGAATAAACATAAGCGAAAGAGAAACATATGTTCCTCTATATGTCAAAGAAGTTTTTCTCAACCAAGTCCTCTCAAAAGACAAGAGAATTCACACTAGACAGAAACTGTTTACTTGATCTCTGTTCAAGTAGTTTTTATTATATGATTTTATTTAACTTGACTCCTGCGTCTGTTTTGAATGAAGGTGTCTGAAAAGGTATGTGAAAACTCATGCTAGAAAGAAGTCATATCCTGTATCTGCACTTGGTTTCCAAGAGTTCTTTTTCATTAGGTTTTTTCATTAGGTTCATCTTAGAATGAATGTATTAACTCAGAAGAAAGACGATGTTGAAACAGTTTTTCTCTTGTAGATTCATAACATATGTGAGCACACATGGAGGATAGATATTGTTCTTTTACACTGCATGTTGTACTTTTGTCTTGTATTCTGCAAATCACAGTCATTGGTTCTGAATGCCAGACTGTTTTTCAGGTGTCAAAATGCACAAGCAAAGTCACTCATCAGAGAGGATGTTCAGTTGTACTGACAGATTTGTTGATGTTTTGCACCATAAAAGTAAGTTGCAATTGATGTGGAGATAATAATTGTGAACTTGTCTGCAAAATCTATAGAAAAAAAAACAAAAAAACAAACAAAGCAACCTAAGGGACGAGAAAAAGAAACCCATATTTATATTTTTATGATCCAATTCATGACCATCATCATTGCTGTTACTTAAAGAAGAGGAGGAATCTAGAGGAGGGTCTCACTGAAAATGCAGATGAATGCTCTTCATTTGCAGAGTCTTTATTAGAAGTCAAGGCAGAGCCAAAGTATTTTGGCCAGAGCAAATTTAATGCAAATTGGTTGTGTAACCTTTATGCAAAGGTAAAATAAATTACTTAGTTTTTTCTTACATTTTTTCTCATTGAACACTGTACAGTGTTAGGTTAAGAAATTTTCCTTTGCCTTCTTCACTTTTATTGTTCCTGTGTATTTTTTGTATGATTTCTAAAAAAAGAATTAGTATTGTCTTTGACTGACATGGTTTTCTTACTTTTGTTATTCAGCATTGTGCATATATGCACTTGTATATGTAGTTGTAAGCTTGAATATTTCCATGAAATGTTATTCTTAGTGGAAATGGAAAGGATTGATATCTACATTAAACTTCAATTAAATTTAGCTGCAGTTTTATATGATTATTCTTTATTATATGTTCTTGGTTTTAATCTTCTACAAAAAATGTGCTACAGCATTTGTAAGTAAATCCTAATGCCTTGTATTAGTCACTAAATACTACAGTGGACTGTGTAGTATTTCTTCTGTTTTTAGGTTCGTTAACCAGTCTGAAGTGTTGAGACTAGACTAGTTTATGTAAATGACTAAAGTAATGTGTTATTCTGATTAGATTAAACCTCTCTTTTATTTTATTTCATTGTATAAACTTTGAAAATATTGATAATAAAAAAAACAAAAATTATATAGGGGAAAATTATTCATTTTGACCTGTTAAAACTTAAATAATATACCAGAATAATATTCTACACCACCAAAAGTGAATGAATGCACCATGATGTGGTCTGAATGCACCGAGTATCTGGTCCCAGTGCACCTCTTCCCAACTGAAGTGCATCTTTCCTTGTGGTCCCAATGCACCAACTTCATTCACATAACAGCTGCCCTTTGGCGATCTGTATAGATGACTATACTATTCACTTTGCAGGATTACTTTCTTTGATAAAGTGAATCAGTTTAAAAAATCTGAATAAAAACAGAATATTACAAAACCAACAAACACATCCTGCTATGAGGGAGAAGTTAAAACGTTGACTACCTTACTAAGTAGCTACCTCTTAATTCAAACTGCAGTCTAACTGTTTCTGTAACTAGCAGTTAACCTCTAAAAAAATTACTGTGCTAGCTACTCCTTGGGACCTGTGGTGGCTGCTCAACAAATTGTGTAGCTTACCCAGCTCCTTTATCGAACAAGGTTGCATCTCTTCTTAGATGTGCAGTTGGGGAGACAGGAGAATGAATGAGGGAGTGACTAGCTCTCTTCTCTGCTCCTTCATCCCCCCTTCTCCTCCTACGGGCAGAGAGTGGATCCGGCCGCCACTGCTGGAACTGGTGCAACCATTCTGTTTTATCTTTATAGAGTATAGAAAGCAACCGCCCTTTCTCCTGCCAGGGGAGGTCCCTGACAATAAGACAAACCCACTGCTTATATTTGCCTTACTGTCTTTAACTCTCAGATTCATCCCAGCTTGCTTTTGAATGGGGTTACGTTTCTCCCTCTATCAAAAAATCCCAGAAGTCTGATCAATTCATCAGAGGCATAATCGTATTCCTTGCTCTCTCAACCAGGAAGAAAATCCAGGTGTTGCGAACTCTAGCCAGTTCTAGAGTCTCATTCAGATTCCTCCTTCCAAATATCAGTCCTCCTAATGTAAAGGACCAAGTGTTTGTATATTGTTTTGGAACAAATGACAATTTTTTTTTTAAGTAAATTGTATTTTTCCCTAACTATACAAACCTGAGGTCATTTACTCTCATGTCCACCTCATGCCACTCCTCAATCTGATACCTGGGCAAAAAATAAATTGGAATGTATACGTTCAGGCAGGTAGGACCCCCCAACCACCCTGTTTAAAAGTCTAGTGGCTATTTTCCAGCTTTGCCAAAAGTAATTCTTAATGTAAGGGATCTCGGGTCTGTATAGTTAGGAAAAACACAATTTGCTTTAAAAAACTGTCATTTTACACCTAATATAGCTCATGTTGTTACTAAAAGATGTTCTTACAATTACCATTGAAGGCAGTGTGATATGGGGTGCATGTGACCGAGATATGCCGTTGGTGACTTGCCAGTTTAAGGGAAACCTATAGTTTACATAAAAAAACATCAAATATTAATGATTACTAGTAAAGATTTACTTCAGTGGCCTGAGCGAGGCTTGAACTTGGGACTTACAGATAGACTATGATTTTTGGCAGCCCATACATTCAGTAGCTTACGATTGCCTCCCCACATAAAACAACCAAGACTAATTTGTCCCTCTAAAAAGCATAGAAAATTCCATTGCAGTCTTGGTGTTATTAGTGAATATTGTGTAGCTGTTTCAACAGCTCATTTAAATTATATAGAATCTTCTCAGTTCTTCATGTTATCTTTTTCTCATCAGCATGTAGCTGGTATATCAGCGCACAGGCAGTCATCTAAGAGAGTATGAAAGTAAGTGAATTAAGATACGTGGTTTACAGGCATTTATAGCAGGCAGGGCTTGTACTACAATCGGTGGGTAGGTCACTAAGCAAGGAATTTTGTTGGTCATAGGTTGGTGACAAAATCTGCCCCTGAGGCGTTCAGATCACCTAGGTCCGTCTGGGGTTGGCTGGTGGTTAGGATACCCAGCATGTGGGTGGTAGGTATTATAAGCTGT
The DNA here is from genome assembly GCF_015104395.2 of Macrobrachium nipponense. Classification (NCBI taxonomy): domain Eukaryota; kingdom Metazoa; phylum Arthropoda; class Malacostraca; order Decapoda; family Palaemonidae; genus Macrobrachium; species Macrobrachium nipponense. The sequence continues at coordinate 17,704,514 of NC_087222.1, forward strand.
CCAGGTGACATGTCATCCACTTCCGGTGCTCTCTCTCTCTCTCTCTCTCTCTCTCATGAAGGTTTATGATGTCGGTTGGTTTCTTGTATTTTTTCTTATGATGGCAGGGAGAAATTCTGTTTCTTTTACTGTGTGTATACACGGTTTTTTCTAATATATGAGGTCCCTCGAGAAACCATAGACGTCTTGAGTACGGTGCTTGGTCGATAATTTCTACGTTATGAGCTCAGTTCTTTCTGGTCTTCTGTTATGATTTCCTCTGTAATGATTTAAAATGGCCCCTTCTTGAAGGTGGCAGGAAAGACGCTTAGAGAGTCTGGTGGTGGTCATCCTGACATAGGAGTGGTGGCATCCTTCCACCGGGCTGCCAGGTTGTTTTTAAGAAGCAGCTGGCTGGTTTTCATATTTTGATGGTAAATTATGAGGCTAATTTTATCCCCTTTGCAGTGGTGGAGACATTGTCCTTCATTATTTTCCTGATAGCCTTTTCATCTTCTAAATATTTGTGGTGCATATAGTTTTTATAAAATATTTTTATAGATCCACTTTGGTTGTTGTTAGTTTCTGTTTTGCTTTCCCGGTGTGATGGTACGACGGATGAAGGCATCTACTACAGATCTCTTATGTCTATCTGTCTGGACATTCACTGGACCCATGAAAGCATAGACCCGGGTTCATGGCTTTTTTTTTTTTTATAAACCATGAAGGTATAACCCGTAGGAGTCTAATGTAACCAAACGTCCAAGAAGGGTAGGGCACCATCAATGCTGCGTTTGCACGTGAAATGGAGGACAGAACATTCTTCAAAAGTCTTTCTTAAAGTTTCAAGATCCTCTTCTTTGTCGACTCTTATGAAGGTGTCTTCTATGTAATGATGGTATTGAGGAGGGCAGGGGATTTTATTGAAAACCTTTTCTTTGACGACACTCATGTAGAAAATTGGCAAACAGAACCCTTAATACAAGAAACCAACCGACACCATACACCGTCATGAGAGAGGGAGGAGGAGAGATTGAAAGAGAGAAAGAGACTGTGAGAGTGAGAGAAAAAGAGGGGAAGAAGCAGAGAGAGAGAGAGAGAGAGAGAGCACCGGAAGTGGATGACAAGTCACCTGGATGGCTATAGTACCTGCCACCCACGTGCTGGGTACCCCAATAACCACCACCCAACCCCGCCAACATCCCCGACGGACCTAGGTGATCTCAACGCCTCAGGGAAAGATTTTGTCACCAACTTACGACCAATTAAAATCCTTGCTTAGCGACCCACCCACCGATTGTACACGTCCTGCTTGCTATGAATGCCTGTAAACCACATATTTTAGTTCACTCACTTGTATACTCTCTTAGATGACTGCCTGTGTGCTGTCGACATGTTAGAGGAAATGAACCTAAGACAACTGAAATCTTTATATGTCCTTAGGAAACCTGATATGCCAGCTACGTGCTGATGAGAAAAAGATAAGGAAAAGAATTGAGGAGATTCTACATAAATTAAATGCTGTTGAAGCAGCTATAATATTCAGTGCTACAGCCCTCAGAGAAGGCCTCCTCCCTTATTATTATTATAATTATTATTAGACAGTGGTATCTCGGTTATCATACCTATTCCATTCTGGAACCTCCAAAAATATCCGAATCATACAGAAACTGAAGCAATAATTCTCATTAGGAAAAATGTAAATAGTATTAATGTGTTCCAGACCCCCAAAATGTTTAAAAAAAATACTATTTACAGAGAATAAACAGTTTTATTTACAGAAAACAATTAGAAATGAATAATGAACATTAAACATCACTCTTACCTTTATGGAAGACTCTTGTTAGCATATGGAAGACAGAAAGGAGAGGTTATTGTTTGGAAGGGGAATCTCCCTCCAGGAGGACTTCAGGTATCATGAACCCGTCCGTGGTTACTTCTCTACGTTTTTAGTGGCACTGTCTGAGGTTACTTCCCCACTTCGTTTTTTACTGACACTAGGACCAGCTTGAGAGTCACTGGTCCCCTGCCGAATAACAAAACTATCCAGAGACATTTGTTTTGCATCTCTTTAAAATTTGCCTGAAATGGTACAAAACATGGTCATTAAACACGTTAGAGACACGGATTGTAATTAAAATATCACTCCACTTAGCAAACATTTCTTGAATCACTGAAGTAGGCACAGTATCCCCTCTCTCTTCCTCCTCATCGACACTGACTTGCCGTACATCTTAGTGAGATCAGCTACATGTGTACCACTTTCATACTTTGCTGCAAGTTCTTTCTTAAATTCAATCATATTCCTGGTACATTTTACTGAAGGAGTGGCACTTGCAGCTTTCTTTGGCCCCATGATGGATACTGCACAGTTAGTTTTTACGGCAAAGTAAGTACAAAACACAACAAACACGTGTGGTAATGTGGAATGTGAGTGCCAAGATGGTTGTTCAGCGAGAAACAAAGCCAGAATGGGTCCCGAGAGAAGACGGGATGCTTTGTTTAGGTGCTTGATGTATGAAAAGAGAGGCGTACGAAAACCGAGGTTTGACTGTATCATTAAGAGAACATATGTATAAAGTGCATAGACAGAAATGAAACCCATGGTAGAAGTCAATATAACTGACGAAGATGTAAAAAAATCAACTGTAAAAAATCAACTTGAGAAATTAAATCAAATAAAGCACCAGGGCCCGATGGAATGTATCATAAAATTTTCATGGGGTTCGTAAAGACCAAAATAGAAAAGCATATTAGGGATTTTAAAAATGCATGGACTGCAATCAGGCTTTACCACACAAAGAAGACAAGATCAATATATTAATATATGATTGGCATATTACTGATGATGAAGAAAATATGCAACATATTAGAAGGAATAAGAATCGTTAAGCAAAGTAAATATCTGGGTGTAACGATCAACAATATGAAAGACAAAAAGCTTCAGATAAATTTTGCCCAAATTAAAGCAAATCAGAAAAATGCAAATATGTCTAATGCAGTCAGCAATAAAAGCTTTAGCTATATGCAGCAGGGTAAAGATATGACAACTGTATTAGAAAAGGATTAGTGATACCATCCTACATACATGTCATGGAAGTCATGGAGTGTTAAGACAAGAAAGAAATTAATGAACTACAAAGCGTAGACAACCAAGTATATAGAACAATCCTGATAGCACCAAGTTACACAGTAAGTTTTGTGTTAAGATCTGAAAAAGGGGACTCTTCCCTCCTTCCTTCCTTCCTTCCACTCAAGAGATCATATGAAGAATAATCTATTCTATCTGAAACCTCTCTTGATGTATCAAGAGAGGTGTAAGACAGGGCTGTGTGTTATCACCTGATCTCTTCAAATTGTGTAGTGAAATGATAACGAGAGATCTCAGGGATATGGAAGAAATTAAGGTTGGAGGAGTCAATATTAATGATATCAGATATGCTGATGATACAGCACTTGTTGCAGACTCCCATGATAAACTTCAAGCTTTAATCAGTACTTTACACCAATCAAGCAGAGAAAAAGGTCTGTCAATAAATATCAAGAAAACAGCAGGAGGTATGTTTAGCACCAAGGATGAAATACAACCAAGAATAGATATAAGAATTGATGCTGAAACAGTTAAACAGACCGATAGTTTTAATTATTTAGGATGCACTGTCACAAGTGATGGAAAATGCGAAAAAGAGATCAAGAAGAGAATATCCATGGCAAAAGATGCATTTGGTAAGATCAAGAAATTAGTCACCAACTCGAAAATATCTATGAATCTAAGGAGGAGGTTTGTGAAGTGCTTTGTTTGGACTTTGAGGAAGGCAGACGAGGAGAGGTTACAGGCTGCAGAAATGTGGTTTTGGAGGATGTTAAAAATATCATGGACCGAAAGGGAAACTAATGAGGAAGTATTAGAGAGAGTATGTGTTGAAAGACAGTTTCTAGCCTCAGTGAGAGGTAGACAATGCAGTTTGAGAGTCACATAGTGAGAAGACAAGAACTAGAGCATCTCTCTCTCACAGGTAAGATCAATGGAAGGAGACCGAGAGGGCGAACTAGACAAAAATATATGGATGGATTGGTGAGAATGACTGGAGGAAGAATGTCTGCAGCTCAGTTGCTGCAGAGAGCTGGAAATAGAGAAGAATGGCGAGCCATAATTATTGACGTCCTCGGGGATATGGCACCTGGATGATGATGATGAATTTTAAGAATGCCATCGACAGGTACTATATTTTTAGAGTGGGAAATGGCTCGCTGCTTATACCACTCTTCGAATCTGCCAGTCTCGGTTAACATCGAGAACTGGTAACAGAATAATGAATTAATCAGCTGCATCGGGCATTATTGAATGACGTTTAAGCATCTCTAATGTTGTGCTACACGACGCCATTCAGGTGTTTTGAGGAGAGAAATCTATAAGGTCTTCATGGCCCCCAAAGCACCCGTTAGGCCCGGTTAGGGGTTAGTGCCGTAAGTGCACCTCCTCACGCGCGGTGCTCTGAAGGCATAAGGTTCCTAAGCTGCTGCAGCCCCTTTCATTCCTTTTGCTGTACCTCCGTTCGTATTCTCCTTCTTCTATCTTACGTTCCTTAATCCTCTTTCTAACAATTGTTTCATAGTGGTTCTTCTTCAACTGCTTTTTTGAGGTTTTCCTCCTGTAACGCCTCTCAAACCTTTTAGTCTCAATTCTCCTGTCGGCGCTGAGTGACGTCATATTATATTGTGCATAATATGCTATTGTCCCAAAGCTCATATTACTCGAGGGATTAACTGTACAATTCCTTTTGGTTTGGTTTTAGGTCTATCTATCAATTCATTGAAATATTTTTCCCTTAATAAATAATTAATGAAAGCTATACTTCCGTTTGCTGACGAACTTTCACTTCAGGTGCTATTTGAATCAAGCCGTTTCAGTACATCAATAAAGACAGTTGATACAATGCAATCTTTATTATTATTATTATCATTACTATTTTTTTTTTTTTTCTATCACAGTCCTCCAATTCGACTGGGTGGTATTTATAGTGTGGGGTTCCGGGTTGCATCCTGCCTCCTTAGGAGTCCATCACTCTTCTTACTATGTGTGCCGTTTCTAGGATCACACTCTTCTGCATGAGTCCTGGAGCTACTTCAGCTTCTAGTTTTTCTAGATTCCTTTTCAGGGATCTTGGGATCGTGCCTAGTGCTCCTATGATTATGGGTACGATTTCCACTGGCATATCCCATATCCTTCTTATTTCTATTTTCAGATCTTGATACTTATCCAATTTTTCCCTCTCTTTTTTCTTCTTCAACTGGTGTCCCATGGTATTGCGACATCAAATGAGTGATACTTCTTCTTGACCTTGTCAATCAACGTCACGTCTGGTCTTTTGTGTTGCACGTATCGACCCTATCCGTTCTGATACCCATAGTCCCAGAGGATCTTTGCCTGATCGTTTTCTATCACTCCTTCAGGTTGGTGCTCGTACCACTTATTACTGCAAGGTAGCTGATGTTTCTTGCACAGGCTCCAGTGGAGGGCTTTTGCTATGAATCATGCCTCTTTTTGTACTGGTTCTGTGCAAGTGCCGGCATTCACTTGCTATGTGGTTTATGGTTTCACTTTTCGTATTGCACTTCCTACATATGGGAGAGATGTTATTTCCGTCTATCGTACTTTGAACATATCTGGTTCTTAGGGCCTGATCTTGTGTGCCGTGCGTTATCATTCCTTCAGTTTCCTTCTTTAGCTCTCCCCTCTGTAGCCATTGCCAATTGTCATCGCTGGCTAGTTCTTTAGTCTGTCTCATGTATTGTCCGTGCATTGGTTTGTTGTGCCAGTCCTCTGTTCTTTCTGTCTTCTCCGGTCTCTGTATATTTCTGGGTCTTCGTCTGCTTTTATTAGTCCTTCTTCCACTGCACTCTTTAGCCACTCGTCTTCACTGGTTTTCAGATATTGCCCCAGTGCTCTGTTTTCCATGTTGACGCAGTCCTCTATACTTAGTAGTCCTCTCCCTCCTTCCTTTCGTGTTATGTATAGTCTGTCCGTATTTGCTCTTGGGTGTAGTGCTTTGTGTATTGTCATATGTTTCCTGGTTTTCTGATCTATGCTGCGGAGTTCTGCCTTCGTCCATTCCACTATTCCTGCGCTGTATCTGATTACTGGCACTGCCCATGTGTTTATGGCTTTTATCATATTTCCGGCGTTGAGTTTTGACTTGAGTATCGCCTTGAGTCTCTGCATATATTCTTCCTGATCGTGTCCTTCATCTCTTGGTGTTTTATATCTCCTCCTTCCATTATTCCCAGGTATTTGTATCATGCTAATCTATGTGTTTGATGTTGCTCCCATCTGGTAGCTTTATCCCTTCAGTTCTCGTTACTTTGCCTTTTTGTATGTTGACTAAGGCGCATTTTTCTATTCCAAACTCCATCCTGATGTCCCCAGATACAATCCTTACAGTCTGGATTAGGGTATCTATTTCCTTGATGCTCTTACCATACAGCTTGATGTCGTCCATGAACATCAGATGGTTGATTCTGTTGCCTCTTTTCTTGAGTTGGTACCCGGCATCCATCTTCTGTAGTACTTTTGTCATGGGAATCATGGCTACTACGAAGAGTAGTGGGGACAGTGAGTCGCCCTGGAAGATCCCTCTCCTGATATTAACCTGCTAGTCTTATTCCAGAGCTTGTAAGTATTGTATTCCAGGTTTGCGCATTTGTATTTTTTTGAGGAAGCTGATGGTATTTTCCTCTGCCCCATATATTTTCAGGCATTCTATTAGCCATGTGTGTGGTATCATTTGTCGCAAGGCTTTCTTATAGTCTATCCATGCCATGCTTAGGTTGGTTTTCCTTCTCCTACTGTTCTTCATTACTATTTTGTCTATCAGGAGCTGGTCTTTTGTGCCCCTACACTTCCTTCTGCAGCCTTTCTGTTGGTGGGGGATGGTGTTTGTCTCCTCTAGGTAGTTGTATAGCCTTTCACTGATGATACCTGTTAGTAACTTCCACATTATTGGTAGGCAGGTGATAGGCCTGTAGTTACTGGCTATATTTCCCTTACTCTTGTCTTTTTGTACTAAGGATGTTCTTCCTGTGGTCATCCATTTGGGTGCTTGGTGATTTGAGATACAATGCTGGAGTTGTTCTGCTATTCGTGGGTGTAGGGCCTTGAAGTTTTTGAGCCAGTATCCATGGACTTCATCGGGACCTGGGCTTTCCAGTTTGGCATTTTCTTTAGTTGGTGTCTGACTGTGTCTGTCGTGATGTCTGTGAATCTTTGTTTTATTCTCCCTGTTTCTTCTTCCTTGACTTCCTGGAGCCATGTTGCATGTTTGTTGTGTGATACCGGATTGCTCCATATGTTTTCCCAGAGTCTCTTACTTGGTTCGGCTTCAGGAATTTCTGGGTGGTTGTCTTCCCCTCTTAGTTGGCTGTATAGTCTTTTCTGGTTGGTTCCGAATAGTTTGTTCTGTTGGTATCCCTTATTCCTGTTCATGTACCGTTGGATCTTATGTGCTTTGGCCTTAAGACCTCTGTTTTACATCTTCTATTGTGTTGTTTAATCCCCTCCCTCTTGTACTTTGTATTTCTCGTAGAGTTCCTCCCTTGTTTTTTTGTTTTTTGCTTCTTAGCCTTTTTTTTGCCATCTCTTTCAGTTTACTCAAGTCAGATCTCATCACCATGATTTGCTTTTCCAGGCGCCTTTTCCAAGGAGGTTGCTGTTTTGGTTTCTGTTGGGTTGGTTGTGCTGGTGGTGTTGGTGTTCGAATTCCCATCAGTTCTGCTACTAATCTTGCTCCTGCATATGTCAAGTTATTTGTTTCTGTGATACTGGTGGTCTGTATTATGCCCAGTATTTCATTGACCTCACTTGTTTTCTCCCTTAATTTCTTGGTGTTGTAGGCTTTCATGGAGGGGATCTTTGTTCTCTCTGTATCTGGCTCCATCCATTGTCAATAATCTTTTCTACCCATTCCGTCCTCTCAGTTACTTCGTCGGTGTTTCTTCGTGTGTCGTTGTTTGATACCTCATCCTCCCTGTCGTCTTCTGTGGCATCGTCTCTCAGTGCTTCGTGTAATTCGTTGTCGTGTGACATTTCCCTTTCCAGTTCTTCTCTTTCTGTTGGGGAGAGCCAGTTCTTTTTCTTTATGTTCATTATTATTATTATTATTATTATTATTATTATTATTATTATTATTATTATTATTATATTATTATTATTATTATTATTATTATATTGTTTAGGTCATTAGATTATTGAATATGACAGAAATAAAGCGCTAATTGAATTGATCACAGAGGCTAAATCCAAATAGAGAATTTAATTAAATCTGTAAACCCAGTTTCTTTCTCGTTGACATAAACATTCGACCTTCTATTTTGAGTAAATGACAGCGAATTTTAATGATTGAATATGAGATGGATATTGGAAATTCATTCCGATTTCCTTTGGTCTTAAATATGATTCTTCCTCTTCTCAAAGACGCTAAGTATTCATAAACAAATATATTACATTACAAAGCAACTACATTACATTTCAGTCATTTTACAGCAATAGCTTATTGCTTAAGCTCTAAAAAACTAAATATAAAATACCTTAAAATATTTATTGATATACAAAAATATTAACTATAAAATATATATTTAATAATATCGTAAGCTATACGATATGTTCCCAAACAAAGTGAAATCTGGCACGCGGTTTATTGTTGCAAATTCATCGTTTTGAAGTGATCAGTGGCAGTGAGTCTTTAGGAGCCATTTGGCTAAGCGCGTCAATTTATTACCTTTTTTTTAGTTGATTATTATCGGCGAGTGAGTCAATTGCCTACAGTTGATTTACTATCTTGTTTTGTATTAAGTCAGTATCGAGAAATCAATTGGTAAATCGATGACACTCTTTGAGATTTATAATTACAACAATCAATGCGTATCCGAGGTAGCTTTTGTATAGGAATGACGAAACATTGAAAGTCATCCAAATAGATAAACAAGTAATTAAGAGAATTTCAAAACGAACTAGAGATCTGAAATATGTCAGGAGGAGGAACCACTTCACTCCCAAATACAACATTCATGGCAAGACAGATGTCGACAATTAAAATCTGTAAGTTTATTTATTTATTTATTTATTGTTTATTTAAAAAAAATAAAAAAAAGCATTATCACATTTTATCGTTCAAGGTTGGAGACGAGTGCAAAAATGTTTGCATTCAGTCAAAAACTATAAATCATTTTTATTATAAACACTACCTTCACTGGAGGCCTTATGCATAGTTGATATGTTAATGTATGAATATGGAGGTAGGAATAGGTCAACAGATTTACACAGGACTGGTCTGAACTTCTTTTTTACTATGAGTGTCTATCTTGAATATACAATGACAGGGTCAGGAACCTTCTTGTCAAACCCAGATTTCATTCTGAATAGTACTAGGTTTGTCGTTCTCATATTTTATGTGGTTATTCATCCTGTGCTTCTGATCTGTGTATGATAGCTGTTTATGAAAGTGAGGTGGTTGAAGTGCTTTCATGCAAAGTGAACAAGATAGGATGTCAACGGTTTCTGAAGGTAATTATGTTGTTCCTTGTGAAGGTGTCCTTTCGTTGCTTGGTACACTGGAGGTTAAAGGCCACTATTACTAAATGAAAGATTCCCACGGCATCTCAATACCACCTCTGAGCGATTGAAGGAAGGACATGGAATAAGCAGTTGTCCTGTGGCTGTCTCTGTTGTGAGTTGAAGGTTCGTAGGTAGCTGACATCATTAAAGGAGAACTTTATTCTATGGCAGTTTAGAAATACGACTCTGTGGATTCTGGATTCATTTGAGCTTTTTATATATTGTTGATAGTAATGAAAACTGGGAAATTTGACAGATATTATTTCAGTAAAACACTGATCATGAAAAATACTATGGAACTTTATTTTGGAAGGTTAAACAGGACTGTCCACTGCTTATGTTGATGCGTGCAAGACCACAAAGGTGGAATGAATAACAGAAAAGTGTTCCCATTTGACAATCGCCAGTTGGTTCCGAAACTTAGACATATATAACTCTTCATTATAGTATAACTCTTGGTTTCTGAATTCCTGTTTTCCTGGAAACTTTTTATTGTGGGTTGCTGGTGGCTTCAGCCATCTGTTTTTGAAGTTTTCAACTGCAATACTATAGGCACCCATTGGTGACTGATTGTAAGGCCTACAAGTTCTGTCATTGTTTATGCATACCTGACCAGTCAATCATTTTTAAAGCAGGGTTTATTAAAGTAAAAAAAAAAGAGAGAGAGAGAGAGAGATTTCTAATTTACTGACAGAGTGGGCAAGTAGCAAAAACACCCAGGGATTCATTTTTAGGACTATTCTCATCATTAGTAAAAGAATCACTTGCTCCAAACTGAACGTAGGTAAGGGCAATCATGATTGTAAAGAGCATTAGGCCTATCTTTCGGAGCAACTCACAGGTTCAGAGGATTGATATACTTATAAGGTCATCGGTTGCTTCCCAAACTGAGGTTGTTACTGTGAAAATGACGAACTGGGAGCATATATAATAGTTGTTTAGTGTGATGCCGACATATTTTGAATTCAGTTCTCCTCAAGAGTAGGTTATCTCTATAGAAAGAAGACAACTTGGTCTAATCACAGAAGGCATCACTGATATCAGATTCTCATTCGAAGTGAATAATTATATTGAAGGTGGAACTCACGGTGAAGGATTGTTGACAAATTCCCACACAACATCTGGAGTTAAGCAGGAATTCCTAACGAAGTTCTTCGACATGTTTCGCTCAGATTATGTTGAGTTTCCAGAAAGGAATCAAAGTCATATATATTTCAAGAAGCGATCAGATGGTTGATAAGGAAATGGTGCTGATAACACGTTTTAAACGGCGGCAGTAATTAACAGTGTGGAAGCTGGGTATGCAGTTTTGCTTTGCTACATTCAACGTTTGTTTCTGTGTTTATTGACGTATCAAAATTTGTCGCATTTCATCATTGCAAATCTAAGTAGTTATAGACTCTGTTATAAGAGAAACTAATGTATGTGCATACGGATACTTTTTCTTCAACTCCTCTAGATTATAGTTTTCTCAAAGCACCGTAGTACACTGTAGAATTCAGCTTATCAGTTATTTGAAGTTAAAGTTTGCCGTGACATCCGAGTTCCTCTAAAAGGCGTTTTTATAAAAGCTCGAGTGCGATGAACTGGCATGAAAACATCAGGAGGCCAATTCATGACACTATTCAAGATACGGGTTGAAAGTTTTAGTCAATCTCGGTGTTACATTTACTTGATTAGAATGAAGATGATTCTGTAACAACCAATAAGCAAGATAAGAGGCTGTTCCTCTTCAAGAAAAACTGTGAAGAAAGACGAGTCTCTTCACCAAAATAAGTTTATTGCGTATTAAATATATTGTCTGCTAAAATGGTTATGGCACCTCGGCAAAAATATGGCCTTTGGGAAACCTTTTCTCAGAAGTTGGCAGAAAGTAGAAGGCTATTTGTTGTCTTAACCTGGTTGTTATTAGTTTGGTCAGAGAATAACCCATCGTAAATCGACATAGGCCTAGTTCCAAGGCCATCGCCTCCTTCGAAGTACGGATAACGATATCACTGTCGCACCAACTCGCACGATAAGTCCTGGAGAAGCTTCTATATTCAGAAGAATTCACAAGTGCCTGATCTCTTGGGGAAGTAACATCACTATACTCTAACTACGAAAGATTGAGACTTTCCTACAATTAGCGGCATTGACACGTCTCCCATCTTGCCAAAGGAGGTATTTAATCCTAATCCAAAAAGGTACATTTTCAGGATTAACCTCCTCGAAGTTAAGGTTAATCCTAAGAGTGAACATATTCGAGCGTACTGTCCAGCTATTTGCTTTAATCAAAAGTGGCTTCATTTTAAAGTAATGTTATGCCATGTGTATGCTGCTTACGTTAACGTACTACCTACTTATTTACATAGAAAGGTACAACACATACATGTAAAATTTATATAATATAAATATAATATAATATCTAGTATATATATATATAGTATATATATATAGTATATAATACATATCTATATATCTATATATAGTATTTATAATATATATAAATATATAATTATATATATATATATATATATATATCTATATATATATATATAATATGTATATATAATATATATATAGATATATAGTATATATATATATATATATATATATATATATATATATAAATATTTAAATTATATAATAATTATATATATATAGTATATAATATATATATATATATATATATATATTTAATTATATTATATATATGAATAACCCTAATTAAATTTTGCTTTGTTTGTTTGTTTGTGTGGTGTTTTTACATTGCATGGAACCAGTGGTTATTCAGCAACGGGACCAACGGCTTTACGTGACTTCCAAAGCACGTCAAGAGTGCAACTTCTATCACCATCCCAAATACATATCTCTAACCTCTCAGAGGAATGCCCGAGAATCGAACTCGCAGCCACCGATCACGCCATTGAAGCGCTTTAAATTTTGCTTTGGGCAATTTGAACAATGTACAGCAAGGTCCAAGTAGTATAATGTTTTGATCTTCATGTTTTGTTTTATTACCGATGAATGGAGGGAAGTGACAGACAATCCACTTATTACTGTAACCCTCGGCGGTCACTTAATTTCCTAATCATCCACACACGAGGAAATGGCAACGCCGCTCAAAAAATCTGCCAATTCCACCAAATTGTTACCCTTTTTCCTGAAAAGTTTGAAAGAGTTTAAGAAAATATGGCAGCAGTGCTAATCACCCTTGAGTCTCAATCTTTCGTAGCCAGAGTGCGTGAATACTGCTGTAATGTTAGTTTCCATTGCACTGGAAGATCCTTTGAAAGAGGTTAGGAATGAGCCCACACTTGCATGATGGGCTCGATCCCCAGTACTTGGTACAGATTCTGAAAGATTAGACCAAGGGTTCTTGACAGGGGACATTTATAGCCCTTGGGGGCATGAGAACCACATGCTGCGGTGCAAAGGATGTTATCTCTGGACATTTGTATTCAATTGATTTTAACTGTCCAACTTCTCTGACTTCACTTGATCCAGATTTTTGCTCCCCACTAAGACAGTTCATTTCTTGTGTCATTGGTAAATTCTATTTTGAAGTGCTCACTTATAAATTCTGAAGGGGTAGCCAAGCCAAAAGGCATAATTGTTTGTTTTTTCCAAATACTTCAAAGTAGGTGTTTCGACTGTGGAGAATGTGTTTTTTTTTTCTATTAGTGAATTTTTATGTCTTTGTAGTAACAACTAGTGGTATTTTTCATTGTTTATTATATTATATATTTCATAGGTTGCTTAATATAATGAATAACATTATTTGAAGAGATGTTTAATGTAAATGTTATGCAGTTTTTTATTTATAATAAAGTTTCCAAAAGAAATAAACTAGGTAGGGTCATTCATCTTATTCATATTAAATGTTCAATAAAATGAAAATGGTAAGGTATTTTTTTCATGTAGATTTTTACAATGGAATCAGAGATATATAATTAAATAAATAGAGTATGCAACATGAAAGTGAAAATATTTTTGTGCGAGTTACTTGACTGACATCAGCATTTTGGGGTGATATAACTGAAATATACTGTTCTGAAATTATTATTCTCTCCAGTATTATGTAAACAGGCACACATAATTATTCATATTCAGTGTACTATTTCATTATTTTCCCTACCTATAATGTAAAGGTTTTGGGTCTGTTTAATGTCTGAATCAGTAATCTCAAGCTATGTAGCATCTGAAACAATCCCCACTGATGAGGCTGCTTTATAAAAGCCAAAATGATGTTGGTGCTCTCATAGAGCCCAGAAAACAGCTGTGCTTTTTTGAAGTTAGAACTTTTCGGATTCAATCCCTGGACTCTGTTTATAACAAAGAACAGAATCTTTCTTGGTTGATGTAAAGTGGTGACTCCAGTTGTGTCCACCATAACCTGGTAACTATGCAAAGTACAATCAAGATATAAATATAAATTATAAGAGTAATACTAATGGGCAATTATTAAACAATAAAATTTTAATATTTGCGGTTTAGTTAGTAGGAGTTTTTTTATGATTTTTTTTAAGAAGAATGTAGTAATATGTGATGCCATTACCAATAATGCAACCATCATTGGTAATATAAATACCCATCTATTTGAATGTCTACAGCTTGAGTAGGTGTGACCAAAAGATTTACACCCCCCTTACTGTAAATCACATTTAGTTTTAAATTTAGGCTTATCCTTTGCCCTTATGCCAGACCGCAAAAACAACCTAGACTTCATAGTGGCTTTTGATAAATTCATATCTGACAAAAACTACAACCGTGAAGAGATATGTTTAAACAAGGAGTGTTACTAAATGCTTTAACTGACTTACATAAGAAATCCTCCGTTCCCCGCAGATTCATGATAGCCATCCACTCGCTAAAAATTTGAAAAAATTAGAGTTATAATAAGTAGATCCGACAAAGACGGCAAAATCGTAATAATGGACAAAGACTTCTACCTTGACAAAATCAACCAGCTCCTTAGCGACACAAACACATACGAAAAAACTGACGAAAAATCCCCTCCAAAACGTTCCCACAGAAATTTTTTCGGAAAGTAAGATTAATTGGCAAAGACAAAAAGAGTATGAACTATTAGAGAAATTTAAAGTAATTAATCCTAAATTACCCTATTTTTATGGCCTTCCCAAAACTCAGAAACAATCTTCCATTCAGACCCATCGTTTCATGTGCCGGTGCTTTCAATTACAAAATTTCTAAATGGTTAGCTGGCCTCCTTTCCCCGTTTTTTAGGCACTTTTTCTCCCAGTCACATTAAACATTCGGAAGATTTTTGTCACAAATTCAGAGAAGCACATATACCACTTCACAACATAAAACTTTTAAGCCTTGACGTAGATTCCCCTGTTCACTAAAGTACCAGTACAGGACGTTCTTCAGTTTTTAAGGGTAAAATTATCCCCCTATTCAGATCATTTCCCATTGGCGCTTTGACAAAATAATAAAGCTAGTTGAATTATGTGCATCTAAATAACGTATTTTCATTCAGGGAATCATTCTACAAGCAAAATTTAATTGGGTGTAGTATGGGTAGTCCTTTAAGTCCTGTTCTAGCCAATCTGTACATGGAATACTTGAAACTACAGTAATAAATGCAATAAAACCCAAAAACATGCTGTGGATGAGATACGTGGATGATATCCTAACATTTTGGGATAATAGGTGGGGCAATTTCAATGAATTCCTCTTCGAAATTAAACACATTAGTGCCCAGCATCAAATTTAAAGTTGAATGGGAAACAGACAACAAAATTCCTTTTCTTGATGTTTTAATAATCAGAGATACGACAGAATACAAATTTACCTATATACAGAAAACCAACGTTCTCACTTTCATACATTCACTACTTTAGCTATCATGACATTACTATCAAGATAGGTGTAGCTAGTAACTTGTTCTTAAGAGCCTTACGAATTTGTTCCCCAGAATTCCTGGAAAAAGAATTTGAACTAATTCGCAAGCAACTTTCGTCTTTAAATATCCTGACCATATAATTGAGAAAGCAATTCACAAAGCAAACGTAATTTTCTACCGACCCCTAAAGACAAGACCAGAGATACACCCAACAATAAAATAATAATTCCCCACCTGGACACGATTAAGAGAATAACCAACCCCCTCGGAAAATCGAACCTTTTGTATTTACTTACCCAAACACCTTAGCCAAATCCCTGATTAACGTCCAACAAAAGACATCTCCAAGGACTCTGGGTATACGAAATCCCATCCCCGCCAGGACTGTGACCAATCTTACATCGGATTTACAGGTAAATCCCTTCCCCAGAGAATTAATACAACACAAACGGTCAGTTAGGTATGGACAACAGAACTCGGCTATTTTCAACATATAAAATGAACATAACCATAGAATAAACTGGAATTTGTCACGTGTTTAATATGCAGCAACTCCGCCGGTACAAGAGCTCAAATGATGGAATCGCCTTATAAAAGAGAGGCAAGTAATGAACATCTCAAAAGGAGCATGGATTTCGGACACGATCGACAACGTCTTCATTCAACCAACCCTTAAGAAGATTAAAGGAAGATTATCAGCGGGGGTGACTTAAAATGGCTTGTTTGTGGATGGACCTCCTTTGGTTATAAATACCACCTTTTCTGTAAACTTTTCTCATTCATCTACCTGAAGGAGGGAGACAGCAGTCTCTGAAATATAGTACTTTTTCTCTATATTTTGGTGTTTTTATGGGCTCCTTTTATTATATATATATATATATATATATATATATATATATATATATATATATATATATATATATATATATATATATATATATATATATATATAAAACCCTAATTAAATTTTGCATGTGTGTGTATGTGTACATATAGTATATACCTTTCATATATGTATGTTGAACGTAAGCATACATACACATGGCATGATATATTACTTTTACATAGAGCGACTTGTGAATAAAAGCATAGCTTGGACAGTACGCCCTGTATATGTCCACTCTCAGGATTAACCTAACTTGGAGGAGGTTAATCCAGAAATTGTAACTTTTTGGATTAGGATTAAATACCTCCTTTGGCAAGATGGGAAACGTGTCAACGCCGCTAATTGTAGGAAAGTCTCATCCTTTCATAGCTAGAGTTATAGATGGCGAAGAATTCAGAGCAGTATTGATGATACGGACACGAGAGCGAACTTTGGAGGATTTTAGTTTATTAATTTTATTTTTGCATTTTTTTTTACTTTATAAATTTTCACTTGACTGCGTATCCTAAAATAAAAATAATAGTTCAAGTAACAAATGTTTCTTTTACCGAGTAAAAACAAAAAGTAAAAAGTCCTTCGGTATTGTGCCTTAATCAACTGATTTGGAAATTATAGATGGTTAGTCTAGAACAGTTAAACATGTGCATAAACCAAAATAATGCAAATGGCGCACGATCACTCTTTTGTATTTTAAATACAATAGTAATATGAGATGCATACAATTCATTGGATATAGCGAAGTACAAGTAAAGCATAACTTTTCAAAGATCTATTGTTTTCCTCCGGTAGTAACTATCGCAATCTGCCGATTTGGGAAAGCATAGACGGTACGCTAATTTTATACCGCGTGTATGATGCGAACCCTTTAAAATTAGCTTCAAAATTAGGTTTCAAAAGTCGCATGATATGCGAGTATATACGGTACTATCTTTTATACTACTTCAGCAACAGTGTGGATATTGCCGTTTATTCATTTTTTATCATGCATCTGGATTGTGTATGTTACTGTCTGTATTTTGTATATTCTATGTAAATGGCATGAGCTGAAATAAGGGATATTATTATAATTATTATATTATATTATTTCTCCCAACAGATGAAGCCACTTGCCAGCGGAGCCAGTATGGTACTGTTGACAGGCCAAAGCATAATGCCTGGAATTGGAGAACCTTTCCTTGTAAAACAAAATGGAGAAACTTTCTGGAATCTGGATGGATAGGAATGTGAAAATATGCATCCTTCATATCCAAGGTCACCATCTAGTCCCCCTGATGGATGGCAGACATCAAAACGATGAATTTGCAACAATAAACCGCGTGCCAGATTTCACTTTGTTTGGGGGAACATATCGTATAGCTTTCGACATTATTAAATATATAATCTTATAGTTTTAATATTTTTGTATATCAATAAATATTTTAAGGTATTTTATATTTAGTTTTTTAGAGCTTAAGCAATAAGCTATTGCTGTAAAATGCCTGAAATGTAATGTAGTTGCTTTGTAAATGGTTTTTTTTTTTTTTAAAATATATTTGTTTATGAATACTTAGCGTCTTTGAGAAGAGGAAGAATCATATTTAAGACCAAAGGAAATCGGAATGAATTTCCAATATCCATCTCATATTCAATCATTAAAATTCGCTGTCATTTACTCAAAATAAAAGGTCGAATGTTTATGTCAACGAGAAAGAAACTGGTTTACAAATTTAATTAAATTCTCTATTTGGATTTAGTCTCTGTGATCAATTCAATTAGCGCTTTATTTCTGTCATATTCAATAATCTAATGACCTAAACAATATAATAATAATAATAATAATAATAATAATAATAATAATAATAATAATAATAATAATAATAAAGACTGCATTGTATCAACTGTCTTTATTGATGTACTGAAACGGCTTGATTCGAAATAGCACCTGAAGTGAAAGTTCGTCCGGAAACGGAAATGTAGCTTTCATTAATTATTTATTAAGGGAAAAATATTTCAATTATTGATAGACCTAAAACCACAAAGGAATTGTACCAGTTAATCCCTCGAGTAATATGAGCTTTGGGACAATAGCATATTATGCACAATATATGACGTCACTCAGCGCCGACAGGAGAATTGAGACTATAAGGTTTGAGAGGCGTTACAGGAGGAAAACCTCAAAAGAACAATTGAAGAAGCACTATGAAACAATTGTTAGAAGAGGGTTATGGAAAGTTAAGACGGAAGAAGGAGAATACGAAAGGAGGTACAGCAAAATGAATGAAAGGGGCTGTAGCAGCAGCTTGGGAACCTTGTAAGTAACTATGCCTTTAGTGCACCGCGCGTGAGGTGGTGCACTTACGGTACTAACCCCTAACGGTGCTTTGGTGGCCATGAACACGTTATAGATTTCTCTCCTCAAAACACCTGAATGGCGTCGTGTAGCACAACATCAGAGATGCTTAAACGTCATTCAATAATGCCCGATGCAGCTGATCAATTCATTATTCTGTTACAGTTCACGATGTTAAACCGAAACTGGCAGATTCTAAGAGACTGAGCAGCAGCCAGTCATTTCCCACTCTAAATATATAGTACCTGTCGATGGCATTCTTAAAATCCACTGCTTTATTTTTACAACCTAATATAATGAGCTGAAACTGTGTAGTACTGCAAAATTTGATATTTTCTGATTGGCTATGATATTTCTGATCGGCTTTCAATCTTCATGCCAAATTTTATCGCACAGCTTTCTGTTGCTTAGAAGGGTAGTTCCGTAACTTAAAAGTATAAGTGGGATAGAAAATAACTACTGATGAGACTTTAGTTAGTTTTGTTAGTAATGTGGCCATTAGGAAACCACGAAGTCCTGACAGCACAGAGCCCAGTGAAGTCCCTGAGGCCTTTTGCTTCTTCAAGGCGATGGGAGGCATTCACAGTCTCCTGCTGAGGAGGAGGAGGTCGCACTTCTACCCACAAACAATTCTTCTTGTAGACGTATAATATTATTTCAATAATTTTGCTTGCATTTTTATCTATCTATAAATCCCTAAATTTTAAAGTACGATAAGTGAAGTTAAAAATAATAACTATCGAAGAGCAAACATCATAATTCAGTTGATGGAAATCTGATAGCAAGGCTCGAGATGACACGGCCTTTAAATGTCATTATTAGTGTCTATCAATCGACGAAAAAGAGGGTCCATTTACAGCTGCTCAATTTGGGCAACATCGGTAATCAACGGCCAAGTAGTCGCTGACCCAACCCAGTATCACAAATTCGTAACTTAATTTATCTATTAATCTGTAATTAAAGTGACTGAATCGTCACGAACTTGCTTAAATAGGGGAACAGCCGTGATCACGGGTCCATCGCCTGCTTATACCAGGTGGCGGACGATGAAGGCTTCCAGTGGGACCCAACTTGAATTTCTTATTATTTAAAGGCGTGGTTACGAATCCAGGTTCTGGACAGTATTTAAAATTATCAGTCTGAGGTGATTACACGCAGTGGGTATTTATTGCTTTCAGTGATGGTCGCCAAAAGTACGAAGAGATGCTTGTGTATAGTTTCAAGTTTTGCACCAGTTTCTCGGTGGGTAGGATCCATAGATGCTACATAGTAGGTAATAGGTGTGGGAACCTTTACACAAGCACGCAAGCACACGTTAAACACGAGCTTTTTAGCGTTAGTGCGTCTCTGTGTCTTTTATCTGATATGAGGAGAAACCTTTCTAATTAGACTTTCATCGGCCGTTTGACAGCTCGAAACCTCTGCCACGCCCACCTGTCATTTCAGTAGCTCGGGATTTCGAAGAAGATAATCCCGGATTTCTTCGATTTTAAAGATTAGGTTAGGATTTATTGAGTGGACTCTCTCTCTCTCTCTCTCTCTCTCTTTCTCTCTCTCTCTCTCTCTCTGTTAAAACACTGATAAAAATTCGAAGGACAATTTAAGGTTTCTCACACTTAGTAACGTTGTTTTGGGAATATAAATAATCTTGTGTGTATTCAAGTTTCATTTTACTGGTCGTTATATAAAGAAAAATCAGATGTTAATTAATGTATAAAGACAAATCTGGCGCTGATTAGCTTAAGTCTACTTTCAGACAAAGTTCACCGCCATAGTTATGTCTAGTGACTGACTAGACAAGTTATTCGTCTGTCTTGAAGGTTTGTGAAAAACCCTAATTATTTTGGTGCCATTTTACATCGTAATGTGACTTTGGGCAGCGAAGGTATTTGGTTTCGGTGCTGTTTCATTTCGTATCGGCAGAGTTGGTGCCAAGTGTTCAAATAGCGAGATGGAGAGTCACTTAAACAGCTACTGGATATCTACGCCATTTTGGTGTGATAGTTCCCGGGGATAGGTCCAGAGGAATGCCCGCTGTTCATATATGTAAGTTCCGTGTTTTAAACGTCGTTACATTAACTTGCAATACAGTTAGGCCTGCAGGGTTGGGTAGTACTGCCATAGAACGCGCGAGAATTCTACTACTTTTGTTAATGTGCGGTTAAGAGCAAGCTTGGTATTACGTGCCGAAAAAAAATAAAATAAAAATAAACGTTATTCAAAACCAAGGTGCAGGTGAAGCTGCCCAGGTAATTACAGGTATTTGTTGAAATCAGTCATCAAACCTTTGCGTTTTTTAGGCTTTGCCAATCGAAGTCAACTGGAGAAGTATTCCTCCTGCCTCTGGGATCTAGGCTTTGTATTAGGGCTTGTGCCTTGTATGATAAGGCGCCCTATGAGGTAATGTTAGACTTGCGATAATCATACGCTAAGTCGGTTGGTATTGCACTTCCATATTCGTGGGAGTGACTTGGGGTTTGTAGATCACTTACGAAGTCGGTATTATGTTTCTTGGTTATTACGACGATGTGTAAACTCATGATGATGATTCGGTGAGGAGGTTCTTGTAGAAAACACGAAGTATAAAAATAAAATATATATTCTTCTGAAGTTTACATGGTGAAGATCAGATCCATGATTGTACAAGTCTTCTATGACGATAGCTTGATCGCTTCTGCCAATGATGATGGCTACTTCTGTTTCCTCTCTACATGATAAGCTTAGGTAAAGAGATACAGGTCGTTCTAAATGACGATAGCTAACTCTGTTCTGCTGTCTACCATCTCTGTTACAAGTTATGAAAGAACAGACAGTAGTTCGAACATATGAACATACTATCAGATGACATAGTTACATACGAACACACAATCAAAATGAGACACGCTACAGATCACGTAGGCTGTTTGAATATAGGTCGGGGTAGTTGTCTCAAGCAGGGAGCTTAGACTGTTTCAAACAAATGAATGACCACAGATGACGGCATGTCAACTTAGCCTACATACTTATTATATACGTCATCTTTAGCGACTCTAGTCTGATCACATTCCTGCAAGCAACCTGGTCTTTTATATATATGGACTAACATTCCATATTTTTATTATGTAAACACTTACATTAGCCCGGTCAGCTACCAAACCAACTACTGAATATTACTCAAACTGACTTGCATTTGACTTATATTTATTTATTTATATTTTTTATTTTTTTTTTTATATATATATTTGATAAATTAATGGTTGGCTTGAATATGTGGAAAAGTGTTCTAGCGGCGTACCGTATAAGGCTACTTGCGGCATCAATTCTATAGATACAAGATATAAAATGATAAATGGTATTTAAACGGCGAGAACCGCTATAATCCAGTTCGGATCCAACATCACGAGTTGTAATCGTAAGACATTGACACTTCCTATTTAATTATCCGTTATTACTACCAAACCGATTGACTCTGGGTGATAAAAATATATTATTAGTTTTCTTAATGGAAAGGAATTCACACAACATGTTAAGGAGATTATTATTGATTTACACCGCCCGAGTCAGATTATCATGTGTTGAATTCCAGTTTACTGATTTAGCTCTCATAAATATTCCTAACGCACTACAATTGCGGTGTTTGTTTTAGTGCTATTAATTTCTATATAACGTGTCAAGGAACTATTTAACACTATGAAGTGTGGTATTCCCTCTGTTAGACTCGTAATTCTGTTAATAATTCTACGTATATTCTTTCAAGGATTGATTTGGCACAGGATAGGCCTTAAACTGACAGGTGTCTTAGTGTATTCCTTGTTTTCATGAACACGTGTTACAATTAGTTATGTGCTTTTTAAATCTGTAAGCATTGTAGGCCAGAGAAAACAGTGATTTGGCTTTCTGTGACATAGTAGGGAAACCTGGATGACGGAATGCAACCAGTTTATGACGATTGGTATGAAAGAGATTATTACTTACTACCTGGTCGTTAGTCATCTGCTGTGTTTTTTTTTCTTCGGGTTTTCCTCGTCACGGACCTACATATAATATTACATTTGATTACATTATTCTGATACACATACTTTAAATATACTTTTGCTTTAGGGTTTCTGCTCGAAGTGTTTATTGTTTTTTGCTTAGCCGCTGACCCTGTTTCCGTTCGAAGTGTTTTTATTGTTTGGTGTTTAATTGCTGCTGACTCTGTTTCCGTTCGAAGTGTTTATTGTTTGGGTGGGTTAGGTCTGTTGATCTGGTTAGGTCTGTTGACTCTTCTGCCTTGTTCAGTTTGTAACAGTTCGGCGCTCCAACCAGATATTCAATGCTCGCGATCTCTTGGGTTAAGGAATTTTCTTGTTTAGATACGGTTTTAACAATAGGCACGGATGTTTCTATATCTTTTAGTCTAATTAATGGTTCTTTGCAGTATGGTGCGGGATTGCGGGATAATGCGTCAGCTATGATAATTGCTTTCCCAGGTAGATATCTTATCTTGGCTTCAAAGACCTGAATGATCATTTGTCACCGAGTTCCTTTTGGACTGTGATTAAAGCCTTTGAAAAACTCGGTAAAGTGACTTATGCTCAGTGAGGACTTTAACAGGATAGCCGTAGATTATGAACTTAAAATGTACTAGTGAGTTAACGATATCTAGCCCTTCCTTGCCTATTACTGTATATTTACTTTCAGAGGGCTTTAGTTTACATGATAAAAGCTATAGGAAAGAACTGTTTATCATATTGCTGAAGTAGTATCCCTCTTTACCCCTTGTCTGAGGCGTCTGTTGCAATAAAAAAAATTCCTTATTTAAATCAGGGATTTTTAAGTTAGGTAAGCTGCATTATTCCGCTTTTTAAGATATCGAACGCCTGTTGATGCTTTTTAGACCATAATAAATCTACGCTCTTATTCTTCGTAAGATCTGTTAAAGGAGCTGTCATGATTGAAGAGTTACATATTTGCATACGATTGTAATACCCACTACAGCGCCAAAGTGCTGTATCCCCCTTTTACGTTAATAGGTACCGGAAAGTTATGAATAGCCGACACCTTACCATGGACTACTTTTAAGACCTTGACTAGACACATAAAACCTAGATAAACATGTTCGGTTTTTTAAAAACTCACATTTAGATATTTTATTTTCTGAGATTATTTGTCTTTGTCTCTGTAGCACTAGCTCTAGTTTAATGTGAATGTTACTTCTAAGGTATTTAGAAAAGATTATAAGACCAACCATATAAGCATGTAGGGTATCCCCTAAAAGTCTCCAAACACTATATTGTATTAAAATTACTATATTGCATTAAAATTACTATGATCTGAAGGTCCTCCTGTGGCAACTGTGGTATTATGCATGAACTACCGTTAAATATGAGTGTTTTCCTTTCTATTATATCAATCAAGATTTAGTTTGCCGTGATGTATTACGTAACAGAATTCAACTGGAATTTTAGTTGGCTTTCAGTGGACGTTTGACCTTTGTATGAAGGTATTGTTGTGATATTAAAGGTTTTGCCATCGTTCATGCGTAGTTAGCCAGACATTCCGATCGTGTTTCGGCTCCATTATGGAAGTCGAACCTTCATTAACTCTGTCCACTATTTAATACGAAAGACTTCAAAATTTTAAGTACAAGTTCCTAATGAGGAAAATCTTTGACCTATTTATTCAATAGACCTATGTATTCAAAAGCTCAAAAGTTGAAGGAATAATGAGGTGAGTGTTTACTAGACCAGACTGACTGAGTTCAAGTAAAATATAAGTTACATGTGCTGTCTCGAATAACTCGTCAATGTAGCCTAGTTGATACATTTCTATTCCTAAAGTTCCTTATAGAATGATGCGTGACGCCAGTTTTAGTAGCCATCAATCAATCGAGCAATTATAGAATGCTGCTTTCTGCTCATCTTGGTTTTGTTGACTGATGAGGAACGGTTACCGAGGTCATATTTACAGTGACATTCTGGCACTGTAGAGTGGTGTGTGTTGCGTGTTGTGTTAGCTTACCTGTGGTTACCTGTGGGCGTCCTGATCTATCACCATACCACCAAGGGCGGTGTGATGGCAAACAACTGTCTTATTTATTTATTAATTCCTTTTCTGCTGGGGAACAATACCATTTTGAAATAGGGCGAGTGTTAAGTTGTCTTCAGAAAATATTGAATACCATAAACTGGTGACATACAGATGTAGAGGAGAGATTAACTACAGATATAGGTTGACTCTGGCAGGTATTTTAAATTCATTCATAGCTCCGAGTACTATTAAAGATAAAAGGTATTACAGCAGCGCTCTCTTGTATTACGGGAATAAGTCTAGTTGCTAATGCAGACATTATTTTAGTCCAAGCAAAGCATATAGCTGTTGAAATTCACGGTTAAGGATAGTTGGAAGAAACACACATCATTTTGAGTAAAAGGACGTCTTCTGCTCAGTCTATATACATAAACTAAGGACGAATCGAGATGATATTATACATTTTAAGGTTATTTCTAATCAATAAAATCATATTAATGTAATACGAAGGCGATCATATTCTTACGAGGAGACTCCCAGTCGGCTGAAGTCTCGAAAGTCGAAGAGTTCTCCACTGTTCTGGCCAATGAGGAGAAATAATTTTTTTTTGTCTTTAAAATGGGTGAAATGTCAATTGAAGCAGTTTTGGCAATTGTAATGTTGCCGATTTTGTGGTATGACCTACGAAGTCGAAAGGGACATTTAAGGTTTGGTGAAGGGCTGCCCACCTTCCATTTCTCTAATATGTAGTCCTGACAAATAGTACTATAGACCGGATGTTAAACAGCATCAAAATCGAAAAGGGGGGGGAGGGGATGATGGTGGGGGAGGGGGAAGCCACTGTGTTTGACTGCCAAGCAAAGGAAATATCTCAAGAAAATATGTTCAGCTTTGAGAGCGTTCCATCACTGACGTAGGTTGGTTACCTTAAATATAGAAATGTTGCAGTACTACACAGTTTCAGTTCATTATATTAGGTTGTAAAAACAAAGTAGTAGATTTTAAGAATGCCATTGACAGGTACTATACTTTTAAGTTACGGAACTACCCTTCTAAGCAACAGAAAGCTGTGCGATAAAATTTGGCATGAAGATTGAAAGCCGATCAGAAAATATCATAGCCAATCAGAAAATATCAAATTTTGCAGTACTACACAGTTTCAGCTCATTATATTAGGTTGTAAAAATAAAGCAATGGAATTTAAGAATGCCATCGACAGGTACTATATATTTAGAGTGGGAAATTGACTTTGGCTGCTGCTCAGTCCTCTTAGAATCTCCCAGTCTCGGTTAACATGAAGAACTGGTAACAGAATAATGAATTAA
>NC_087222.1:17730984-17748103 GCF_015104395.2 Macrobrachium nipponense
ACTTCATATGAGATTGCATACCAGAGAGAAGCCATATATGTGCAAGGAATGTGGGAAAGATTTTCCCAGAAAACCCACATCTTTACAAGTCATATGGAATCCATACCGGAGAAAGCCATTTCATATGCAAGGAATGCGGAAAGATTTCCACAAACCAAGTCTTACACTTCACATGAGATTGCATACTAGAGATAAGCCATGTATGTTGCATAACGATGTGCGGAAAGCATTTCCCAGAAGCAAGCTTACAGATCATATGACAATCCATTAATGGAGAAAAAGCCATACATATGCAAAGAATGTGGGGAAAACATTTTCCTTGAAATGTTATCTTATAGCTCATATGAAAATCCATACTGGAGAGAAGCCATTTTGTGCAAAGAATGTGGAAAAGCATTTTCCCACAAACAAACAATCTACACTTCACATGAGATTGCATACTGGAGAGAAGCCATATATATGCAACGAATGTGGGAAAGCATTTCCCCGGAAATCAAGTCTTACATGCCATATGAGGTTGCATACTGGAGAGAAGCCATATATGTGCAAGGAATGTGGGAAAGCATTTCCCGGAAATTCAAGTCTTACATGTCATATGAGGTTGCATACTGGATAGAAGCCATATATGTGCAAGGAATGTGATAAAACATTTTCCCACAAACCAAGTCTTACACTTCATATGAGATTGTATCCTAGAGAGGAAAAAAAAGAAAAAAACATGATAAATAAACCAGTTAACGCAGATATCTCTCAAATTGACCAACTATATAAGAGATCAAAATCACTCACAAAATCTGCTCAAGAAAATAAGGAAAATAAAGAAAATACAAAATAGGGGATGAACAAGTGAGCGGAAAACTGGCAGAACACCAAGCCAATATAAAGGCCTAGCTTCACAAATAGGAAACAAACAACAGAAAATAAAAGTAAAAAAAATAAGTCGGTAGTTTGATGAAAATCCAAAGATTGTGTATAGGAAGATGACAAAAGAAACAGTTGAGGTACGAACACCACCGAGCAAGGAAGACCTAGAGAGATTTTGGAAGCCACTGTTTGAAGACCCTAGACAACACCAAGAGAATTCATGGATTGACACCATTAGTCAGAAGAACAACCAGAAATAGCATATACCTCTAATAAGGTTCACCATCGAAAAAGTAACAAAACTATTAGCATATAATAATTTCAAGACACCAGGAATTGACAAGATCTCAAATTTCTGGCTAAAAAAAGATCACAGCACTACACCACGCTTATATGCAAACCTTTTCAAGAATAGTAAAAGGAGAAGAATCACCAGTGGCTCACAACAGGAAGCACCACTTATAGCATGGAAAGAAATAGATATCTGTTTGAGGCTCGAGGTGAGAATGGCAGGTTCATCCTTGCCAAGATTCTTGGACATGATGTGTCGTACAATGCAAGTGGCATTTTTAGATTTATTTCAGAAGGAGGTCTTCTGAAAGCTATTTAACTTTTACAATGACATATTTGCTTTTATGGTTTTAATTGAATATACTTTTATTCTTCATTTATAATAAACGATATCGGCGTCAATGACCTTCAATGTCAGGACGCCAGAAAACTTCCAATCATTCATTCATTCATTCATTCTCCCTAAGAGCTCTGAGACTGAGCTCCCTAACAAATATAGGCCCATCTGCTGTCTATCAACAACCTACAAATGGGTCACAGGAGTCATAGCAGACAAGATCTATGAACACCTAGATCAAGGCAAATATATGGAAAAAGAACAAAAGGGATGCACAAGAAACAAACTAGGTACTAAAGATCAACTGCTAATAAACAAACAATAATATAAGATTGTAAGAAGAAAAGACAAAGGAATCTTTAATATGGCTGGATAAGTTACAAGAAGGCATTTGACCAGTGGCCGTGCACCTGGATATTCATATGTATGGAATTATACAACATCAATGAGGAAATAAGATCTTTCTTGGCAGCAGAGATGAGTAAGTGGAAGACCACTCTTTGTCTAAAACACTGAGGGCCAGATAGTAATTCCATACATAAAGATCCAAAGAGGAATATTCTATGGTGACAGCCTCTCACCCCTTCTCCTCTTCTTGACCATAGATCCGCTTAGTAAAATCTTGAACAACATTAACACTGGCTATGACCTAAGCAAAAGCAGAAGCGGAAAAGAGAATGAAAGATTGAACCACCTGCTCTTCATGGATGAACTGAAGTTGTTTGCAGATTCAGAGGAAAAATTGGAAGAATAAGTTAGGACAGTCCACCAATTCTCAAATGACACCTGCATGGAATCTGGGTTGGACAAGTGTTCCAAGAGTAAAATAAAGAGAGGGAAGAGAGTAATATCAGAAGGTATAAAGGTAGAGGAAGGCATATTTGTTGAAGACCTGGCGGAGGAGTCTGCATATAAGTACTTGGGAATAGAAGAAAACACTGGTATAGAACATAAGACAGTGAGAGAAAAGGTAAAGAAATACATCAGCCACTTAAAGAATTAACACCAAAGAACAAGATCACTGCCATAAACCAGCTGGCGATACCAGTGGTGACATATGGTTTTGGTATTGTAGACTGGGACACAAGGTGAGTTAGACAGGATGGATATTAAAACCAGGAAGATTCTCACCCTCCATAAAGTCACATACAGACACCAGTGTATGGACAGAATATACCTCCCTCACAGAGAAGGTGGATTAGGCCTGACTGAGATCAACCAGGCCTGCAGAGCACCAATATTAAGTCAAGGGTAGTACTTGAAAAGCTCTGAGGATGGAAACATCAAAAAGGTTGCCCAACACCATAATGAAGCCCTGAGCCAACTAACATCAATAACAAAACAGGCTAAGAACTTTGCAGATCTGATAAAAGACACAGAGGATACCAAACAGACCAACTGCAACAATAGCCACGAAAACTAGGCAGTAATACAGTGACAGAGAGGAGAGACTTAAAATGAAAGGTAGAAAGACCATGGAAGGAAAGGAAAGATCAAGAAGAAGAATTGGAAAATTTACAAAGACAAAGAAGAGTCACTTAGATGGATAAGTAATGGAGATCTAGGTTATGATGCAGAGACTGATAATAGGAGCCCAAGACCAAGGCCTCCTGACAAACAGCTTCAAGAAAATGCCAGGCATATCAGCAATTGTGTTTTGTCATGCAGTGGTTGAGAGTGTTAGTCATTTGATATCAGCCTGCAAGACCCTGCTTGCAGATGGTCACTACAGCCAAGCCACCAACAAGATCTGTAAATATATATTGGAAAATATGTAAAGAATACAGAATTGAAGTGAAAGGAAAAGTGTGGGAGCATGAACCAGATCCAATCACCTCCATCTTTTATGACAAGGAAATTCCAACAGGAAGATATACAGAAGGAGGTGCTATGAGACCTGATATTGTGATCTGGAACAAGGAGGAATAAACAGCAAAGATTATAGATGCGACAGTACCCAGTGACTTTGGCCTCAATAGAGCTGAAAGGCTTAAATAACAAAATACCAAGACCTGAAGAATGACCTGACAAGCACATGGGAACTGAAGGAAATAGAAAAAAATACTTTTGGTGGTAAGAGCAACAGGACTTATAAAGGAAAATCTGAGAAAATATCTTCAGGGTATACGAAGTTGCCCAGTATAAATGAGGTGCAGATTGCTGCCCTCAAAGCAATTGTAAACACTGAGAAACGGGCCTTGGAATATAGAGATGCAACTATTGCACCCCTGATATAAATTGAAAATTAAGAATAACATTAGCCAGAGGGAAAACATTTAGTTGCTCTATGTCAAAGAAGTTTTTCTCAACCAAGTCCTCTCAAAAGACAAGAGAATTCACACTAGACAGAAACTGTTTACTTGATCTCTGTCCAAGTAGTTTTTATTACGATTTTATTTAACTTGACTCCTGCGTCTGTTTTGAATGAAGGTGTCGCAAAAGGTGTGTAAAAACTCATGCTAGAAAGAAGTCATATCCTGTATCTGCACTTGGTTTCCGAGAAGTCTTTTATTTTCATTAGGTTTTTTCATTAGGTTCATCATAGAATGAATTTGTTAACTCGGAAGAAAGATGTCATTCTTCCACACGATGTTGAAACAGTTTTTCTTTTGTAGATTCATAATATGGTGAGCACTCATGAAGGATAGATATTGTTCTTTTACACTGCATGTGTACTTTTGTCTTGTATCTGCAAATCACAGTCTGTTTCTGAATGCCAGAACTGTTTTTTTTCAGGTGTCAAAAATTCACAAGCAAAGTCACTCATAAGCGAGGATGTCCAGTTGTACTGACGGATTTGTTAATGTTTTGCACCCAAACGTAAGTTGCACTTGATGTGGAGATAATTATTGTGAACTTGTCTGCAAAATCTATATAAAAAAAAGGCAACAGCAATCTAAGGGACGATAAAAAGAAAACCCATATTTATATTTTTGTGATCCAAATCATGACCATCATCATTGCTGTTACTCAAAGAAGAAAAGGAGCATCTGGAGGAGGGTCTCACTGAAAATGCAGATGAAGGCTCTTCATTTGCAGAGTCTTTATTAGAAGTCAAGGCAGAGCCAAAGTATTTGGCCAAAGTGATTTAATGCAAAATGGTTGTGTGACCTTTATGCA
This sequence comes from Macrobrachium nipponense, assembly GCF_015104395.2. Taxonomy (NCBI): domain Eukaryota; kingdom Metazoa; phylum Arthropoda; class Malacostraca; order Decapoda; family Palaemonidae; genus Macrobrachium; species Macrobrachium nipponense. The sequence goes on from NC_087222.1 coordinate 17,735,597, forward strand.
AATGTAAAATAAATTACTTTTAGTTTTTTTTCTTACAATTTTTCTCATTGAACACTGCACAGTGTTAGGTAAGAATTTTCCTTTGCCTTCTCCACTCTTCTTGCTCATGTGTATTTTTGTAAGATTTCCAAAAAAAATAAAGGATTAGTATTATCTTTGGCTGACATGGTTTTCTTCCTTTTGTTATTCAGCATTGTGCATATATGCACTTGTATATGTAGTTGTAAGCTTGAATATTTCCATGAAATGTTATTCTTAGTGGAAATAGAAAGGATTGATATCTTCATTATACTTCAGTGAAATTTAGGTGCAGTTTTATTTTATTATTTTTTATTATAGTTCTTGGTTTTAATATTCTACAAAGAAGGCATTATGATTTATACAATGCTACAGCATTTGTATAAATCATAATGCATTGTATTAGCTCACTAAAACACAGTGGATGTGTATTTTGTTTTAGGTTAACCAGTCTGAAGTGTTGAAACTGGACTTGTTTTGTAAAAGACTAAAGTAATGTATTATTCTGCTTAGATTTAGCTTTTGATTTTATTTCATTTCAATCTATAAATGTTTAAGATATTGGTAAATAATAAAAAATGATTTTATTTATAAATAGAATCTTTCATTTGACCCCATTAAACTTAAATAATATTGTATGCTGCCAAAAGTGATTGAATGCACCCTGATGTGGTCTGAATGCACTGAGTATCTGGTCCCAGTGCACCTCTTCCCAATTGAAGTGCATCTTTCCTTGCTGTCCCAATGCACTAACATCATTCACACAACAGCTGCCCTTTGGGGAACTGAACCTATAAAAGACTATGTTCACTTTGCAGGATTATTTTCTTTGATAAAGCAGATCAATTTAAAAAGTCTGAATGAAAACAGAATATTGTAAAACCATCAAAGACATCTTGCTACGAGGGAGAAGTTTAAAACTTGACTACCTTACCAGGTACAGTAGTTACCTCGAGATACGAAAGGCTCTACTTATGAAATTCAAGATACGAAAGCCAATGCGAAAAATTTTACCGCTCTACATACAAAAAAGTTTTCAAGATACGAAAGGTTGTTGCTGTAAAAGTCCCGAGATTGGCCCAGACCACCGAGAACAATTTTAAAACTCCCGCGCCGCCAACTGAGTAAACTCGCCACCATCCTCCCGCCTCTCCCATTGGTTCCTGATGCTAGTCACCCCATAAGGCCTGCTCTCCTATTGGTCTGCACTACCCCTTTGTGCTTTAAGTATTCTATTGGTAAAAGGATCCTGTAAATTGAAAAACTTATTCATGCAATACATTTAATAAAAAAAAAATTAGGTAAAGATAGAATAAAGAATAGAAATGAATGGTTATTGTACTGTTTGGTAGTTTCAGTAGTTGAAGAGAGATAATGAAAATTTATAGCTTACTGTGTAAAGTGATTGCTTGGCGATCGTTCGATACTCGTAAGTGCTGGATGTAAACAGACGTTTGGAAGCTTTTTTTTTTTTTTTGGTTTTTTTTTTATTATTATAGTTAATGGTTACTTAATATTTATTGAAATGAGTTACATGCAATGCATTTAATAAAAAAATTGTGAATTAGATATCATAAAATATAAAATGAATCAGACTGCCAACAAATACTATATTTTAGAATTCTTCTTCTGTTTTATTATTACGTTACGTATACGTATGTTTCATTATAGCTGTCAGTAACTCGGTATCTCCATTAGGTAAAAATAAAATAAAGAATAGAAATGAATGGTTATTATACTGTTTGGTAGTTTCCATTAGTTGAAGAGAGATACTAATGACTATTTATGGCCTACTGTGTGCTAGGAAAAATTGATTGCTTGGCGCTCGTTCGATACTCGTAAGACGGGTAAGAGCTGAGTGTAAACAATCGATTGGAAGGTTTGTTTTTTGTTTGTTTGTGTATTATAGTTAATGATTAATTAATAATTATTTGAAATGAGTACATACTGATTATTTATACATTTCATTGGCATATTCTAAGCTTTTTAGCTCTTAGATTTAGATGTCAGAATCATAGACTAGGCTACAGCAGCAACCGCTAACATAGGCTAGGCTTATTGCTAAGGGACATATGCTAAAGTCCTAATATATGCAGTAAAAATGGGGTTGAACATTACATGCAGTTGAATATTACTCAAGTATGTACAGTATTTTGCCTTTTTGGAGTCATATTTCTTCCGTCGGATCGGCATTGTAACCCTAGAAACATGTGTTTTAGCCTGGAAATATAATTTACTGGGTGTTCTGGAGGGCTTGGAACGGATTAGCCATTTTACATGAAAATGTGTTCCAAGATACGAAAAAACTCATGATACGAAGGCTGCCTCGGAACGGATTAATTTTTTCGTATCTCGAGGTACCACTGTAGTCTTAATTCAAATTGCAAGACTCAAACTCTTTCCGTAGCTGGCAGTTACCTCTAAAATGAAATGACTGTGGCTAACTACTCCTTGGGACCTGTGGTGGCTGCTCAGCAACTTGTGTAGCTCACCCGGCTCCTATTTATCTTTATAGAAGTAACTGCCCCTTTCTTTGGCAAGGGGGAGGTCCCTGGCAATAAGACAACCCCACTGCTTATATTTGCTTACTGTCTTTCAACTTTCAGATTCATCCCAGCATGATTTTGTGCTGGGTTGCGTCTCTTCCCTCATTTGAAAAAGCCCAGAAGTCTGGCAGCTGATCACGCAGTCTCTGTATTACTCCAATCAATTCATCAGAGGAAGACTTCTTTTAGCTGAAGATCTCTTGAAGACTTGAGTTTATCTATGTTTGCATGGTTTCTCGCATCATGAAGTGTGGGAAAAATATATAAACTATTATCTTGGCACTTGAGTGAGGGGGAAGGTATCAATACTAGTCCAAAGTACCTACTATTATACCAAATAACTGAAGGTATGGTTGAAGGCATATAGACAGCAGACTCGATATGCAATAATAAGCCACAAATAATTCTAGACCACTGGAGACCTGATCCAAATGTCAATATGAAACCAAGTTGTATCTTGTTCGAGATTTTAAGGTCTTGAGGTTTGTATGGCCGGCTACAGGGTTACAGGGTGTCCCTACAGGGTGTCAATACTGCATTTTTCCCTCTTAACTTTTCTCCTGACTAAAATATTCCAGAAAATCACTGGGTTACGCTCTGTGCTTCCTTCTACAACGCATTTCATTAGAGCGTAAATTTCCATAAGCTAACGTATTCCATCTTGAAGATAGTGGTCTGTATATGCAAGGAGTTTTACAAAACTGATAGCCTTCTAGTTTCTGTAACTTTCCACAAAGGTTATAAAGATTAAATTATCTCCTAGGACTGTCACGAAGTCAGATTATCCTCTATAGTAATATCATACAAAGAAACAGTAATAAATATGTCAGGGAATTAAAATGATAGTGAAACTGATAAGGGGTCACGGGATTACCAAGTGCAAATGTATTTTTATCTTTTTCTGCAGGGAGAAATTGGGTGTAATTCTTAAATAAATTAATGGAAATTACAACTGTTTATGATATATATCATCCATTTTAATTATTCATACCCCCAGGCTGCCTCTCGATTTCCTACCGTATCCTGGAATTTTAAGATTGGTAATTCTGAGTAACAAATATCGGGTTTATTTCAACCTCGATTTTCGAATTCACACGATTTGAGCAAACTCGAGACAAACTTTGAACCAGAAAACAAATTAATTTTATTCAATATGTCTCCAAAATTGCAAAATTCCGATTAAAAAAAAAACAACATTTAAAGGATTCATGATGTTTGATCCTTATAGTAGTCCTTGATGCGTCATGAATCCCATCTTTGGAATATTTTAAACGAGAGAATTTTCAGCCTTTTCTATGTCACTTGCTCGCTTTTGGATCGAAAATATTAAAGTATTCCTTACGGGAATCAGTTAACTTCTTTAATTCATTCATTTTCGGAATTAATAGTTCGTCATTTGCCCTTGATTGAGTGTTTGAAGCCCCCTGATAATGTTGGCAAGCCTGCTTCCTCTCGGGTTATAAGGAGCAACCATTGATCGTCAGCAGAACGAAGAACTTCGTTGGTTTCTTCAAAACATTTTGCATTCTTCAAAACGTCCCCTTATTACGGTTCAGTTTTAGAGATATAGAAACTTCCCTATCATAGTTATCATATATATTGATAGAGGATTTATTTGCGGTCTGCTAAAACGATATATGATAGTTTTCGTCTTTAAACGACCACACTTCATCCAGGGAAGATTGTCTTTGGTGTACAATCTTGTTAAAACATTACAGGATAAAGAATTGCTCATATATTTAGTATTCCTAGCACGTAATGCCTTTACTTAGTACTACTAGCAAGCAGAACCTTCTTTGTATTACTAGTAATGCTTTTCGTCAGGTAATGGTAATAAGTTATCTTTATCTTGAAAATAATTTTATTTGATTTATGAAATGTATGCGCAAGGCAGACGAAATTACTAGAGTTTACCATTAAACTATATTTTTACATTTTTTGTTCAGGTAGAAAAATTGTCTTCATAGAAAATGGTATTTCAGTATATTAGGATACTCAGAAAAATTAGCTCTCTCTCTCAGTTATAGCAATAATTTTCGCTTTATTTCGAAGTGGAAAAGGGTAAACTGATGCTTCCAGAATCCACTACAGGAATTGAGGAACAATTATTCTATAGGAATTAAAAGCAGAAAAGAGGCGTTATCAGGAAGAGGTGAAAATAGCGGAGACGTAAGACTACTACTACTTCAATTTACTTACTTGAAGGCGTATTTTATTTAGAGTTGAAAATACGTGAAATTAAGGAAAACTCGCTTCCATATTGGCGCAGATTGACTTAGATGAATTAGGACCATTCTGTATAAATTAAAAGTTGAGAACAAGAGAGAAATAAGGTAAACTTACTATGAATTAGTTACCCTTCAGTGACATCTTGGAAATATTTCATGAGACGACTCGACAAAATCCTACGAATGAATATTTAATTTTTCTATAAAATATAGCAATTTTTTGGCTGAATTTATATCGATACTTAATTTTATTAGAGTTATCGTCCATAAATTGTTTAGTGATTGACTTTTGAAAGATGACTGGAAAAGAAAATAACGAATTAAAAGAAGAAATATCTGTGGTATCGATCAGCAAGTCTTCCAATATAACTCCTCCTCCGGCTTCAGAACACATCTCTGTTGGTAAGGCCGAGTCCAGTGGTCCTTCCTTCCCACCCTCCATGCTTTTGCCTCTTTGGCAACGGAGATGGTTTTGGGGTGCCAAAAAAATATTTTTGAAGTGTTAATGGGATATTTTAGTGTTCAATAATCTTTTTTTAATTGGGTGTCGTGACAACGTCTCCCATTGCTAATGAAGGTGATACCTTCAGGAATTTGAATCACCTCTGTAGAATTCCTCTGTAGCTTTCAAAGCACCCTCACTTTTCCTGCAAGAAAATGCATATACTATTAGATGGTTTATATATATGTATGCAGTAAACAAAATTCAAAGTAAAAATCCGAGTCAAGTCTCATTTCAAATACTTTTTGTTCTGGTTATAATCCCATGATGGCCACACACTAATAAACTGGGAATATATATATAGGTATATATATATATATATATATATATATATATATATATATATATATCTATATATATATATATATATCTGGTGTGTGTGTGGAAATGAGCCTTTCACAATTATCCATTTAGTAACTGGCATTTCATTTTGCGTGTATATGCACTTACATGTTCATAATCTATTCATATGTATGCTAGATATCTATACATACCTTGTGAGAATTGGGTTTCACCAGCCAGTGGGAGATCGTTTACAAAGACACTTTGCCAAAAACCGAGGTTTCGAGCAATGAGAGAGGGCCATAGAGACGTTGTGTAAGGTGGAGGCCTCTGATTGGCCAAAGCAATTCCAGAAGTCTCATTGCAGGTCTAAGAAGCAAGGTGGACGGCGGTCTTCACAAACAAGAGCTCAGGAAATGAAGCAGAAAAGGATTCTGGTCGAAGAACAGGGAGTTTGAAGGCAGTTTTGCTGACAACTGTGGTCGTATTCTTGATTGTGTAGTGACCGTTTTGGGAACCTGGAAAAGTCTTAAGGAAAGAGGTGATGTTGCCCAGGCAATTGATCCTGTTGCAAATGTTTGAAAAAATGCTCGTAGATTATGGAGTTCCACAAGGTTGAATACCCATGGTGTTCTTTTCAAGATGACTTTCCACTTTCTTTTTTCTTTACTAAAATTCTGAGGTGGATAACGTTTAGGGCCCATAACAGACCTCTCTCTCTCTCTCTCTCTCTCTCTCTCTCTCTCTCTCTCTCTCTCTCCTCTCTCTCTCTCTCTCTCTCTCTCTCTCACTCACTTCTTCTGGAGCTGATTTTGGGAAGTACCAGATTGAATCCTATTTATAAATCATATGGGTGACATTGCCCAGTGGTAATTCTCTCTCTCTCTCTCTCTCGGGTGGTTTTATAGGCGTCGAAGAGATGAAAGCTTTGTGTGGTTAACCAATGATCTGGATCGAATCTGTTCAAACTTCCCAAATATAAAAGTGGAGTTTGAAAATAATGGATCAAGATGAATTTCTGATATATCAGTGTTTTCCTAATTATGACAACGAAATTGGTGATCAGAGACTTTGAACGGAATCAGTCTAAGTTCCTTTCATTCATATTGACAACAGACCTGGAGAGAGAGAGAGAGAGAGAGAGAGAGAGACGAGAGAGACGAGAGAGAGAGAGAGAGAGAGAGAGAGAGAGAGAGAGAGAGAGAAAGTCGTAAGGCTACGGGAATGTCCACCAATTCTTAAATGTATCATTTTAGCCTATTGAAATTAATGCATTTCTGTTCCGGCCACAAAGTATCTCATTCTAACAAATTGGGGCCTTTTTGTGCTTTTACTGGGGCGTGAAGATGGCCATCAATAAATGTTCACACACACACACACATACACACACACACGAGTTTCCAGTAAAACCTTGGCCCAAAGAACTGCTGGCGTCCTTCCTTCCATAGTGTCCAGTTCGACAGTTGTAGACAACAGAACTTCTTCACTGATTGAAACAACCTGTGACGATTTCAAAGGAAGCTTTTTGGTTGATAAACGAACATTTCTTTGGTCAATCCTTCTTGGTCTCTTGTGTTTTTCATTTCCATCTGACTCGCCTATATATGATATCATGCCAATGAAAATCTGACATTAAAAACGCTAGAAATACCTTGAGCTACAGCGACATCCGAATCCGTTACGTAAGTGACTATACTGCTATATATATATGACTTGGTAGACCCATGAAAAGGGTTCTTCAGCTCCTGACGAACAATTCTCTTTCACTGTGATAATTTATTTTCTGATCTGCTTTCAATCATTATGCCAAATTTTATCGCACACATTTCTGTTGCTTAGAAGGATAGTTCCGTAACTTAAAAATATATGTGGGACATCAAACTAACTACGCTAGACTTTCGTTAATTTCGTTACTAATGCGACCATTAGGAAACCACGAAGTCCAGAAAGCACAGAGCCCAGTGAAATCCTTGAGGCCTTCTGCCTTAATCAAGGCGATGGAAGGCATTCACAGTCTCCCTGCTGAGGAGGAGGTGGTCGCACTTCTACCCTCGAACAATCCTTCTTGTAGATGTATACATATTATTTTAATAATTTTGCTTGCATTTTTATCTGTCTGTAAATCCCTAAATTTTAAAATACGAAAAGTTTAGTTTAAAATAATATCTGTCTAAGAGCAAACTTCATAATTCAGTTGATGGAAATCTGATTGCAAGGCTCGAGATGACACGGCCTTTAAATGTCATTATTAGTGTCTATCAATCGACGAAAATGAGGGTCTATTTACAGCTGCTCAATTTGGGCAACATCGGTAATTAACGGCCAAGTAGTCGCTGACCCAGTATCACCAATTCGTAACTTAATTTATCTATCAATCTGTAATTAAAGTGACTGAATCATCACGAATTTGCTTAAATAGGGGAACAACCGTGATCACGGGTCCATTGCCTGCCTATACCAGGTGGCGGACAATAAAGGCTTCCAGTGGGACCCAACTTGAATTTCTTATTATTTAAAGGCGTGGTTACGAATCCTGTTTCTGGACAGAATTTAAAATTATCAGTCTGAGGTGATTACAGCAGTGGTATTATGCTTTCAGTGATGGTCGCCAAAAGTACGAAGAGATGCTTGTGTATAGTTTCAAGTTTTGCACCAGTTTCTCGGTGGGTAGGATCCATAGATGCTACATAGTAGGTAATAGGTGTGGGAACCTTTACACAAGCACGCAAGCACACGTTAAACACGAGCTTTTTAGCGTTAGTGCGTCTCTGTGTCTTTTATCTGATATGATGAGAAACCTTTCTAATTAGACTTTCATCGGCCGTTTGACAGCTCGAAACCTCTGCCACGCCCACCTGTCATTTCAGTAGCTCGGGATTTCGAAGAAGATAATCCCGGATTTCTTCGATTTTAAAGATTAGGTTAGGATTTATTGAGTGGACTCTCTCTCTCTCTCTCTCTCTCTCTCTCTCTCTCTCTCTCTCTCTCTCTCTCTGTTAAAACACTGATAAAAATTCGAAGGACAATTTAAGGTTTCTCACAATTAGTAACGTTGTTTTGGGAATATAAATAATCTTGTGTGTATTCAAGTTTCATTTTACTGGTCGTTATATAAAGAAAAATCAGATATTAATTAATGTATAAAGACAAATCTGGCGCTGATTATCTTAAGTCTACTTTCTGACAAAGTTCACCGCCATAGTTATGTCTAGTGACTGACTAGACAAGTTATTCGCCTGTCTTGTAGGTTTGTGAAAAATCCTAATTATTTTGGTGTCATTTTACATCGTAATGTGACTTTGGGCAGCTAAGGTATTTTGTTTCGATGCTGTATTTCATTTCGTATCGGCAGAGTTGGTGCCAAGTGTTCAAATAGCGAGATGGAGAGTCACTTAAACAGCTACTGGATATCTACGCCATTTTGGTGTGATAGTTCCCGGGGATAGGTCCAGAGGAATGCCCGCTGTTCATATATGTAAGTTCCGTGTTTTAAACGTCGTTACATTAACTTGCAATACAGTTAGGCCTGCAGGGTTGGGTAGTACTGCCTTAGAACGCGCGAGAATTCTACTACTTTTGTTAATGTGCGGTTAAGAGCAAGCTTGGTATTACATGCCGAAAAAAAATAAAATAAAAATAAAAGTTATTTAAAACCAAGGTGCAGGTGAAGCTGCCCAAGTAATTACAGGTATTTGTTGAAATCAGTCATCGAACCTTTGCGTTTTTTAGGCTTTGCCAATCGAAGTCAACTGGAGAAGTATTCCTCCTCCCTCTGGGGTCTTGTCTTTGCTGTGATCTGAAGGTCCTCCTGTGGCAACTGTGGTATTATGCATGAACTACCGTTAAATATGAGTGTTTTCCTTTCTATTGTATCAATCAAGATTTAGTTTGCCGTGATGTATTACGTAACAGAATTCAACTGGAATTTTAGTTTGCTTTCAGTGGACGTTTGACCTTTGTATGAAGGTATTGTTGTGATATGAAAGGTTTTGCCATCGTTCATGCGTAGTTAGCCAGACATTCCGATCGTGTTTCGGCTCCATTATGGAAGTCGAACCTTAACTCACTCTGTCCACTATTTAATACGAAAGACTTCAAAATTTAAAGTACAAGTTCCTAAGAGGGAAAATCTGAGACCTATTTATTCAATAGATCACAGGTTAGAGGAATAATGAGGTGACTGTTTACTAGACCGGACTGACTGAGTTCCAGTAAAATATAAGTTACATGTGCTGTCTCGAATAACTCGTCAATGTAGCCTAGTTGAATCATTTCTATTCCTAAAGTTCCTTATAGAATGGTGCGTAACGCCAGTTTTAGTAGCCATCAATCAATCGAGCATTTATTCTGCTTATCTTGGTTTTGTTGACTGATGAGGAACGGTTACTAAGGTCATATTTACAGTGACATTCTGGCACTGTAGAGTGGTGTGTGTTGCGTGTTGTGTTAGCTTACCTGTGGTTGCCTGTGGGCGTCCTGATCTATCATCATGCCACCAAGGGCGGTGTGATGGCAAACAACTGTCTTATTCATTTATTAATTCATTTTCTGCTGGAGGGAATAATACCATTTTGAATAGGGCGAGTGTTAAGTTGTCTTCAGAAAATATTGAATACCATAAACTGGTGCCATACAGATGTAGAGGAGACATTAACTACAGATATAGGTTGACTCTGGCAGGTATTTTAAATTCATTCATAGCTCCGAGTACTATTAAAGATAAAAGGTATTACAGCAGCGCTCTCTTGTATTACGGAATAAGTCTAGTTGCTAATGCAGACATTATTTTAGTCCAAGCAAAGCATATAGCTGTTGAAATTCACGGTTAAGGATAGTTGGAAGAAACACACATCATTTTGAGTAAAAGGACGTCTTCTGCTCAGTCTATATACATAAACTAAGGACGCATCGAGATGATATTATACATTTTAAGGTTATTTCTAATCAATAAAATCATATTAATGTAATACGAAGGCGATCATATTCTTACGAGGAGACTCCAGTCTGGCTGAAGTCTCGAAAGTCGAAGAGTTCTCCACTGTTCTGGCCAATGAGGAGAAAATGATTTTTTTTTCTTTAAAATGGTGAAATGTCAATTGAAGCAGTTTTGGCAATTGTAATGTTGCCGATTTTGTGGTATGACCTACGAAGTCGAAAAGGACATTTAAGGTTTGGTGAAGGACTGCCCACCTTCCATTTCTCTAATATGTAGTCCTGACAAATAGTACTATAGACCGGATGTTAAACAGCATCAAAATCGAAAAGGGGGGAGAAGTGGTGGTGGGGGAGGGGGAAGCCACTGTGTTTGACTGCCAAGCAAAGGAAATATCTCAAGAAAATATGTTCATGCTTTGAGAGCGTTCCATTACTGACGTAGGTTGTTACTTAAATATGAAATGTTGCAGTACTACACAGTTTCAGTTCATTATATTAGGTTGTAAAAACAAAGTAGTAGATTTTAAGAATGCCATCGACAGGTACTATATATTTAGAGTGGGAAATGACTGGCTGCTGCTCAGTCTCTTCGAATCTGCCAGTCTCGGTTAACATCGAGAACTGGTAACAGAATAATGAATTAATCAGCTGCATCAGGCATTATTGAATGACGTTTAAGCATCTCTGATGTTGTGCTACACGACTCCATTCAGGTGTTTTGAGGAGAGAATCTATACGTTTTTCATCACCACCAAAGCACCGTTAGGGGTTAGTACCGTAAGTGCACCACCTCACGCGCGGTGCACTAAAGGCATAGTTACTTATAAGGTTCCCAAGCTGCTGCTACAGCCCCTTTCATTCATTTTGCTGTACCTATTTTCGTGTTCTCCCTTCTTCCGTCTGGAAAACTTTCCATAAAACCCTCTTCTAACAATTGTTTCATAGTGCTTCTTATTCAACTGCTTTTTTGAGGTTTTCCTCCTGTTAGGCCTCTCAAACCTTTTAGTCTCAATTCTCCTGTCGGCACTGAGTGACGTCATATTATATTGTGCATAATATGCTATTGTCCCAAAGCTCATATTATTCGAGGGATTGACTGGTACAATTCCTTTGTGGTTTTAGGTCTATCTATAATTGAAATATTTTTCCCTTCATAAATAATTAATGAAAGCTATATTTCCGTTTCCGGACGAACTTTCACTTCAGGTGCTATTTCGAATCAAGCCGTTTCAGTACATCAATAAAGACAGTTGATACAATGCAGTCTTTATTATTATTATTATTATTATTATTATTATTATTATTATTATTATTATTATTATTATTATTATTATTGTTATTATTATTATATTGTTTAGGTCATTAGATTATTGAATATGACAGAAATAAAGCGCTAATTGAATTGATCACAGAGGCTAAATCCAAATAGAGAGTTTAATTAAATCTGTAAACCCAGTTTCTTTCTCGTTGACATAAACATTCGACCTTCTATTTTGAGTAAATGACAGCGAATTTTAATGATTGAATATGAGATGGATATTGGAAATTCATTCCGATTTCCTTTGGTCTTAAATATGATTCTTCCTCGTTACAATGACGCTAAATATTCATAAACAAATATATTTTAAAAACATTACAAAGCAACTACATTACATTTCAGGCATTCTACAGCAATAGCTATTGCTTAAGCTCTAAAACGAATTTAAAAAACTAAACATAAAATATTTTAAAATATTTATGGATATATAAGAATATTAACTATAAAATATACCTTGTAATACTGAAAGCTATATATGTCCCCCAACAAAGTGAAATCAGGTACGTAAATTCATCGTTTTTAAGTGATCAGTGCCAGTGAGTCTTCAGGAGCCATTTGGCTAAGCGCGTCAAATTATTACCTTTTTTTTTATTATTATTATTATTATCGGCGAATGAGTCAATTGCCTACAGTTGATTTAGCATCTTGTTTTGTATTAAGTCAGTATCGAGAAATCAA
>NC_087222.1:17748603-17775825 GCF_015104395.2 Macrobrachium nipponense
TGACATTTAAAGGCCGTGTCATCTCGAGCCTTGCAATCAGATTTCCATCAACTGAAATATGAAGTTTGCTCTTAGACAGATATTATTTTAAACTAAACTTTTCGTATTTTAAAATTTAGGGATTTACAGACAGATAAAAATGCAAGCAAAATGATTAAAATAATATGTATACATCTACAAGAAGGATTGTTTGAGGGTAGAAGTGCGACCACCTCCTCCTCAGCAGGGAGACTGTGAATGCCTTCCATCGCCTTGATTAAGGCAGAAGGCCTCAAGGATTTCACTGGGCTCTGTGCTTTCTGGACTTCGTGGTTTCCTAATGGTCGCATTAGTAACGAAATTAACGGAAGTCTAGCGTTGTTAGTTTTGATGTCCCACATATATTTTTAAGTTACGGAACTATCCTTCTAAGCAACAGAAATGTGTGCGATAAAATTTGGCATAATGATTGAAAGCAGATCAGAAAATAAATTATCACAGTGAAAGAGAATTGTTCGTCAGGAGCTGAAGAACCCTTTTCATGGGTCTACCAAGTCATATATATATATAGCAGTATAGTCACTTACGTAACGGATTCGGATGTCGCTGTAGCTCAAGGTATTTCTAGCGTTTTTAATGTCAGATTTTCATTGGCATGATATCATATATAGGCGAGTCAGATGGAAATGAAAAACACAAGAGACCAAGAAGGATTGACCAAAGAAATGTTCGTTTATCAACCAAAAAGCTTCCTTTGAAATCGTCACAGGTTGTTTCAATCAGTGAAGAAGTTCTGTTGTCTACAACTGTCGAACTGGACACTATGGAAGGAAGGACGCCAGCAGTTCTTTGGGCCAAGGTTTTACTGGAAACTCGTGTGTGTGTGTGTGTGTGTGTGTGTGTGTGAACATTTATTGATGGCCATCTTCACGCCCCAGTAAAAGCACAAAAAGGCCCCAATTTGTTAGAATGAGATACTTTGTGGCCGGAACAGAAATGCATTAATTTCAATAGGCTAAAATGATACATTTAAGAATTGGTGGACATTCCCGTAGCCTTACGACTTTCTCTCTCTCTCTCTCTCTCTCTCTCTCTCTCTCTCTCTCTCTCTCTCTCTCTCTCTCTCAGGTCTGTTGTCAATATGAATGAAAGGAACTTAGACTGATTCCGTTCAAAGTCTCTGATCACCAATTTCGTTGTCATAATTAGGAAAACACTGATATATCAGAAATTCATCTTGATCCATTATTTTCAAACTCCACTTTTATATTTGGGAAGTTTGAACAGATTCGATCCAGATCGTTGGTTAACCACACAAAGCTTTCATCTCTTCGACGCCTATAAAACCACCCGAGAGAGAGAGAGAGAGAGAGAGAGAGAGAGAGAGAGAGAGAGAGAGAGAGAGAGAGAGAGAGAATTACCACTGGGCAATGTCACCCATATGATTTATAAATAGGATTCAATCTGGTACTTCCCAAAATCAGCTCCAGAAGAAGTGAGTGAGAGAGAGAGAGAGAGAGAGAGAGAGAGAGAGAGAGAGAGAGAGAGAGAGAGAGAGAGAGGTCTGTTATGGGCCCTAAACGTTATCCACCTCAGAATTTTAGTAAAGAAAAAAGAAAGTGGAAAGTCATCTTGAAAAGAACACCATGGGTATTCAACCTTGTGGAACTCCATAATCTACGAGCATTTTTTCAAACATTTGCAACAGGATCAATTGCCTGGGCACATCACCTCTTTCCTTAAGATTTTCCAGGTTCCCAACGGTCACTACACAATCAAGAATACGACCCACAGTTGTCAGCAAAACTGCCTTCAAACTCCCTGTTCTTCTGACCAGAATCCTTTTCTGCTTCATTTCCTGAGCTCTTGTTTGTGAAGACCGCCGTCCACCTTGCTTCTTAGACCTGCAATGAGACTTCTGGAATTGCTTTGGCCAATCAGAGGCCTCCACCTTACACAACGTCTCTATGGCCCTCTCTCATTGCTCGAAACCTCGGTTTTTGGCAAAGTGTCTTTGTAAACGATCTCCCACTGGCTGGTGAAACCCAATTCTCACAAGGTATGTATAGATATCTAGCATACATATGAATAGATTATGAACATGTAAGTGCATATACACGCAAAATGAAATGCCAGTTACTAAATGGATAATTGTGAAAGGCTCATTTCCACACACACACAGATATATATATATATATATATATATATATATATATATATATATATATATATATATATATATATATATATATATATATTCCCAGTTTATTAGTGTGTGGCCATCATGGGATTATAACCAGAACAAAAAGTATTTGAAATGAGACTTGATCGGATTTTACTTTGAATTTTGTTACTGCATACATTATATATAAACCATCTAATAGTATATGCATTTTCTTGCAGGAAAAGTGAGGGTGCTTGAAAGCTACAGAGGAATTCTACAGAGGTGATTCAAATTCCTGAAGGTATCACCTTCATTAGCAATGGGAGACGTTGCACGACACACAATTAAAAAGATATTGACACTAAAATATCCCATTAACACTTCAATATTTTTGCACCCAAACCTCTCCGTTGCCAAAGAGGCAAAAGCATGGAGGGAAGGAAGGACCTCTGGACTCGGCCTTACCAACAGAGATGTGTTCTGAAGCCGGAGGAGGAGTTAATATTGGAATGACTTGCTGATCGATACCACAGATATTTCTTCTTTTAATTCGTTATTTTCTTTTCCAGTCATCTTTCAAAAGTCAATCACTAAACAATTTATGGACGATAACTCTAATAAAATTAAGTATCGATATAAATTCAGCCAAAAAATTGCTATATTTTATAGAAAAATTAAATATTCATTCGAGATTTTGTCGAGTCGTCTCATGAAATATTTCCAAGATGTCACTGAAGGGTAACTAATTCATAGTAAGTTTACCTTATTTCTCTCTTGTTCTCAACTTTTAATTTATACAGAATGGTCCCTAATTCATCTAAGTCAATCTGCGCCAATTATGGAAGCGAGTTTTCCTTAATTTCACGTATTTTCAACTCTAAATAAAATACGCCTTCAAGTAAGTAAATTGAAGTAGTAGTAGTCTTACGTCTCCGCTATTTTCGCCTCTTCCTGATAACGCCTCTTTTCTGCTTTTAATTCCTATAGAATAATTGTTCCTCAATTCCTGTAGTGGATTCTGGAAGCATCAGTTCCCTTTTCACTTCGAAATAAGGCGAAAATTATTGCTATAACTGAGAGAGAGAGCTAATTTTTCTGAGTATCCTAATATACTGAAATACCATTTTCTATGAAGACAATTTTTCTACCTGAACAAAAAATGTAAAAATATAGTTTAATGGTAAACTCTAGTAATTTCGTCTGCCTTGCGCATACATTTCATAAATCAAATAAAATCATTTTCAAGATAAAGATAATTATACCATTACCTGACGAAAAGCATTACTAGTAATACAAAGAAGGTTTCTGCTTGCTAGTAGTACTAAGTAAAGGGCATTACGTGCTAGGAATACTAAATATATGAGCATATTCTTTATCCTGTAATGTTTTAACAAGATTGTACACCAAAGACATCTTTGGATGAAGTGTGGTCGTTTAAAGACGAAACTATCATATATCGTTTTAGCAAGACCGCAAATAAATCCTCTATCAATATATATGATAACTATGATAAGGGAAGTTCTATATCTCTAAAACTGAACCGTAATAAGGGGACGTTTTGAAGAATGCAAAATGTTTTGAAGAAACCAACGAAGTTCTTCGTTCTGCTGACGATCAATGGTTGCTCCTTATCCCGAGAGGAAGCAGGCTTGCCAACATTATCAGGGGCTTCAACACTCAATCAAGGGCAAATGACGAACTATTAATTCCGAAAATGAATGAATTAAAGAAGTTAACTGATTCCCGTAAGGAATACTTTAATATTTTCGATCCAAAAGCGAGCAAGTGACATAGAAAAGGCTGAAAATTCTCTCGTTTAAAATATTCCAAAGATGGGATTCATGACGCATCAAGGACTATAAGGATCAAACATCATGAATCCTTTAAATGTTGTTTTAATCGGAATTTTGCAATTTTGGAGACATATTGAATAAAATTAATTGTTTCTGGTTCAAAGTTTGTCTCGAGTTTGCTCAAATCGTGTGAATTCGAAAATCGAGGTTGAAATAAACCGATATTTGTTACTCAGAATTACCAATCTTAAAATTCCAGGATACGGTAGGAAATCGAGAGGCAGCCCTGGGGGTATGAATAATTAAAATGGAATGATATATATCATAAACAGTTGTAATTTCCATTAATTTATTTAAGAATTACACCCAATTTCTCCCTGCAGAAAAAGATAAAAATACATTTGCACTTGGTAATCCCGTGACCCTTATCAGTTTCACTATCATTTTAATTCCCTGACATATTTATTACTGTTTTCTTTGTATGATATTACTATAGAGGATAATCTGACTTCGTGACAGTCCTAGGAGATAATTTAATCTTTATAACCTTGTGGAAAGTTACAGAAACTCGAAGGCTATCAGTTTTGTAAAACTCTCGCATATACAGACCACTATCTTCAAGATGGAATACGTTAGCTTATGGAAATTTACGCTCTAATGAAATGCGTTGTAGAAGGAAGCACAGAGCGTAACCCAGTGATTTTCTGGAATATTTTAGTCAGGAGAAAAGTTAAGAGGAATGGCAGTGTTGACACCCTGTAGGGACACCCTGTAACCCTGTAGCCGGCCATACAAACCCTTGAAAAAATTAAAAGTACGAACCAAAGAAAAATATCATTTATGTGAGGCTTTGCCGAGGTTTAAGCTAAGAATAATGATACAGATTTTTCTCTCTAAAATGTACATACAGTTTTGCCATAACCTCAAGACCTTAAAATCTCGAACAAGATACAACTTGGTTTCATATTGACATTTGGATCAGGTCTCCAGTGGTCTAGAATTATTTGTGGCTTATTATTGCATATCGAGTCTGCTGTCTATATGCCTTCAACCATACCTTCAGTTATTTGGGATAATAGTAGGTACTTGGACTAGGTATTGATAACTTCCCCCTCAACTCAAGTGTCAAGATAATAGTTTAGATATTTTTCCCCACACTTCATGATGCAGAAACCATGCAAACATAGATAAACTCAA
Source organism: Macrobrachium nipponense (assembly GCF_015104395.2). NCBI lineage: Eukaryota > Metazoa > Arthropoda > Malacostraca > Decapoda > Palaemonidae > Macrobrachium > Macrobrachium nipponense. Next base: position 17,753,737 of record NC_087222.1, read on the forward strand.
GTCTTCAAGAGATCTTCAGCTAAAAGAAGTCTTCCTCTGATGAATTGATTGGAGTAATACAGAGACTGCGTGATCAGCTGCCAGACTTCTGGGCTTTTTCAAATGAGGGAAGAGACGCAACCCAGCACAAAATCATGCTGGGATGAATCTGAAAGTTGAAAGACAGTAAGGCAAATATAAGCAGTGGGGTTGTCTTATTGCCAGGGACCTCCCCTTGCCAAAGAAAGGGGCAGTTACTTCTATAAAGATAAATAGGAGCCGGGTGAGCTACACAAGTTGCTGAGCAGCCACCACAGGTCCCAAGGAGTAGTTAGCACAGTCATTTCTTTTAGAGGTTAACTGCCAGCTACGGAAAGAGTTAGTCTTGCAATTTGAATTAAGACTACAGTGGTACCTCGAGATACGAAATTAATCCGTTCCGAGGCAGCCTTCGTATCATGAGTTTTTCGTATCTTGGAACACATTTTACATGTAAAATGGCTAATCCGTTCCAAGCCCTCCAGAAACACCCCAGTAAATTATATTTCCAGGCCTAAAACACATGTTCTAGGGTTACAATGCCGATCCGACGGAAGAAATATGACTCCAAAAAGGCAAAATACTGTACATACTTGAGTAATATTCAACTGCATGTAATGTTCAACCCCATTTTTACTGCATATATTAGGACTTTAGCATATGTCCCTTAGCAATAAGCCTAGCCTATGTTAGCGGTTGCTGCTGTAGCCTAGTCTATGATTCTGACATCTAAATCTAAGAGCTAAAAGCTTAGAATATGCCAATGAAATGTATAAATAATCAGTATGTACTCATTTCAAATAATTATTAATTAATCATTAACTATAATACACAAACAAACAAAAAACAAACCTTCCAATTGATTGTTTACACTCAGCTCTTACCCGTCTTACGAGTCGATCGACGAGCGCCAAGCAATCCTTTTTCCTAGCACACAGTAAGCCATAAATAGTCATTAGTATCTCTCTTCAACTAATGAAACTACCAAACAGTATAATAACCATTCATTTCTATTCTTTATTTTATTTTTACCTAATGGAGATACCGAGTTACTGACAGCTATAATGAAACATACGTATACGTAACGTAATAATAAAACAGAAGAAGAATTCTAAAAAATAGTATTTGTTGGCAGTCTGATTCATTTTATATTTTATGATATCTAATTCACAATTTTTTTATTAAATGCATTGCATGTACTCATTTCAAATAATTATTAAGTAACCATTAACTATAATAAAAAAAAAAAAAAAAAAAGCTTCCAAACGTCTGTTTACATCCAGCACTTACGAGTATCGAACGATCGCCAAGCAATCACTTTACACAGTAAGCTATAAATTTTCATTATCTCTCTTCAACTACTGAAACTACCAAACAGTACAATAACCATTCATTTCTATTCTTTATTCTATCTTTACCTAATTTTTTTTTATTAAATGTATTGCATGAATAAGTTTTTCAATTTACAGGATCCTTTTACCAATAGAATACTTAAAGCACAAGGGGTAGATGCAGACCAATAGGAAGCAGGACCTTATGGGGTGACTAGCATCAGGAACCAATGGGAGAGCGGGAGGATGGTGGCGAGTTTACTCAGTTGGCGGCGCGGGAGTTTTAAAATTGTTCTCGGTGGTCTGGGCCAATCTCGGGACTTTACAGCAACAACCTTTCGTATCTTGAAAACTTTTTGTATGTAGAGCGGTAAAATTTTTCGCATTGGCTTTCGTATCTTGAATTTTTCATAAGTAGAGCCTTTCGTATCTCGAGGTACTACTGTACTGGTAAAGGTAGTTCAAGTTTTAAACTTCTCCCTCGTAGCAAGATGTCTTTGATGGTTTTACAATATTCTGTTTTTCATTCAGACTTTTTAAATTGATCGCTTTATCAAAGGAAAATAATCCTGCAAGTGAACATAGTCTTTTATAGGTACAGTTCCCCAAAGGGCAGCTGTTGTGTGAATGATGTTAGTGCATTGGGACAGCAAGGAAAGATGCACTTCAATTGGGAAGAGGTGCACTGGGACCAGATACTCAGTGCATTCAGACCACATCAGGGTGCATTCAATCACTTTTGGCAGCATACAATATTATTTAAGTTTTAATGGGGTCAAATGAAAGTTTCTATTATAAATAAACTATTTTTTATTATTTATTTAACCAATATCTTAAACATTTATAGATTGAAATGAAATAAAATCAAAAAGCTAAATCTAAGCAGCAATAATACATTACTTTAGTCTTTACAAAACAAGTCCAGTTTCAACACTTCAGACTGGTTAACCTAAAACAAAAATACACAGTCCACTGTGTTTAGTGAGCTAATACAAGGCATTATGATTTATACAAATGCTGTAGCATTTGTATAAATCATAATGCCTTCTTTGTAGAATATTAAAACCAAGAACATATAATAAAAAATAATAAAAAATAAAACTGCACCTAAATTTCCTGAAGTATAATGAAGATATCAATCCTTTCTATTTCCACTAAGAATAACATTTCATGGAAATATTCAAGCTTACAACTACATATACAAGTGCATATATCCACAAATGCTGAATAACAAAAGGAAGAAAACCATGTCAGCCAAAGATAATACTAATCCTTTATTTGGAAATCTTACAAAAATACACATGAGCAAGAAGAGTGGAGAAGGGAAAGGAAAATTTCTTAACCTAACACTGTGCAGTGTTTCAATGAGAAAAAATTGTAAGAAAAAACTAAAAGTAATTTATTTTACATTTGCATAAAGGTCACACAACCATTTTGCATTAAAATCACTTTGGCCAAAATACTTTGGCTCTGCCTTGACTTCTAATAAAGACTCTGCAAATAAAGAGCCTTCATCTGCATTTTCAGTGAGACCCTTCTCTAGATTCTCCTTCTCTTCTTTAAGTAACAGCAATGATGATGGTCATGATTTGGGATCACAAAAAATATAAATATGGGTTTTCTTTTATCATCCCTTAGGTTGCTGTTGCCTTTTTTTATATATGATTTGCAGACAAGTTCACAATAATTATCTCCACATCAAGTGCAACTTACTTTGGGGTGCAAAACATTAACAAATCTGTCAGCGCAAACTGAACATCCTCTCTGATGATTGACTTTGCTTGTGCATTTTGCACCTGAAAAACAGTCTGGCATTCAGAAACAAGACTGTGATTTGCAGAATACAAGACAAAAGTACAAACATGCAGTGTAAAAGAACAATATCTATCCTCCATGAGTACTCACATATGTTATGAATCTACAAAAGAAAAACTGTTTCAACATCGTGTGGAAGAATGACATCTTTCTTCAGAGTTAACAAATTCATTCTATGATGAACCTAATGAAAAAACCTAATGAAAAAAAAGACTTCTTGGAAACCAAGTGCAGATACAGGATATGACTTCTTTCTAGCATGAGTTTTTACACACCTTTTGCGACACCTTCATTCAAAACAGACGCAGGAGTCAAGTTAAATAAAATCGTAATAAAAACTATTTGGACAGAGATCAAGTAAACAGTTTCTGTCTAGAGTGAATTCTCGTGTCTTTTGAGAGGTCTTGGTTGAGAAAAACTTCTTTGACATATAGAGCAACTATATGATTTCCCTCTGGCTAATGTTATTCTTAATTTTCAATTTATATCAGGGGTGCAATAGTTGCATCTCTATATTCCACGAGTCTTATATCCAAGGGCTCATTTCAAGTTATTTACCATTGCTTAGAGGGCAGCAATCTGCACCTCATTTATACTGGGCAACTTCGTATACCCTGAAGATATTTTCTCAGAATTTTCTTCATAAATCCTGTTGCTCCTACCACCAAAGGTATTTTTGTCTATTTCCTTCAGTTCCCATGTACTTTTCAGGTCATTCTTCAGGTCTTGGTATTTTGTTATTTAAGCCTTTCAGCTCTATTGAGGGTACTGTCGCATCTATAATCTTTGCTGTTTATTCCTCCTTGTTCTAGATCACAATATCAGGTCTCATAGCACCTCCTTCTATATATGTAAGTGTTTACATAATAAAAATATGGAATGTTAGTCCATATATATAAAAGACCAGATTGCTTGCAGGAATGTGATCAGACTAGAGACGCTAAAGATGACATATACAATAAGTATGTAGGCTAAGTTGACATGCCGTCATCTGTGGTCATTCATTTGTTTTGAAACAGTCCAAGCTCCCTGCTTGAGACAACTACCCCGACCTATAATTCAAACGGCCTACGTGATCTGTAGCGTGTCTCATTTTGATTGTGTGTTCGTATGAAACTATGTCATTTGTATGTATGTTCATATGTTCGAACTACTGTCTGTTCCTTCATAACTTGTAACAGAGATGGTAGACAGGCAGAACAGAGTTAGCTATCGTCATTAGAAGACCTGTACCTCTTTACCTAAGCTTTATCATGTAGAGGAATAGGATTAGCCATCATCATTGGCAGAAGCGATCAAGCTATCGTTATTAGAAGACTTGTACAATCATATCTGATCTTCAGCATGTAAAACTTCAGAAGAATACATATATTTTTATACTTCGTGTTTTCTACAAGAACCTCCTCACCATGAGTTTAACACATCATCGTAATAACCAAGAAGATAATCCCGACTTCGTAAGTGATCTACAAACCCCCAGACACTCCATTGAATATGGAAGTGCAATACCAACCGACTTAGCGTAAGATTATCGCAAGTCTAACATTACCTCATAGGGCGCCTTATCATACAAGGCACAAGCCCTAATATATATCTTCCTGTTGGAATTTCCTTGTCATAAAAGAGGGAGGAGATTGGATCTGGTTCATGCTCCCACACTTTTCCTTTCACTTTAATTCTGTATTCTTTACATATTTTCTAATATATATTTACAGATCTTGTTGTGGTGGGCTTGTGTAGTGACCATCTGCAAGCAGGGTCTTGCAGGCTGATATCAGATGACTAACACTCTCAACCACTGCACGACAAAACACAATTGCTGATATGCCTGGCATTTTCTTGAAGCCGTCTGTCAGGAGGCCTTGGTCTTGGGCTCCTATTATCAGTCTCTCCATCATAACCTAGATCTCCATTACTTATCCATCTAAGTGACTCTTCTTTGTCTTTGTAAATTTTCCAATTCTTCTTGAAATCTTCCTTTCCTTCCATGGTCTTTCTACCTTTCCATTTTAAGTCTCTCCTCTCTGTCACTGTATTACTGCCTAGTTTTCGTGGCTATTGTTGCAGTTGGTATCCTCTGTGTCTTTTATCAGATCTGCAAAGTTCTTAGCCTGTTTTGTTATTGATGTTAGTTGGCTCAGGGCTCCATTATGGTGTTGGGCAACCTTTTTGATGTTTCCATCCTCAGAGCTTTTCAAGTACTACCCTTGACTTAATATTGGTGCTCTGCAGGCCTGGTTGATCTCAGTCAGGCCTAATCCACCTTCTCTGTGAGGGAGGTATATTCTGTCCATACACTGGTGTCTGTATGTGACTTTATGGAGGGTGAGAATCTTCCTGGTTTAATATCCATCCTCTCTAACTCACCTTGTGTCCCAGTCTACAATACCAAAACCATATGTCACCACTGGTATCGCCAGCTGGTTTATGGCAGTGATCTTGTTCTTTGGTGTTAATTCTTTAAGTGCCTGATGTATTCTCTCTTTACCTTTTCTCTCTCTTTCTCGTGTTATATACCAGTGTTTTCTTCTATTCCCAAGTACTTATATGCAGACTCCTCCGCCAGGTCTTCAACAAATATGCCTTCTTCTACCTTTATACCTTCTGAAATTACACTCTTCCCTCTCTTTATTTTACTCTTGGCACTCTTGTCCAACCCAGATTTCATGCAGGTGTCATTTGAGAATTGGATTCTCATATGAATTATAAGACTTGATTTCTGGGAAAATGTTTTCCCACATTCCTTGCACATATAATGGCTTTCTCTCCAGTATGAAATCTCAATAGAAGTGTAAGATGTTTTTGCGGGAAAAAATGCTTTCCACATTCTTTACAAATGAATGGCTTCTCTCCAGTATGCAATCTCATATGAAGTGTAAGATTCTGTATTTGCTGGAAAATGCTTTCCCACATTCCTTGCACATGAATGCTTCTTCTTCCAGTATGGATTCTCATATGAACTATAAGAATATGTTTCAAGGAAAATGCTTTCCCACAGTCATTGCATATGAATTTCTCTCTGGTAGGATTTGTAATATCATTTGTAAGATTAATTCTCTTGTAAAATGCTTTCTCACAGTCAGTGGATACGAAAGGCTTCTCTCCATTGTGACTATTTCCTCTTTCTTGTTGTACTTCCTTCTTGCAAGTTTGTGGATGTTTTTCATTCACTGTTGAATTCATTTCATATGAATATTTATCATCTTCATTAGACTCACAGAATTCCTCTGGTTCTATTTTGATGTCCATCAATGGATCCAGAGACAAAAAGTTCTCCATCACTGATTCCACTAAAGGCAGCCAAGTGCTTGTTTTCTGGAATTTATGGTGGAAGGTAGTGATGATGCACCTTCAGTTTCACTTTTCAAAGGAAATTCTGAAGAATGTCCTGGATTCATTTTAGCCTTATTCTCCTGTCCTGTTCTGTAAATGACAATGTGTTCAATTCACAACTCTTAACACACAATTGTTTACAAATAATTACCGAATAAATCTGTTAAGAATTAAGTACAATATCCTGAAGGACTACAACCAGGTTTCACTGCTGATGTATGAAACTAATATTCAAAACAAATTTTACTTGTTCTGTAAATTTGTTAAATATGCATACAATAATTCACTGTTGTCTCATACACTTAAGAGTTGCTATTGGTAATGTGCCATGTAGTACGAATAAAGAACATGCATTCCCAAAATCCTGAAGCTAATCAAAACTGTCGAAGGAAGGAAGGTTCTTCTGAGGGAGAATCTGAAATCAAACAATGCAACACAGAGTTAGGTAAACATAATGGCCAGAAATGAAGCATTAAAATAATCGATCGAATTCAATTCAGGTTCCATAAAAGGTCTCAGGTCGATTAACAAAGCGTGCATTTGATAGTTCTATCCAAACATGAATACAATCCTACCAAACGTTGTCCAGACACAGCATCAAAACATTCCTGGGGCAACAATGCAACAATAGATTAACAGTTAATATTGACGCCCACCACCTCACATCTGTAAACCCTCTTCACTTGATATTATAATACAAATTGCTTATGAACATATCTTATTAACAAATGAAAGGCCAAGAATAGCAAATGCAAGAGACCATCATAAGAGTTTTGTGGGGTAACAGCAGGAAGGGTACAATACACAGCAAATGCTTAATTATATCTGATCTAGCTATACATAACACCATATTATCCACAAATGCAGTAGATAATAACAAAAAAAATAATAAGGGTCAATTGAGTAGTAATTTGAAGAGAGATGAAAGTTTTCAAATTAGTTCCACTGATTGTTATTATGAATACAATACATGAGTAGCTATTATGACCAGCAACACTGATGACAGTCTTGGAAGGTATGTGCTGCTACATTTCTTCAAATATGACATTTTTTTCAGAGCTATATGAACCAGAGCTTTTTATGAAGGAGTATTTTTCAGTGCATGTTGGAAATGGGTTAATTGGTGGTTAAGGAGAGTGAGTAAGGGAATTCCCCTCACTCATATGCCATCACCGAGCATTTCTTGTTTTGGCCTGGTGAACAAAGAGAGGTGGGTGCGATGGTAGATATGATCCAAGGTTTTGGTTTGCATACCTATGAAAATTTCATATTACAGCATTTCCTCAATTAGCGTATCTGCATATGCATGGCTTGCGACTTGGCAATATATTCACATTTAACTCCAGCCCACCAAAATCTACATGAATGTAAATACATAAATAAAAATGAATACAGTAAAAAGCCTTTTGGTTTTCAATGCTGCAAAGGTGGAATGACTACAATTTTTTTAAGCAATTTGTATTTCTAATATACAAACCTGAAGGTCTTTACATATGGATATAATTGCAGCGCAAGCTGGGAAAACAGCTGTTAACTTTAAATAAGTGGTTAACTATCAACGGTAGGGTGGGAGTCCCGCCCACCCCATCCTTATGCTTCACTTTAACCGTTTGGCTCAGGTAGTAGAATGAGGGGACTAGGCCTTCAGGTTTGTATGTTCAGAAAAATACAAATTACTTAAAATATTTGTAGTTTGTTCGTAAACAAATATAAACCTTTGGTCTTTACAAATGGAAACTTACTTCTTGATGGAGGATTCTCAGTAAATCTCGAACTGACTGGTACCTCAATTACCTGGGCCTTTCCTTCTGGTCATGTAGAGCAGAGGAAGGAGTCCTGTGCCTCTGACCTGTTGAGCTTATGTGATGTTCAACTACCAGTCTTCTGGGCCTTGCAAATTAATGGGCATGTATAGCATCGTTTATTCAAAAAGGGGTTGGATGAACCCCTTATGTCTGAGACAATAAAAGAATAATAACACCAATGGGTTTTATTTAATTGTCAGCTCCTCTCTCCCTTGCTAGAGAGAGGGGATGGACATGCATCTATTAACCTACAGAGTTCTAGATTATAGACAGGTTACAGTACTCATTTATGTAACTCACCTGCATCACACGCCAACCTTCCCTCTGCCCAACAGGTGAGGAGGGGTATAAAAAGATAAAGGGAAGAGAAGGAGGCCAGTCACTCACTCACACTTTCTCTTTGTAACTGAACAACTTAGGCAAGATGCTACCTGTCTCTCTAGGGAAGCCAGGTGAGTTACACAACTTGTTGACCAGCCACTAGAGGACCAAAGAAAAAAGTGCCCATGGACCCATGGGCAACGTCTCGAAGGTAGAAGGATGTGAATGTAGTTTTTCATGAACACACTCCCACCCTTAGTACTTGTGAAACCGACAGGTTCTTCCAGAATGCAAGGGACAGACCAATGCCCCTAACCTTGTAAGCTCTTACTCAGAAAGTTCTCCTAACTACCTCATCAGAAGTAGAGTACGATCTCTTGATTTTCTCACTAAGCCAGGAAATAATCTTGTTCTTGGACACCTCTTCCTTGGTCGAGCCAGCGCTAACGAAGAGTCGTCAACACTCAGGATGGAGATGTCGAAACCTCTTTAGATAGCACCACAACACTCAAACTGGACACAGTAGTATATTGTCTTGATCACTACCAGCAAAGTCCTCTAGGAAAGGGATCAAAAAGAACTTGAATCTGGTGTCAGGAACCACAAATCCTGAGTCTTCATTACGAATTCTGGGACAAACTAGAGCACGGTAGATCTTCATCCCTTTATGTATTTAACACTGAAGGAAAGTCCATGAAGTTCACCAACTCTACTTGCCAATGCCAGAGTAAGCAAGAACACAGTCTTGAAGGTTAGATCCCTGTCTGATAACTCTTGTAAAGGCTAGGGTGCACAAGTCAAGCTCTGTAAGACAAGAGTCACATCCCACTCAAGGGGACTGAATTCCTGGAGATCTCCACAAGGAGGAGAGGTCAAAACCCTTCAAGCAAAGGATTAGTTCAAGGGCAGCTCTGTAGCCCCTGAACGCTGACACTGAGAGAAACTTCTCTCGGCGAAGAAGGACAAGAAAGACTGCAACATGCCAAAGAGGAGATCCGACCAGAGAGATACCCCATCAACGACACCAATCACAGGAGATGACCCATTTCCTCTGGTACACAGCCGCTGAGGATTTACAAAGGTATCCAGACGTCTTGATCGCTGTGTGACGAGAAAATTCCTTTCGTTCGCAAGAGATGCTGGATAGTCTTCAGCCAGCAAGTGACAGTTCTCACAAGAGCCTGGTGATACCTCTCTATGAGCAGCTGGCACAGCAGGTTGTGCCAAGGGGGAATCTCTCTTGGTACCCAGGAAAGTACAGCTATCAGGTCCGGATACCACTTGGGAAGTAGTCACTTGGGAGCAACCAGGGTCATCTGAGATTTGAGGTGATCATGACCCTGCTGATCACCCAATGAATCAGACAAAATGGAAGTAAAGCATAGGCCTAAGAGATTGCCCCATGGGTGTTGGAAAGTGTCTTCTATTGCAGTCCATGGGTATGGCACAACAGAACAGAACGCCAAGAGCTTTCTGTTGTGCAAGGTTGAAAAGAGGTCTATAGTTAGTAAGCCTGAAAATATTAAACAATCTTTCTGAAATGTCTATGGTGTAGGGACCACTTTGTCTCTGTCGCCTGACCCTGGTGACTGAGTTTGTCTGCCACTATGTTCCGGTTCCCTGATCGTGCTACTGCCCACTCATGAACCTGCATCGCCAACATGTGGAGCTGACGGGAAACCAATTCCTCTGCTTGTTGACCTATGCCAATACTGTACAGTTGTACAGTAATACCCCTGAGAAAGGCATCTGGAAGAATGGGGACTCCCTTACAGAGACCAAAACTCCTTCATTCTCCACTGAACAGAACGAAGGTGAAGCTACTCACGAGGGGCCAGCTTCTCCAAGGATGACAGGTGACCCAGAATGACTTGGCACTGCTGAGGTGGTTCTTCCTATTGAGACAGGAACTAACTGCATTGCCTCTCTGATCTTGCTGATATGCGAGTCTGAGTGGCAGACTCTTGCTGATGTGGGGAGGAGGGAACGGGTTTATAAATCATGTTAATTACTTGGTATGTGAAAAATCTAATTTTATTATAAAAAAAATGATATTGTTATAATACAATAAAGTTTGTTCATACTTACCTGGCAGATAATATAGCTGTATTTTCTGAAATCCGACAGAATTTTAAAAACTTCCGACACACCCAGTGGTCGGCCAGGTGGTTAGTACCCATTCCCGCCGCTGGGAGGCGGGTATCAGGAACCATTCCCATTTTCTATTCATAATTTTTATTTCCACTGTCCCCTGAGGGGAGGTGGGTGGGTACTTGATTATATATCTGCAGGTAAGTATGAACAAACTTTATTGTATCATAACAATATCATTTTGTTCATGAAACTTACCTGTCAGATATATATATAGCTGAATCCCACCGTTGGAGGTGGGAAGGGACAGAATAGAAGGATTTTGGGAAACAAATGCATACAGATGATTTACATCTTGGTTCCACCTGTTAGCATAGCTGGCTTCGTGGTTACTGCCACATAAGTCTGCTTGTGCTACTAGAGTTGCCAGCGAGGTAGAGAACCCTTAATTATAAGCTGGTGCCACTCCCCAGATGATCTGTCAACAGGGGCGAGACCCCACGGGAGCATGACTAGACCATATTGACCATACCATGAGAGGTAAGAAGTAAAATAAATACATATAGATTATATATATATATATATATCTATAATATTATATATATTATATATATATATATATATATATCACCACCTGACCAACCTAGCCAAAGTTGAGGGTTTTATTTTAAACTAAGGCTTAAGAGTTAAGAAGTCGCCGACAAATTAAGAGCTCTTCCTAACCATTTTCTACAGGATAGGATGAGTGGTACTTCTTGCCCCCAAGATTGTGTCTGCAGACATGTATGGCCCTAGCGAGCAGCAGATCTCATATGCCATCTTCACATCTCGCAGGGAGTGTGAAGTGAACACAGAGTTGCTTCGCTAAAACATGGTACTCAGGAGTTGCTGAGTGCCATGCTCTGTTGAAATGCTTCCGAGGCCGCGCCCTCACCTCGTGAGCATTCAGATAAAAAGATTTCAAATCTTTGTGCAAACACAATGAAGGAGCATTTTTGAAAGAACTCCTTAACACTAAAGCCAGGGTGTTCTTCAAAATGGGCAAGTCTGGTCTTTTTCGGAACACTGCAGATTGCCCGAATGACTTCGACTTTCTTGAGTTTTATGTAGATAAAACTTGAGAGACCCGACAGGGCACAGGACTCTCTCTGGCTCCTGCCCACTAACTTGTGCCATCCTTGCTTCCAAGCTCCTGGCCCGAGGACAAAACGGGTTTCCATTCTTAGGCCACAACGGAAGGCTTAGAGAGCACACCGCCTTGTGTTCTCTTAAAGCCCAAAACTGGTGACGATGGCTTAAAATCTCACTAACCCTCCCTTTCTTTGTCGTATCTAGGGTGGTTAGAAGAAGGCCTTCCTGATCACATGCAAGAAGTTAACAGGTAGGAGAGGTTCGAATGCTTTGACATCAAGAACTTCAGACTACGTCTAAGTTCCATGTTGAAAGCTTCGATCTGGACATGCACAGTCAGTCCGTCTGTACTAAAGTCAGGTGACCGACCAGTTGACCAGTCAGACGAATCAAGGACAGCAAGGCTGTACCCTGAAGACCATAAGGCACTATTCTTCGCTGAAGGATGAGTGCCTGGACTGCCTGGGCGATTCAACTAAGCAAACCTTGGGGGGTGTATCAACGCAACCCAACGTCGTCAGTGAATCAACTCCTGAGCAACTCCTGACTCGAGACTTCTGGTGCCAGGAGGAGAAAGGAGCGAGGAGCAAAAAGGTGATTCAGTCCCGAAGGAAGAATGCCTGACAGTCCAACCTGGTCTCATGTTACACGATCATCGGGGGTGTATAAACGCAACCGACTTCGTCAACAAGAAACTCAGGGCTACTATATGTCGCCTGATCTCGCACGAGTGTCTGACTCAGAGAAAACAGGTGAGACAAAAAAGTAGATGGTGAGTGAGTTTCGAGATTCCACAGAAACTCAAAAGAATCGTGAAGGGCTTTTGTTGTTTGACAGAAGCACAATCTCTGAGCCCAAATGGCCGTCATCAACATATTTGCGTATTCTTTAATAGTTGTGACTGCCAGCTTATCCCATTCTTCAGACGGAAAGGGAAGACGGTAATCTTATTCCTGTTCAACATCTCGATAGTCTGAACGTAGTCAGACTCAGAGCGGAGAGGTTATAGGTACCTTTCGAGTTAGAGTAGACCGACTCTTTTGGAAAAGGTCCTTGAAAAGTGAACAAGGAAGGACGAGACCTCTGTGAATCCAGGATCCTGAAGGCCAACATGGGGCGATCAGTGTCACTGTCACTCCCTGTGACGTCATAAATCCTCTTATTACATTTCCTAAGCGATTGAAAAGGGGAAAAAGAGACTAAACATCCATCCCCGTTCAATATCATAAGGATGGCGTTTTTAATGGTACCGATCCCGGGATCGAGAATAAGGGAGCAGAGAAGAAGAAGCCTCTTCATCCTCAACATATCGAAGAGAATAATGAAAGGGCGTCCCTAAAGTCTCCACAACTCTCAACATACTTCTAAAGAAAGATTCCACTCGGAAGTCAGTAGTTGCTGCCATCGATCGAGACGATTCGTACGGACTTTTGCAATCCGGTAACGAACCTCTAGAGGATCGTTACATTCTACGCCTGTTGTTATAATAGGCTCTTTCCCGTAAACTCGAACAGGGACCGAGAGAAGATACTTCTTAAGATATGAGAGAGCTGTGAAATATCAGAGTTGATCTGGACCACTGTTCCAAAAAACTCGTTTAGAGGACTGGAGGGACGACCGAATTGCTTCTACTTCTTTCAGATTAAGATCCAGGACATCTGAAACCCTATCCAGATGTCCGGCACTTCTTCTATCAACCTCAGGTGATAGACGCACTGAGAGATGTCAGAATCATTCCTAGATCTTGATAATATTTCAGTTTCCAGGTAGGAAAAAACTGTGGAGGTCTGAATTGCAGTCTATTCAGGGAAACAAACTTCTTCAGGAAGGAAATGGTCCCCAGCAAGCTCATCCATTCCCTCCCCGAGTATGCTTACTTCCCTAATAAGGCTGCGCTTTGCCTAAGCAGGAGAGCATATAAAAGTGCAATGTTGCGGTAGACTCGTAGTTCTATACCGTGCGGTAACGAGCACCGAAAGGATTAAGAGATATCTCTGCTGAACATAGTAAGTCAAAACGAATGCAATGTTTATTCATTCACGTAAGAAATCCCCTCAATCTTAGCAAAGTCGTGATGTAGGGAGGAGGAGATACAGTTAGTCAGTCAATCCCGCAGGAGAGAGAGACGTAACCTACCGCGCATGACAGCGCACGAGCTGGTACTGGCTCGGTTGGACTGGAGGACAGACACAGCTTACGAACGTCGTCTCTTAACTTTATGTCTGGGTTGCCAGCAACCCTATTCTACGAAGAAATAGGTCCGTTATTTTTTGAGCAGAAAGAGACTCTCAAGCTGGTATATTTAAGCAAGACAGAAAACGCTAAATATATAGATGCGTTTGTGTCGTCAGAACACTACCATACAACGGTAAAAAATAAATCGAAACTCTGGAAGGCTGCAGGGAGTAACGATAATGTCCTTTAAAATAAGAGGCAATGACCTTTCGGTTGGCCATCCGAAGAGGTAACTACAGCAAGCGTAGAGTGACTTTGAACGCAAAAGTAGTAAAATAACGCAAGGCAAAATATGATATTATATTACAATAAAGTTTGTTCATACTTATATATAGCTGAATTCGGAAATACAGCTACATACATATCTGACAGGCAAGTTTCATGAACAAAACTTAGAGAATCGAAGCAGACAGCTCAAGCTTCTTATGTTACTGGACATAAGCGGTCATTGACGTAGTCTACAAGTCTATTTCTTGTACGAGTCTGCGAATGATGAATAAGAGCTCTTCCGAATCTTGTCAATAAGAGCTTATCCGCTTACGCAATATAAAGTTAATGAGATGTTTGTCAATGAGAACTAACCCATTTACGGGACAAAGAGATATTTTGTCAATGAGGGGATACCCACTTACTTGACAAAACGATAGTATATTGTCAATGGGGGCTTTATTGGCAGTATGGCAAAGGAAGTCCTGTCTTGCGCTTTCCTGAAGAGCGTCCTCTTGATGAGTGCTTTTGCAAGAATCCTACCGAAAGTAGTCGAGCCTCATGACGTGTAGGACGTCGAGCTTTTACATAACCCGTAACTGCCTTATCACAAAGTCTTGACTGCGGTAGAGCAAACGAGATCTTCCCTTGAGCTTTCCTTAACTCCATCCACCTATGCGAAAAGCAATATTAAATGACAGAGACCTCTTGAATTCACGAACCCGATGTCTTGCTGGGTTTCGAAGAAGAAGTTGCCTGTTCACTTTAAGCTTCCTCCGAAGCACTGCCTACTTCACATTCTTTGCAGGTGAGGTAGAAGGTATCACCGAAGGTAGAGGTAAAAATTCTTTAGGCCCAAATCTGAAACAAGAGCTTGAAGAGTTCAACAGAAACGTTCAGCCAGGCGACACACCTGGCGTGCGCTGGTGCACGCTCGGCGTCCACTGGCGCACGCTCGGCGTCCACTGGAGCGCGCTCGGCGTCCACTGGAGCGCGCTCGGCGTCCACTGGAGCGCGCTCGGCGTCCACTGGCGCGCGCTCGGCGTCCACTGGCGCGCGCTCAGCGTCCATCCGAGCGTCCCGTCCAAGTCGAGAGGGAACGCTTTATTCTGACAGTAAAAAAGCTTGTAAGTCCGCTCTCAAAAGCTTCCTGCTACTATGACTTCTTTTACGTATTTCTCGGTGGAAAGACGGACACGAGTTCAGGCGACGTTCGCCTTCTTACTTCTCACTGAAACGCATAACGAGAGAGAGAGAGAGAGAGAGAGAGAGAGAGAGAGGACGTGAAGCGTCCTCTTCTATAAAGCTTCTATTTAGAGGGCGCGAGTCCTTCCGAAAGCTCCAACCCCTGCACGGGGAGGACGCTTCGGAGGACGAGAAGCAATCCTTCAGGATTCGTGCACGCGCACGCACTTTGGCAGTCTGGGGATTTTCATCAGAAACTGCCGAAGGCACGCCAGATCGGTGGGGGTTCCTTGTAACCCTCCTTAGGCTTTCGACATGCTCCCTCCCCGGGTCCTGGGAGTCAAGCAGAGGTCCCAGCCTAGAGGCGAAACGAGGCCGATCTGACGCACCCTCCACTACACAAGGGGTATCACTGCACTTCTGCACTTCACTTTTGCTCTCTAAAGCAAGCACTTTTGATTCTAAGTTACGAATCGAAAGAGTATCAGAGAAAGGGCAATTCCTCTACAGACACTGTTTTAGGGCCCGAAGGCAACACTACAGGGTTAGGAGTAATAATTACAGAAGTAGCACTCTTCACAGCAATGAAGGAGAGCGAGCACCTCTCGTAGACATATTCATAGCCCCGTAGGCCCAGACTAACAGGGTTTAGGCATCATAAAGTCTACAGGAAGGTTAGCAGGTTCACTACTTCCCTGACTTTTGTTACTGATTAATTGCGTACATACGAATCATACGTCTTCCTTACGGAATTAGACATGTTTACTGATTAATTGCGTACATGCAAATCATACGTCTTCCTTACGGAATAGACAAAGCCTCACACTCCTTACATGACAAATCTCAACAAAGAAGCGAGACCCATACCCCTCGTACATACCAAGTGCGGATCTACCGAAGCTTTTGGTAGCCACACCCTATCTTTGCAGACAACCCCGTCTGAAACTAGCCTAACTAGATTCAGATATCTTATGCAAAAATGAATCAAATTCAAATCAATTTAAGATAGCGTATGCCTAGCCACAAATCCAAGTAAATAAATCAAAAGACAATTAGGATACTTAGCGGCAATGAAGTTTCCAAAATCCTAAGACGGAGGTACTGAAAACAGGTGTTTTCAGCACCGGCGACAGAAAAATTATGAATAGAAAATGGGAATGGTTACCCTGATCCACCCGGCCTCCCAGGCGGCGGGCAATGGTACTAACCACTGACCGACCACTGGTGTGTCGGAAGTTTTTAAAATTCTGTCAGATTTCAGAAAATAACAGCATATATATCTTACAGTAAGTTTCATGAACAAAATGTCATTTTTACAAAAAGAAAAATTTGGGTACTACAAAAACAGCACTTCATATCCTAGAATGTTGTGATGGTAATGCTAGACATTTTATTGGGTGGTTTCCCCCTGACAGACACCCCCCAACGAGTGGGGAAGGGGAAGGGGAGGGGAAGGGGGAGACAGGATCTGCGTACAACATAGGAGACACAAAGTAAAATTTGTGCTGCAATAATACTTCATATCCTAGAATTCTGTGATGGTAATGCCAGACATTTTAGTGGGTGGTTTCCCCCATGACAGACACCCCACAATGAGTGGGGAGGGGGAGGGGAACACAGGATCTACATCCAACATTGGAGATACCAAGTGAAATTTACACTACAATAGCGCTGCATATCATAGAATGCTGTGATGGTAATGCCAGATATTTTAGTGGGTGGTTTCCCCATGACAGACACACCCTAACAGGTGGGCAGTGGGAAGGGCAAGCCCTGATAATTTGTCTAGACTAGTATAGTAGGATACTATTGACCTGTATTATACATTATCATGATATATTTAATAAATATTTTTATCGTTTATATTTAAAGCCTTTGATTTTTTTTTTTTAATTTTATTTAATAACAAAAAAAAAATTTTAAATTTTATTTATTTGGTTTCATATAAATAACAGTCATCTGTAGGCCCATAATAATTCGGTCATATTATTATTATTTTGTCAAGCAAGCAACTGCCTTCAATTATAGTACTCGCTATAGCTTTGTTTACGAGATGAATATTAATGTAGCAGTGGCTGGAAGACTGGCACTGTAAAGTAGCATGTAAGTTATAGGAGTTATTGCTGCAAAATGTCTATGTACATAACATTTGTTAAATGGAGTAATACGCAGCCATTAAATAGATGGTAATACATATTAAATACATATGCTATGGTCAGAGTACAGATCATATTAATGGCTGGAGTACCTTCTTTTGGTTTCAACTGACTTTCATACTAATGAAATCATGGATACATTTTTGTATTAACAGTTTTAGGAATGAATATTGTTACTATAGTCGATTTTTTTTGGGGCTTGTGTAAAACTCATCAGATATCATACACCTGCTGAGGAGGACACACAGGATCTCTTATCTTTTAAACAATTTCTCCACACACTAAGTTATTTCGAACATTTCCATTCTCTCAAGAAGACTATGAATAAATATAAGAGCAAACTAGACCAAAAAAATAATCACCTTGCATTAATGTAAAGAAAACAAGAGAAATGAAAAATTAGTGCGATTGTGAATTTTTTTTTATCGTTAATGCTTAACAAGTAAATTGTTTAGCGAATTGTTAGGGTTTAGTGACTGTTTAATGTGTCAGTTTTCAGTGAATGTATACTGAGTCTTTAGGGTTTAGTGAATGTTTTGTCTTTAGGGTTTTTAGCGAAATGTTCCCTTGTGGACTGTTAGTGTTTAGTATTTAGTTTATAAATATTCATTGAGTGTTTAGGGTTTAGTGAATGTTTAGTGTGCAAGCATTCGGTGTATGTTTAGTGAGTGTTTAGGTTCAGTTAAAGTTTTGTGATTGTTTGTGTGTGGTGTGAATGTTTAGTAAGTATTCAGTGAGTGTTTAGTGAATGTCTTGTGAATGTTAGTGTTTAGCAAATGTTTAGTGTGTAAGTGTTTATTGGGTTTTTAATGAGTGGATGTTCATTCACTTTAGTATTTAATGAGTATTTTAGGGTTTAGTAAGCATTTAGGAGTTAATGAGTGCTTAGGGTTAAGTGAGTGTTTAATGTTTAAATAATGTTTAGGATTAAGTGAGTTTTTAGTGGAATGTTTACCGAGGTGTTTGGGGTTGTAATGAGTATTAGTGGAAACTTAGTGTTTTAAGTGTTTAGTGAGCATTTAGTGTATAGTGAGTGCCTAGTGAGTGTTGGATATTCAGTGTTTAGTATTATTGAGTGTGAGTGTATGTTAAATGTGTGTATGTGTATATAGTGAATGTATGTAAGTGTGAGTCCTTACTGAGTGTAAGTGCACTGCTTAGTTAGTGCTTTGCTACTGTATGCAAAAAAAGTCCTGTAATTTACACAGAAACCATTTATGCTTGACACAACTTAGATCAAAGAGCAGATGCTTAGGCCTTGACCACAATGGTTGGAGTGCTTAGGCCTGTTTATGTAAGGTAATTTTTCTCTGTGAAATTGGGTCAAATAATAATAATAACAATAACTAATAATAATAATAATAATAATAATAATAATAATAATAATAATAATAATAATAATAATAATAATAATAATAATAATAATAATTAATAATAATAACAATAATATTAATGATAATAATAAACATTGAAAAATAAAAATTAGTAATTAAAATAAAGTACTAAGAGCTGGACCAAGACCTTTCAAATATGGCCTCCCGAAAGTCACTCTCGGCAGGGGAGATTGCTACTTCAGTGATTTGAAGCCCTATAACCTTGCACACAGCTACAGATTTGCCACTTTCCGTTGTCCCCCAGTTTGATGACCTGTGTGTTTAAGACCTTTCAATATGGCCTCCCGAAGTCACTCTCGGCAGGGAGATTGCTACTCAGTGATTGAAGCCCTATACCTTGCACACAGCTGACAGATTTTGCACTTTCAGTTGTCCAGTTTTTATGACTGTGTTGAAGACGCATTATAAATCATATTCAGCATAGTAAATACATTTAACAGACGTGAGGATATAATATGATGTTACTGCCTGTCTACTGGATATAACGAACAATGAAAGTAAAAATATACTAGGGAGAAAATTTAGCCGAATAATGATCGTCAAAGCCAGCATCGATAGAATGTATTGAAACACATTGCATAGGCTGGCTGTGGTGCGTGCCGGCGGGAAGTCAAGAGACAGACACACTCAGCTGGCTTTAAAACATCAAACTGAGGGCAATTCCTCCCACCTTAATTGCCCGTAAAAGTAAAATATTTAGTTGAGTTTAAATTTTCTTTCCTGATTATAGTATATGGTACCGGATACTTGGTGATAGTGTACAGATCAATTTGATGAGTCAGCCGAAAATGAATGGACTATTAAATAATTGACATGCTATTATAGGCCACTTAATTTGGGAGTCAGGAGCTCCAAGTTGTATGATAGTCAACTTCGGGAGGGGGATAGAATAGGGGAAAATGTTTTTGTAGTTAGCCTGTCTTTAACGATTCATTCACATTTCTGTTTCCAGTAATTATTTGTGTTGTGCTACATCATCTCTTTGTGAATGTGCGGGTGTGTGTTAAAACGGCTCTATATGATGGGACTTTGGTCTTAATTTCAATCGAACTCCCATATCCGAAAAAAAATTTCATCTCATCCACACGAAACCAACAGCAACTAAAGAACAATTTCAGTTGATGGTAAGACACGTTGGGCTACGAACCTCGACATGGCTGCAGTGCCCTAACTATAGTCCTACTCTGCAAAACAAAGAAAAGAACATTACCAAAGATGCTATAAAAACAAGAATAAAACTTATCATACTTCTTTTTTTAGAGGAATTCAGACTGGCACCATATGACTGACTGGTTTAATTATTCATGTTTTCACTTGTGACCCCTCCCATTCAGAAAAAATACTACTTTGTGTGAAGTAATAACTCCACATCAAAGGATAGTGCTAATAATATATATATATATATATATATATATATATATATATATATATATATATATAATATATATATATATATATATATATATATATATATATATATATATATATATATATATATATATATATATATATATATATATATATATATATATAGATATGGACCGTAAGGCCTAGGGTTTTTGATTAATAATATATTATCCATGCATTCTCTGTGACCTATGGAATGTGGAGAACAGTGTAGAGGTGACGACCTGAGAGTAGCTGATCAATGAGTTTCTAGGGATGGCGTGAGGTAAAAGTGATTAGTTCGACAAGTCAATGCACGACAGTTTATGAACTCTTCTCAAAGTGCCTTTGTGAAACTGGATGCAACTAGTGTTGCGAGGCGCTATCGAACTGTGTGTTCGTATGTGCGTGTGCGCCTCTTTCTGTTAAATAGGTTCATACCCAAGCCTATGGAAGGGATTTTGATAGAGGGCTTCAAGTCACAGGCAAGATGCCGTGGCATTCGCCGGGGGGAGTTTTTTTTATTAAGTGTTTAAGTGTCCGGTTGTCTGGGTAAGTGTTCAAGTGCTTTAGCCAAAGGGATGGCTTGTTTGATATCTTGTAAGATGTTCCATTTTATTGACTTTGTCTTTGAACTTGTGTGTACTTACCGGGATGTGTTCTGTATCTTTGAAACAGACGATTCTGGTACTTGTGGAATGCAGAGGGACAAAGAATTCCCAGAGGGGTGTAGACTTGTTTTGGTGACTAGACATTGTACTGTTTTTGAGTTAGTCTGTAAGACTGGATTACTTGGTTAATTGATTTATTTATTCTTGTTAATAAACGTTAATGTTATGATGCAACTCTCTCATTTTCATTACCTGTTAGAATGGAGAGGAAGAGGTAGAGAGAGAGAGAGATTGCCGAGAGAGAGAGAGAGAAAGGTTATGAGTAATGGGGTCTGCCTTCCGTTTCGTGTCCACGCTTACCTTATGAATAATGGGGGGAGGGAATTCCCCCAGTTACATATATATATATATATATATATATATATATATTATATATATATATATATATATATATATATAATAATATATATATATATATATATATATATATATATATATATATAGATATATATATATATATATATGTATATATACATATATATACATATATATATATATATATATAATATATATATATATATAATATATATATATATAAACACTGTGTATCTGTTAAAATATAACTCCAGCAGTAATTTTTATTTATCTTGAATTTTTTTGCCTTTTACATTTTATCAGGATCACGATTTAAGATAATTACCATATTTCTAATATTAATATTGCCTATGATAAATTTTGAATCATTTCAAGGTACCCCATCTCTCCCCTCCAATCGTAGGTTACGACTGTCAGGGGAAACCACCCACTAAACTGTCTGGCATTAAAATCACAGCATTCTAAAATATGCAGTGCTATTGTAGTACAAATTTTACTTGGTATCTCCAATGTTGGATGCAGATAGTGTCTCCCTCTCCCCCTCCCCCCTTCCAACTCGTTGTGGGGCGTCTGTAAGGGGATAACCACCCACTACAATGCCTGGCATTACTATCAAAGCATTCAATAGAGACAGAGAAGTTGGTTTCATTGATAAATTCCCAGAGTAGGGAGACTTTGTTCTTGTTGGAATAGAT
>NC_087222.1:17776325-17803740 GCF_015104395.2 Macrobrachium nipponense
GTAGGAACAATTAACAAATTTTTAATTTTTAAGTAATTGTATTTTTCTTAACATACAAACCTGAAAGTCTTTACATTTACAGCCCACTTCAGCCACCCATCATTCTGGTACCTAATCCAAGAGGCAAAGAGGAGTACAGGGTGATGAGTTGGCACAGCTTTCCCCCCCTACCATTGGTAGTTAATGACTGTTTCTGAAAGTTTGACAGACGATCCAACTTGTGTCTTCAGGCTAAACCCCTAAGTAAAGAACTTCAGGTTTGTATGTTTGGAAATATACCAATTTCTTTAATAAAGCAGTCGATTCCAGAGCCGCTGACTCCTGCTGCAAGAGGGCAACTTCCTCTTCACGGAGCTGGTCCAGCTACAGACCTGGGCCTAGACGAACCAGGTTCAGGTTAACATTTTTGGTTCGGCTGTGACCTCCATGAGGACACATAGAAATGCTTCTGACAAAGAAGAGGAGAGGGAAGTATCGTGTGCGAGCAGCTAGAATGAAGAGAGAGCTCTTCCTCAGATGCCAGAGAACTTACTTGGTCTAGAACCCCTTCAGCAAGATCAGGCCACAACAGTCTCAACAAAGCTTTGGGTTCCTTTTGCAGAGGGATGATCCACTGGAGGGAGTGGACATGGTCTCTTCTCTGAGATTGTTATACTGACAAATCAGTTTCATTACCTTAGCAAAGGTCCTCTGTAGTCCTGAGGAAAAGGACCCTCAAGCCCTTCCAGGTCACAGTCCTCCCACAGTTGGAGAGAAACCCTCATCAGAACCCCCTGATCTACTCTGCACCACTCGAGCATATGGCCTTTCTGATCCCAGGACTGAACTTGGGACATAAGTTCTCGTATGTGGGCTGGGATGGGAGGGCAAATGATTCCAATCTCGAGCCCCAGGTCTTTCTGACTTGTGCCTCCTGGTATAAACCCAGGACGTTGAGGGGACAGTTGAGAGAGGCATAGCACTCTTCCTGGACTTGCTGGAGGCCTAAGCTTATCCGTGGGTCAACTTCACCTTTTTGAGACCCCAGCACTCTCTCCTTTTGGGACCGTGGACCTGGAAGCTGTTGGTTCACTCTCTTTCACTAACCATAAGCACTCATCGATGGCACAAGAGTCTGTGGGACCCTGTGCAATGGTAGGAGAAACTTTACCAGTCCATGAAGAGGACTTTTCCTCAACTGGTATTGGTGCCACAGGCCTCCGTGGAGACCCACATACATGCAACATCCATGGAAATGCATGTAACGCTTGCAGAGGAGGAAGATTCTATACTGCCCCTAGAATGTGACTTCTGGAGACCAGTCTTGGTGACCTGGGTATCTGTGGAGGCCCGTGCACCTGTTGCTCACAAATCACGGGGGTCTGGAGAACCCTGTGGTATGGCTCCGATGTTCGTGGACATGGAAGAGCATGTGGCAGATCCCTATGGCTCTTCCAAAGAAATAGGCTATATGTATGAAGGCCTACATGTCTAATGGTAGGGAGTAGTGACCTTCTTCTACCTCTGGTCTGCCTATGCAACAGGACGTTTGGAAGAAGAAGGGGAGGAGACTCTGGAACTCGACAAAGATGATGACGATGACGGTGATGTCTCTTCCTTGGGCTCTTTTCTTTCTCGTTGGTACTTCGCCACCAAGGCTTGGAGTGGTACATACCTAGAGGAGGAGTAAGTTGGAAGAAGTATGGGGGTTAACTGGACCAAGATTGCATGCATGACCATGGGGACCATGGCCGTGATCATGGATCCTGTTGACATTGTAACTGTGGCAATAGTCAGAGTCACAGATGCAGCAGTCACGGAGGCACTGAGATGGGGGATCAATCCCCAGACTGAAGGCTTCCTGGAGATCTCTGGGGAGTGCCAGAGCTCCCTAAGCTTCCCTCAACAAATCTTATAAATCCCTCAACCCTGAAAAAGTTGGGTTAAATGAAGCTTTCTCCATTCATTCTCAGCCTCCAAGTTGTCATTTTGATCCATCGTCCCTCCCTGCGGACTCTCCATCCCCAGAGCAATAGGAGATCACGAAGGAGTTACTTCTCACTGGGAGGGAGCAGCAACAAGAGGCAGTTTTCATAGGAGGAAGGAAGGAACAACAATGATTGGCAACCCTTAGCATCACTGGAGGCATGTCTCCCTTTGATGACATGTGGGAAGCCTTCCTCTTGTATTTCCTTTTCTGTGCGAACTTTGTCCATTGCTCCAAAGGCCCATCATGACACTCAGGACAAGGGCTCGTCTGGTTCCACTTATGCTGGTGGCAATGAGTGCATCAGCTGTGAGGATCAGTTTCATAAGACGAGAAGAAGCGATGGCAAGGAACATTCCCTATGACAGGGCAATGCTACATGGCATGAGACCTTCCCTCCTTAGGCTGTGATAAGTCATGGGTTTGCATAATTGCATTCACAAATCACAAAATATACCAAACACAATATCACCAAACAATCACACTGGAAAAACTAGGATCAGTGAGTCGCAGTGAAGAAAACCAGTTTGTTGGACAGAGGCAAGAAAGATGCATTTATCTCAACAAACGGCTTGAAGATAAATTATGCGTTCTCAGGTGGAAGGGTCAGACTACCCAACCCACTGCCAGTAGTTAACTACCTAACAACCTTGTTAAGAATTAAATGGCCGGTTTCCAATTCCACTGAAGGTGTTTCCATATGTAAAGAAAGAGGGTTTGTGTTCATGTAGGAACAATTTGCTATTCTGAGTCCATCCTTTAGATGACAATACATAGAAGTCCTGTGTTTTAACAAATGTAGTTTTATTCTTTTCTTGGAAAGGCCCTTGAAGATTATTATTTCTCAGGTTATGGGAAAATCTGCTTTTATTCAATACAAGGTCACTTTAATGGTAGTCATAAATAAAAAGTACATCAATATGTTGATACTTCAACACTTACTTGAAACTTTAAAGAGTCAGTTTTACAGAATGCACAAAAATAATTGTACAAATATACAACTGGTTTGATACAAAACATTGGAGCATTTTAGCTTATGACATGTTGTAAGGTAATTCAAATAGTATTCGATGCTTCACTTGAGAAATATATGCAATACTGTACAAGGTAAGACTGGAAAATGATCAAGTTGACAATACAAGATTTCCCATGCAAAGGAATTACTTAAGGTCTCTAGTACTTACACAACAGATACACACTTATTTTCGGCACTAATCAGGTATATAAGATACATATACCATCACTAGGACTTACATACATGACTTGCATAACATTCCCTGGTTTCTTTAGTCAATGGACAACGTGAGGACTTGTGAAATAAATGTCCAAGAAGGACCTTATGCTGTAATGGTGTAAGGTCATTTTGATGGCAATTTATATTTTACCTTCATTTAGCGAGAGCTGGCATTCTAATCCTTTCCTTTTTTTATTTTGCTAAGAGACTTTCTACTATGCTGAACTATCCTGCGAGACTCATATAGGCCTCTGGAAGTCATCAAGATTTTTAAATAGTATATTTCATTGTCTGGCATCTACCAGATTCATTCTTTACTTACAGTTGTTCTCTTGTTTTCAATCTGTTTGTGATATTAGATAAGCTGTAGTGTGGATGTGCCCTACAATTATTTTTACAGGTAAATACTTTCTAACATTCCTGGCCGTAAGTAACCTCTCATTAATCCACATTTGCAAAGACTGGAGCACCCCAATATATTTATTTATAAAATATATATTTGCAATATATAACAATGAATAGAAAGCCTCCTGTATGGTTGGCAACAATGTATAGGCAGAAAAATGCAACAATAACGCTGTTAACAGCCATATAGCACACTGAGAAAGGGGTATTGTGAGGGTGGTATGCTGGGGTAAGCACATTGAGGGGGAGGGGCTTTGCAGGGGAACTTTTGCAATAGTGTGTTTATGGGGGGTGGGGGGCTGGGGGGCAAGACTTTATCTCTTCAGGAGCCTTCACGGACATTATTGGCTCAAAAGCAAAGTTCTCATTACATGATATTTGATAGAGTAAACTACCTGAACCTCTTCTTCTAATTGGCATTTTACATTGCCGGTTCTCCACACAGCAATTCTGTGTCAAATGGGGTAACGTATTATCGTACACCTTCGGCTCCCTAAGCGGGCTTCAGCAAGGGGGCATTCTCTTTCCATACCTGTTTAAAACGTGCACAGATGCCTTGAATGTCAAACTGAACTCACTCCCAATCGGATGCACTGTCAATGAAACAACTATAAACAATCTCTGTTATGCCGACGATATGGTTCTGATTTCCCCATCAGTGCAAGGTCTCCAACGACTCATCAACACTTGCCGCCAATATGCAGAGGAATTTGATATCCTATACAACGAAACCAAGACCCAGTGCATGTCGCTGCTCCTGAGATCACTTGAGCATTCGTGCACGAATTTCCGTATTTGGGTCACATTATCACTGACGACCTAAAAGGATACGGCGGATATTGAAACAGAGGCGTCGTAAACTATGTGCAACGGGCAACATGATTGCAAGGAGGTTTGCCTTCTGTCACCGAGACACAAAAGTGCTGCTTTTCCACTCGTACCGCTACAGTATCTATGGGTGTTCCCTCTGGACGAACTATAGCCGACAGACCATTAGAAGTATCACTGTTGTGCACAATGACATTCTGAGACGCCTCACAAACATTCCTCACTACCACTCTGCCACACAGATGTTCATAGAAAACCACATGGTAACCGGAGTGAGGAACAGCAGCAACTCGCTCATACAAAGAAGTGAGGTAAGATCTAAATTGTGGGAAAGATGGGAAAATGAGGCCTTTGTCCCTTAAAGGACTTAATCTCTGTATTGGCAAGATGTCATCTGCAGATTTCTGTCATTATTATTGTAATTTACTGCTGATATTTTACTTTTCATTATTACTGTGATTACTATCAAGTTAAAGATTTTTTTTTTTACATTCGGTATTTTTGTATTTAGCCCTCTGGACCTGACTACTGTAAACCAACCTAAGGTAGATAGATTATAAAATTTTTGGAACATAGCCAAGCGCTGGAGCCGAGGGGCCATTCAGCGCTATATATCTTAAGAATAAAAAAAAAAAAAAAAAAAAAAAAATCACTGACCCACAAACAAACATACACAAAACCAGTCTAACATACAAATCATTCATTCATAAAAACCAAACAAGAAACCTGAAACAATTAAGAGAAAATTACAATTCATAAAAAAGACCAATATTTTTTAAAAATTTCATAATTTGCTCTGCCTGAGCACCTTCACCTAAAATATCGGCAAGAGTCTTATTTGCCAGCAAACAAGCTCTACGGTTGGTTTCAAAATGAGGGCACTCCACCAAAATATGCACCACAGTCAAATCCACATGACAAGTGGAACAGCGAGGAACCTGCCTATCCGCTCCACTCATCATTAGATACCCATAGAGTATATTAGTGTGGCCAATACGTAATCTAGCTAAAACTATCGCAGACCTTCTATCCATCCGGCTATGAGGCCAAGGATGAACAGAAGGCCTAATCGACTTTAATTTAAGATTATTATCTAAAGTAGACCAGTGGGCCTGCCACTGGTCTCTACAATAAAATCGAATGGTACTTTTAAAATCAGATACAGGGACGCCCATGTTGGAAATGTGCCTAAGCCTAGTTGCAGCCTTAGTAGCAGCGTCGGCTCGCTCATTCCCAACAATTCCAACATGGACGGAGCCCAACAAAACCTAACAGAAAATCCTCTTCTATTAATTAAAAGATAAAACCAATCTTGTACTTCTTGTACTAAGGGTGCAAGAGACTAGGCTTTTGAGAGAAGATAAAACACTCAAAGAGTCGGTAAAAAATGGTAAAAACCTTGTTAGTACAAAAAACTATAAAAAACATATTTAAGAGCAGTCAAAACTGCCAGCAGTTCAGCTGTAAAAACAGAGGAATTAGATGGCAGCTTCATTTTAATTATATTATCACTAGTCTACAGAGCAACCAACACCATCAGACCCTTCGAGCCATCAGTATATATGATGAGAATCACCATGTTCAGAAGCATGAGGCAAGAAACTTGCCCTCAACTGATCACCAGAACTGTTGCTCCTGCTTTCCCTAATTGGGCAGATTTCTATGCGAGGCCTATTCCAAGGAGAAAACTTTGAGGGCGAAATTTCAGCTACTGCAGGGGGTAGTAATCCCACCTCCCTGGCAGAAGCTGGCTAGTCGAACTTCAAGCGGCTTTGGCAGTCTAGGTCTATTTGGGGCTCTATCAGATGGTTCTCTAACGTACTTATAGTTGGGGTTCAGCTTTGACGTAAGTACTCTTGATAGGACTCTCAAGCCCAATTCCTCCCTACGGATACATAATGGGGGAAAACCTGACTCAACATATAGGCTTTCTACTGGTGAAGTTCTATAGGCTCCTGTACAAATACGTAAAGCCATATTATGGACAACATCTAATTTCTGCAGTGTTGTCTTGCATGCACAACCATAAAACTTGGTTGGCAACCATAATCAATTTTGCTTAGGCATAGAACCTGATATCCTCAAGAGGGTGATTCGATCTGCCCCAACCAATTAAAATTAGACACGACTTTAAGAATATTAAGACGAAGCTTCACTTTACATACAACTTCATTAACATGTTGAGTAAAAGTTAATTTTTTTAATCTTTTTTAAATGTAACACCTAGATACTTAATGCTATCTTCATAAGGTAAAATCGAATCATTTAAAAACAGTGTAGGAATCTCTTCCACTCTTCTTAATCGACAAAATCTTATAGCTTTGGTTTTTTCTGCTGAACATTTGAACCCTTTAGCACTGGCCCATGATGTTGAAGCATTAATAGCAGTCTGAATCATTTGACAAGCTTCGACAGCTGTACACTTACTACAGATTATTGCATAATCATCAGCAAAGGCCAGACCATGCACACCGACAGGAACTCGTTCTAGTAGGCCGTTGACAGCTACATTAAAGAGTGTTGGACTAAGGACGCTTCCCTGAGGTAACCCTTCTTCCTGAGGGTAAGCAGAAGAAATGTAAGAGCCCACTCTTACTTTCAGGTAACGTTCTGACAAAAAATCTTTCAGACAATAGAATAAATTACCCACAACACCCCACTCTACAAGTTGCAAAAGGATACTCCCTCGCCAGGTAGTGTAGTAGGCTTTTTCTAGGTCAAAGAACACTGCAACAGTCTGGTTTTGCACAGCAAAAGCATTCTGTATCTCCCGAGTAAGGAACATCAAAGGGTCAGAAGTACTTCTATTTTTCCTAAAGCCAAACTGCCGATTAGATAAAAGATTCTTTGAATCCAAATACCACACAAGTCGAGCATTGACCATCCTCTCATAAATCTTGCTAACACAACTGGTTAGAGCAATTTGCTATAGTTCTTAGGAAGAAAAGGATCTTTAAAAAGGTTTTAAAACGGTACATAATCGATATCTTCCAAGACTCTGGTGAAGTTCCTGAAAGCCAAAACTGTTTAAAATGTCTAAAGAAATTCTTTTGTACTTCTAGGCAAATTAAAAATCATTGAGTAGAGTATATCATCTTTCACCAGGAGATGTTGGGAAGATAACGAGATTGCATGATCTAATTCTTTCATGGTGAAAGGAAGATTATAAGACTCTGAATTTAAAAACTAACAGCAGGAACAACCGTGGTACCGTCCCAATATTCCTGAATGCAGGAGAGTAATGTAGGGCACTAGATATATTGGAGAAATGCCTACCAAAGGTTTCTGCAACTTCTCCAGAATCAGATATGAGGAAGCCATCAATTTTCAAAATAGGCAAGGGAGGTGGAGAAAATTTCCCTTGCAGCTTTCGGATTCTGTTCCAGACTAATGACATCGGCGAATCATATTTTAATTCACTTATATACTGATAAACGATTCCCTCTTTGCTTGCTTAAATGTTTTCTTTTGCTTAGCAAGAGCTCTTTTATAGATAATTTTATTTACCAAGCAAGGGTATCTACGATATCTCTTGTAGCAAGTTCTTGTTATCTTTCGGCTCAATGCGCATGCATCACTCCACCAAGGTACTAGAGGACGCCGAGGTTTACCAGAAGTTCGAGGAATAGACAGCATGGCACCACACAACAATATACTGATTAAATACTCATAAGCAGATGTTGGGCTCTGAAAATCATTTATCTCTTGATCAACTTCAGTAGATTTTTTGAATAATCCCCAGTCAGCCTCCCCTACCTTCCATTTTGGTAAACATGGAGATGGAATATTTTTCATATACTTTAAGTGAATGGGCCAATGATCACTGCCATGATCATTCTGGTCTACTACCCACTGGTAATCTAACCTCAAAGATGAAGAGCAGATAGTGAGGTCAATGGCTGAATCAGTATTATGAAAAACATCATGTCTTGTAGGGGAACCATCATTCATTAAAGTGATGTCATTCACGTCAAGCAGCTGTTCTATTATTAAACCCCACCGGTCGCAGTTTGGCTCTTCCCCAGGGTGTGCTTGGCATTAAAATCCCCCATCAGAATGAAGGGTTTAGGAAGCTGGTCTATCAGTGTCTGTAGGTCGTTTATTCTAGATGGCGGGGATTACCTGAGCATCCTGTAATCTACTTTCTAATGATGGATCAAGGTAGAGAGAGCAAATTGTGATCCATTTATAATTAAAAATTTGGACTGCACAAGCCTGCAACACAGTGTTCAATTGAACAACCCTGTGATTAACAGACTTGCGGACTATGATGCCTGTGCCTCCCTGAGCACGTACACCTATCAGGGGTGAAGACCTGTGAAATGAATAATTAAAACCCACATTGGGTGTGTGCTCTCCCAACTTTGTCTCTTGTAGACACATCGCAGATAAATCATGTTCCCTAAACAGAACCCGACTTGCTCTCTATTTGATATAAAGCCACGGATGTTCCACTTCATTATTTTATTATTATTATTATTATTATTATTATTATTATTATTATTATTATTATTATTATTATTATTATTATTATTATTATTATTACTTTAGAGTGGCTGAGTGTCATGACTGTGTCACAGTTTCAATCTCTCGTTTGCTGCTTGTGTTTGTCTCCATTATCACTCTCTTCTATTTCCACCTCTGAAGAATAACTCCAAAAGTTACAGTGAATTTATGACTGTTAAATTTATGAACAAAATTGTTTTATATTAAGCAAGGGCTTTCCTCAAGTTGCAACACCAGTGAACTGAAAAACTTGGAACACATTACAAAATAACATATCAGTATAAACTGCCCCAGTCATGTTGCAATAAAAATTTTTTCTTACTTATCAGTATCTGTGTTTGCACGCACATATAGTATACACCATATGTGTGTTTATTTATACATAACCATCTGCATCATACTGAAGTCAATTACACACTTGCTGTGTGCTTGCTTGCTGTTCTCTTCCTCTCTCTTGATTATTCTTTATTGTTTACAAAACTTTTTGGAGTCCTTCCTTGATCAAAACGAAAACCCCTTATAATCACCTACAACTTGGGCAATCATATGTCAAAATTGAAACATTGGGTAAACATTTAATGGAATATGCTTAATGTTAAACACAATTATGTAAATCACTATTTATCATGGGACATTAACTCGTCATCATATGATCATACACAATGCAACAGAAAGGTAGTAGTAACCAGATACTACAATATTGATATAACTGGTTGCAGAGGAGTAATTTACATGTAATCAAACTGACATTTTACAATGTAAATGTAATTGCATAGTAAGGTACTTAAAGGTATTACCTGTCCATACAACACAAACAAAAGACCAGGTACAGTATTGCCTTTGTTCTTGTTCACTTGTCATTCAGTCCTGATCGTAACTCAGGATGCATTGGGAGCAACAGTTACTTCATACCCATATTATAAGTCAAAGAGACAGCAAAATGATTAAGTATTCCATTTAGATCTCGTTTGCTGCTTATTCAGTTGTAACCATTTAAAAACTATTGTAGTACACGATATCTGTAAGTCTCTCTCTCTCTCTTCACTCTAAAGGTTTAAAAGGTCTTGTTATCAATTAGGCAAATGTGAAGTGTAAACTTTCTTTTTAGCCTTCAAAGGTGATAACAATTGCAGTTTTGCATCTCTCTCTCTATCTCTCCCATTGCCAGCATTCAAGGATTGACCTCCATTCCTTAGAGAACGTAGTGAGTGTTGCTTGGTTTCTATAAATTGCTCACATTCAGAGCAAGAACTCTAATGTGCAGTACGTGAAAAAGTTAATATCCTTTTGTGGAATGTAATTAACATCAATCAGTACTTTCAGTAAATATGGTGTGATATACATTTAAAAGTTGTTTCAGCCAATAATAAACAATTTCCTAAGCCCAAGTTGGCTTAAAGATGGTCACTGCTGTGATACATCTGTAATAATAAGATTTGAGTGAAAAAGCTTATTAGATTTTTAATTTATGTGGGGGCGGTAACAAAATGCAGTTCAAAATAGCAGCTACTTTCTAACAAATAAGCTTGTGTTGACGTACATGTGCTACATACATGTATGCATCATGATGCTAGAAAAAAGAAATTTTTCAGGTTTGCCACAAGTACGTAAACAGTTTTGGCAATGTGAACAGGTATGAGAGAGGGAGACAGAAATTCAGGATAGTTTTTGTATGCATTTATTCAGCTGACGGTATTGTACAGTTTGCTTTTTCATTATGTGTACAGCACAGTACTGTAGTGCATTATGTATTGTTTATTAGCGCATACTGTACAGTACTGTAGTCACAATACAGGCAAGAAAATAAAGGACTAAATAACAATTTTCGTATAATCAATTATTCGGATACTTATTTACTGTTAAAATCACTTATATCTTTGTGCCATTAGGTGCAATCTGCATATTACAAAATCATTAAAAGTAACACTTGGCTAACCCACTAAGACTGTCTCTGTAATCACCTGTCTCCCACCAAATGGCTCTGTAATGTTTACGTTCTCGTCAGCATTCTTCATACATGTCCTTATGCAGGCGGCATGAATTAGCGCTAGTAATCATTCTGACGATTTAGGGTTTATTTTACATTCTTAAAGATATTGTTTACCATATCCACAAATTTCCAATCTCCGCAAGAGCCTTGGATATAAATTGCATCAGATAATTGAGGGTTTACTGAAAGTGGATACTTTCCAGTGTGAATTCTCATTTGCATTATAAGATGTTTCCGGTAAAATTCCTTTCCACATTCTTACACATGGGCTTCTCTCTCTGGCTTCTGTTATTCTTAATTTTCGGTTTATATCAGGGGTGCAATAGGCTCCAGCCTGGGGTCTATGGTTGCACCTCTATGTTCCACTATCCTCATATCTGAGGGCTCTTTTCAAGGTGTTTACCGTTCCTATGAGGGCAGCAATCTGCACCTCATTTATACTTGGGTAATTGATATTGCCTGAAGATATTTGCTCAGGTTTTTCTTTATAAGTCTTATTGCCCTACCACCACAGGTACTACTTCTATTTCCTTCAGTTCCCATGTACTTTTCAGGTCGTTCTGTAGGTCGTGGTATTTTGTTATTTTATGCCTTTCAGCTCTATTGAGGCCAAAGTCACTGGGTAGTGTCGCACCTATAATCTTCGCTGTTTTTCCTCCTTGTTCCAGGTCACAATATCAGGTTTTATAGCACCTCCTTCTCTATATCTTCCTGTTGGAATTTCCTTGTCATAAAAGATGGTAACAGCCCTATTGAAGGTGATTGGATCTGGTTCATGCTCCCACCCCCCACTTTTTCTTTCACTTCAATTCTGTAGTTCTTTATGTATTTGCCAATCTATATATTTACAGATATTGTTGTGGCGGGCTGTGTAGTGACCATCTGCAAGCAGGGTCTGGCAGGCTGATATCAGATGATTCGTACTCTCAACCGCTGCATGATAAAACCTACACTGGTCACTCCCTGATATACTTGCCATTTTCTTGAAGCTGTTTTTTAGGTCTTGATTTTGTGTTTCTATTATCAAAATTTCTCCATCATAACCTAGATCTCCATTTCTTATCCATCTAAGTGATTCTTCTTTGTCTGTTCAACTATTTTTCCAGTTCTTGACTGTGACTAGTTCTGACTGGTCTTCCTGGCTATCGTTTTTGCTGGAGTCTGTGTCTTCTAGCAGATCTGCAAAGTTCTTAGCCTGTGGTGTTGGGCAACCTCTTTGATGTTCTGTAGGCATAATCCACCTTCTCTGTGAGGGAGATATTTATGTAGGGTGAGAATCTTCCTGGTTTTAATGTCCATCCTGTCGAACTCACCTTGTGGCCAGACTACAATGACAAAACCATATGTCACCAATGGTAGTGATCTTGTCCTTTGGTGTTAGTTCTCAATTACAGGTCTTCTTTAAGTGGCTGATGTATTTTTTCTGTATCTTTTCTCTCTTTTGTTCTATACCTTGTGTTCTATACCACTGTTTTCTTGTATTCCCAAGTTCTTATATGCAGACTCCTCTGCCAGGTCTTCAACAAACATGCCTTCCTCTACCTTTATGCCTTCTGATGTTACTTTCTTCCCTCTCTTTATTGTACTCGTGGCACACTTGTCCAACCCAAATTCCATGCAGGTGTCATTTGAGAATTGGTGAACTGTCCTAACTTGTTCTTCCAATTTTTCTTCTGAGTCTGCAAACAACTTCAGGTCATCCATGAAGAGCAGGTGGTTCACTCTTTTATTCTCTTTTCTGCCTCTGCTTTTGCTTAGGTCACAGCCAGTGTTAATGTTGTTCAAGATTTTCCTAAGCGGATCTATGGTCAAGCAGAATAGAACTCGTTAAAGGCTGTCACTCTGGAATATTCCTCTTTGGATCTTTACGTCTGGAATTACTATCTGGCCCTCAGAGTGTTTTAGACAGAGAGTGGTCTTCCACTTACTCATCTGTGCTGCCAAGAAAGATCTTATTTCCTCATTGATGTTGTGTAATTCCATAAATTTGAATATCCAGGTGTTGTCTATGGTTTTCAAACAGTGGCTTCCAAAATCTCTCTAGGTCTTCCTTGCTCAGTTGTGTTCATACCTCCACTGTTTCTTTCATCATCTTCCTATACAATCTTTGAATTTTCACCAAACTGCATATTTATCTAATTTACTTTTATCTTCTCTTGTTTGTTTCCTATTTGTGAAGCTTGGGCCTTTATATTGGCTTGGTGTTCTGCCAGTTTTCCACTGATTTGTTCATTCCATATTCTGTATTTTTTTCGTAATTTTCCTTATTTTCTTGAGCAGATTTTGTGAGTGAATTTGATCTGTTATATAGTTGGTCATTTGAGAAATCTCTGCCTTAACTGGTTCATTTTATCATGTTGTTTCTTTTTCCTCTCTAGTATGCAATCTCATATGACGTGTAAGATGTGATTTCTGGGAAAATGCTTTCCCACATTCGTTGCACATGAATGGCTTCTCTCCAGTGTGGATTCTTATATGAGTTGTAAGATGATGTTTGTGGGCAAATCCTTTCCCACATTCCTTGCATATGAATGGATGATTCTCTCCAGTATGCAATCTCATATGATGTGTAAGATCTCGTTTCTGGGAAAATGCTTTCCCACATTCATTGCACATATATGGCTTCTCTCCAGTATGCAATCTCATATGAAGTGTAAGACTTGATTTCTGGGAAAATGCTTTCCCACATTTCTTGCATAGGAATGGTTTCTCTCCAGTGTGGATTCTCATATGAACTGTAATCTCTGATTTCTGTGAAAATGCTTTCCCACATTCCTTGCACATATAAGGTTTCTCTTCAGTATGGATTCTCATATGAATTGTAAGACTTGATTTCTGGGAAAATGCTTTCCCACATTCATTGCACATATATGGCTTCTCTCCAGTATGAAATCTCATATGAAGTGTAAGATGTGTTTTGCGGGAAAATGCTTTCCCACATTCTTTACAAATGAATGGCTTCTCTCCAGTATGCAATCTCATATGAAGTGTAAGACTTGATTTCTGGGAAAATGCTTTCCCACATTCCTTGCACATGAATGGCTTCTCTCCAGTATGGATTCTCATATGAACTATAAGAATATGTTTCAAGGAAAATGCTTTCCCACAGTCATTGCATATGAATTTCTCTCTGGTAGGATTTGTGATATCATTTGTAAGATTAATTCTCTTGTAAAATGCTTTCTCACAATCAGTTGATCTGAAAGGCTTCTCTCCATTGTGACTATTTCTTCTTTCTTGTTTTACTTCCTTTTTGCAAGTTTGTGGATGTTTTTCATTCACTGTTGAATTTATTTCATATGTATATTTATCATCTTCATTAGACTCACAGAATTCCTCTGGTTCTATTTTAATGTCCATCAATGGATCCAGAGACAAAAAGTCTCCATCACTGGTTCCACTAAAGGCAGCCAAGTTGCTGTTTTCTTGATTTATGGAAGGTAGTGATGATGCACCTTCAGTTTCACTTTTCAAAGGAAATTCTGAGGAATGTCCTGGATTCATTTTAGCCTTATTCTCCTGTCCTGTTCTGTAATGACAATGTGTTCAATTCACAACTCTTAACACACAATTGTTTACAAATAATTACCGAATAAATCTGTAAAGAAATAAGTACAATATCTTGAAGGACTACAACCAGGTTTCACTGCTGATGTATGAATCTAATATTCAAAACAAATTTTACTTGTTCTGTAAATTTGTTAAATATGCATACAATAATTCACTGTTGTCTCATACACTTTCAGAGTTGCTATTGGTAATGTTCCATGTAGTACGAATAAAGAACATGCATTCCCAAAATCCTGAAGCTAATAAAAACTGACGAAGGAAGGAAGGTTCTTTTGAGGGAGAATCTGAAATCAAACAATGCAAGACAGAGTTAGGAAACATAATGCCAGAACTGAAGCAGCAAAATAATCGATCAAATTCAATTCAGGTTCCCATAAACACTCCTGAGGCAACAATAGATGAACATTTAATATTGATGCCCACCACCTCACATCTGTAAACCTTCTTAGCTTGACATTACAATACAAATTACTTATGAACATATCTTATTA
This sequence comes from Macrobrachium nipponense, assembly GCF_015104395.2. NCBI lineage: Eukaryota > Metazoa > Arthropoda > Malacostraca > Decapoda > Palaemonidae > Macrobrachium > Macrobrachium nipponense. Next base: position 17,791,316 of record NC_087222.1, read on the forward strand.
ACAAATGAAAGGCCAAGAATAGCAAATTCAAGAGACCATCATAAGAGTTTTGTGGGGTAACAGCAAGAAGGGTACAGTACACAGCAAATGCTTAATTATATATGATCCAGCTATACATAACACCATATTATCCACAGATGCAGTAGATGATAAAAGAAAAAATAATAAGGGTGAATTGAGTAGTATTTTGAAGAGCGATGAAAGTTTTCAAATTAGTTTCACTGATTGTTAGTGTGGATACAATACATGAATAGCTATTATGACCAGCAACACGGATGACGGTCTTGGAAGGTATGTGCTGCTACTTTTCTACAAATGTGACACTGTTTTCAGAGCTAAACAAACCAGAGCTTTTTATGAAGGAGTATCTTTCAGTGCATGTTGGAAATGGGTTAACTGGTGGTTAAGAAGAGTGAGTAAGGGAATTCCCCTCATTCATATGCCATCACCAAGCACTTCTTGTTTTGGCCTGATGAACAAAGGGGGGTGGCTGCGATGGTAGATATGATATAAGGTTTTGGTTTGCGTATCTATGAAAATTTCATATTACAGCATTTCTTCGATTATTGTATCTGCATATCTTGCAACTTAGCAACATATTCACATTTAACTCCAGCCCTTCCAAAATCTACATGAATGTATACATACATAAATAAAAATGAATACAGTAAAAATCCTTTTGGTTTTCAATGATGCAAAGGTGGAATGACTACCATTTTTTCAAGTAATTTGTATTTTTCCTAATATACAAACCTGAAGGTCTTTACATATGGATATAATTGCAGCGCAAGTTGGGAAAACTGCCGTTTAATTTTAAATAAAGTGGTTAACTATCAACGGTAGAGTGGGAGTCCTGCCCAACCCATCCTTAAGCTTCACTTTAACCTTTTGGCTCAGGTAGTAAAATGAGGGTGGCTTGAGGTGGGACATTTATGTAAAGACCTTCAGGTTTGTATGTTCAGAAAAATACAAATTACTCAAAATATTTGTAGTTTGTTCGTAAACAAATATAAACCTTCGGTCTTTACAAATGGAAACTTACTTCTTGATGGAGGATTCTCAGTAAATCTCTGAACTGACTGGTACCTCAATTTACCTGGGCCTCCTTCCTGGTCATGTAGAGCAGAGGAAGGAGTCCTGTGCCTCTGACCTGTTGAGCTTATGTGATGTTCAACTACCAGTCGTCTGGGCCTTGCAAATTAATGGGCATGTATAGCATCGCTTATTCAAAAAGGGGTTGGATGAACCCCTCATGTCTGAGACAATAAAAGAATAATAAAACCGATGGGTTTTATTTAATTGTCAGCTCCTCTCTCCCTTGCTAGAGAGAGGGGATGGACATGCATCTATTAACCTACAGAGTTCTAGATTATAGACAGGTTACAGTACTCATTTATGTAACTCACCTGCATCACACGCCAACCTTCCCTCTGCCCTACAGGTGAGGAGAGGTATAAAAAGATAAAGGGAAGAGAAGGAGGCCAGTCACTCACTCACACTTTCTCTTTGTAACTGAACAACTTAGGCAAGATACTACCTGTCTCTCTAGGGAAGCCAGGTGAGTTACACAACTTGTTGACCAGCCACCAGTGGACCAAAGAAAAAAGTGCCCATGAACCCATGGGCAACGTCCCGAAGGTAGAAGGATGTGAATGTAGTTTTTCATGAACACACTCCCAGGTTCTTCCAGAATGCAAGGGACAGACCAATGCCCCTAACCTTGTAAGCTCTTACTCAGAAAGTTCTCCTAACTACCTCATCAGAAGTAGAGTACAATCTCTTGATTTTCTCACTAAGCCAGGAAATAATCTTGTTCTTGGACACCTCTTCCTTGGTCGACCTCTTTAGATAGCACACAACACTCAAACTGGACACAGTAGTATATTGTCTTGATCACTACCAGCAAAGTCCTCTAGGAAAGGGATCGAAAAGAACTTGAATCTGGTGTCAGGAACCACAAATCCTGAGTCTTCATTACGAATTCTGGGACAAACTAGAGCACGGCAGATCTTCATCCCTTTACGTACTTAACAGTGAAGGAAAGTCCATGAAGTTCACCAACTCTACTTGCCAATGCCAGGGTAAGCAAGAACACAGTCTTGAAGGTTAGATCCCTGTCTGATAACTCTTGTAAAGGCTAGGGTGCACAAGTCAAGCTCTGTAAGACAAGAGTCACATCCCACTCAAGGGGACTGAATTCCTGGAGATCTCCACAAGGAGGAGAGGTCACAACCCTTCTAGCAAAGGATTAGTTCAAGGGCAGCTCTGTAGCCCCTGAACGCTGACACAGATAGAAACTTCTCTCGGCGAAGAAGGACAAGAAAGACTGCAACATGCTGAAGAGGAGATCCGACCAGAGAGATACCCCATCAACGACACCAATCACAGGAGATGACCCATTTCCTCTGGTACACAGCCGCTGAAGATTTACAAAGGTATCCAGACGTCTTGATCGCTGTGTGACGAGAAAATTCCTTTCATTCGCAAGAGATGCTGGATAGTCTATGAGCAGCTGGCACAGCAGGTTGTGCCAAGGGGGAGTCTCTCTTGGTACCTAGAAAAGTAGAGCTAGCAAGTCTGAAAACCACTCGGCAAGTGGTCACTTGGGAGCAACCAGGGTCATCTGAGATTTGGGGTGATCATGACCCTGCTGATCACCCAATGAATCAGACAAAATGGAAGAAAAGCACAGGCCGAGGAGATTGCCCCATGGGTGTTGGAAAGTGTCTTCTATTGCAGTCCATGGGTATGGCACAATAGAACAGAACGCCAAGAGCTTTCTGTTGTGCAAGGTTGCAAAGAGGTCTATAGTTAGTAAGCCCGAAAATATTAAACAATCTTTCTGAAATGTCTTGGGTGTAGGGACCACTCTGTCTCTGTTGCCTGACCCTGGTGACTGAGTTTGTCTGCCACTATGTTCCGGTTCCCTGATCGTGCTAATGCCCACTCATGAACCTGCATCGCCAACATGTGGAGCTGAAGGGAAACCAATTCCTCTGCTTGTTGACCTATGCCAATACTGTACAGTTGTACAGTAATACCCCTGAGAAAGTCATCTGGAAGAATGGGGACTCCCTTACAGAGACCAAAACTCCTTCATTCTCCACTGAACAGAACCAAGGTGAAACTACTCACGAGGGGCCAGCTTCTCCAAGGATGACAGGTGACCCAGAATGACTTTGTACTGCTGAGGTGGTTCTTCCTATTGAGACAAGAATAACTGCATTGCCTCTCTGATCTTGCTGATATGCGAGTCTGAGTGGCAGACTCTTGCTGTGGGGAGGAGGGAAGGGTTATAATCATGTAATTACTTGGTAAGTGAAAAATCTAATTTTATTATAAAAATGTAATTTTTACAAAAGAAATTTGTACTACAATAACACTTCATATCCTAGAATGTTACGAAGGCAATGCTAGTCATTTTAGTGGGTGGTTTTCCATGACAGACACACCCTAACAGGTGGGCAGTGGGAAGGGCAAGCCCTGATAATTTGTCTAGACTAGTATCGTAGGATACTATTGACCTGTATTATACATTATCATGATATATTTAATAAATATTTTTATCGTTTATATATTCTTTGTATTTATTTAATACAAATATTATTTATTTGTTTCATATAAATAACAGTCATCTGTAGGCCCATAATAATTCGGTCATATTATTATTTTGTTAAGCAAGCAACTGCCTTCAATTATAGTACTCGCTATAGCTTTGTTTACGAGATGAATATTAATGTAGCGGTGGCTGGAAGACTGGCACTGTAAAGTAGCATGTAAGTTATAGGAGTTATTGCTGCAAAATGCCTATGTACATAATATTCGTTAAATGGAATAATACGCAGCCATTAAATAGATAGTAATACATATTGAATACATATGCTATGGTCAGAGTACAGATCATATTAATGGCTGGAGTACCTTCTTTTGGTTTCAACTGACTTTCATACTAATGAAATCATGGATACATTTTTGTATTAACAGTTTTAGGAATGAATATTGTTACTATAGTCGATTTTTTTTTGGCTTGTATAAAACTCATCAGATATCATACACCTGGCTGAGTAAGGACACAGAGGATCTCTTATCTTTTAAACAATCTCTCCACACACTAAGTTATTTCGAACTTTTCTATTCTCTCAAGAAGACTATGAATAAATATAAGAGCAAACTAGACCAAAAAAATAATCACCTTGCATTAATGTAAAGAAAATAAGAGAAATGAAAAATTAGTGCGATTGTGAATTTTTTTTTGTCGTTAATGCTTAATGAGTAAGTGTTTAGCGAATTGTTAGGGTTTAGTGACTGTTTAATGTGTCAGTTTTCAGTGAATGTATACTGAGTCTTTAGGGTTTAGTGAATGTTTTGTCTTTAGGGTTTTAGCGAATGTCTTGTGAATGTTAGTGTTTAGTATTTAGTTTGTAAATATTCAGTGAGTGTTTAGGTTTTAGTGAATGTTTAGTGTGCAAGTATTCGGTGTATGTTTAGTGAGTGTTTAGGTTCAGTTAGAGATTTGTGATTGTTTGTGTGTGGTGTGAATGTTAGTTTTTAGCAAATGTTTAGTGTGTAAGTGTTTATTGGGTTTTTAATGAGTGGATGTTCATTCACTGTTTAGTATTTAATAAGTATTTAGGGTTTGGTAAGCATTTAGTAGTTAATTAGTGCTTAGGGTTTAGTGAGTGTTTAATGTTTAAATAATGTTTAGGATTAAGTGAGTGTTTAGTGAATGTTTACCGAGTATTTGGGGTGTAAAGAGTATTTGGTGAACTTAGTGTTTTAAGTGTTTAGTGAGCATTGTGTATAGTGAGTGCCTAGTGAGTGTTGGATATTCAGTGTTTAGTATTATTGAGTGTGAGTGTATGTTAAATGTGTGCATGTGTATATAGTGAATGTATGTAAGTGTGAGTCCTTACTGAGTGTAAGTGCACTGCTTAGTTAGTGCTTTGCTACTGTATGCAAAAAAAGTCCTGTAATTTACACAGAAACCATTTATGCTTGACCACAATGGTTGGAGTGCTTAGGCCTGTTTATGTAAGGTAATTTTTCTCTGTGAAATTGGGAATGGGTAATAATAATAATATAATAATAATAATAATAATCATTAATAATAATAATAACAATAATATAATTCATAATAAACTACATTGAAAATAGTATTAATAAAATAAAGTACTAAGAACTGACCAAGACCTTTCAATATGGCCTCCCGAAGTCACTCTCGGCAGGGAGATCGCTACTTCAGTGATTGAAGCCCTATACCTTGCACACAGCTGACAGATTTGCACTTTCAGTTGTCCAGTTTTATGACTGTGTTGGAGACGCATTACAAATCATATTAGCAATAGTAAATACATTGAACAGACGTGAGGATATAATATGATGTTACTGCCTGTCTACTGAATATAACGAACAATGAAAAGTAAAAATATTACTAGGGAGAAATTTCCCGATAATGAATCGTCAAAGCCAGCATCGAATAGAATGTATTGAAACACATTGCAATAGGCTAGCTGTGGTGCGTGCCGGCGGGAAGTCAAGAGACAGACACACTCAGCTGGCTTTAAACATCAAACTGAGGGCAATTCTCACCTTAATTTGCCCGTAAGTATAATTTTTAGTTGAGTTTAAATTTTCTTTCCTGATTATAGTATATGGTACGGATCTTGGTATAGTGTACAGATCAATTTGAGTGAGTCAGCCGAAAATAAATGGACTATTAAATAATTGACATGCTATTATAGGCCAACTTAATTTGGGAGTCAGGAGCTCCAAGTTGTATGATCGTCAACTTCGGGAGGGGGAATAGAATAGGGGAAAATGTTTTGTAGTTAGCCGTCTTGAACGATTCATTCACATTTCCGTTTCCAGTAATTATTTGTGTTGTGCTACATCATCTCTTTGTGAATGTGCGGGTGTTAAAACGGCTCTATATGATGGGACTTTGGTCTTAATTTCAATCGAACTCCCATATCCGAAAAAAAATTTCATCTCATCCACACGAACCAACAGCAACTAAAGAACAATTCAGTTGATGGTAAGACACGTTGGGCTACGAACCTCGACATGGCTGCAGTGCCCTAACTATAGGCCTACTCTGCAAAAAGAAAAGAACATTACCAAAGATGCTATTAAAACAAGAATACTTATCATACATTTCTTTTTTTAGAGGAATTCAGACTGGCACCATATGACTGACTGGTTTAATTATTCATGTTTCACTTGTGACCCCTCCCATTCAGAAAAAAATACTACTTTGTGTGAAGTAATAACTCCACACCAAAGGATAGTGCTAATAATATATATATATATATATATATATATATATATATATATATATATATATATATATATATAATGTAGTATATATACATATATATATATATATATATATATATATATATATATATATATATATATATATATATAGCATGTGTATCTGTTAAAATATAACTCCAGCAGTAATTTTTATTTATCTTGAATTTTTTTGCCTTTTACATTTTATCAGGATCACGATTTTAAGATAATTACCATATTTCTAATATTAATATTGCCTATGATAGATTTTGAATCATTTCAAGGTGTCCCATCTCTCCCCTCCAATCGTAGGTTACGACTGTCAGGGGGAAACCACCCACTAAACTGTCTGGCATTAACATCACAGCATTCTAAAATATGCAGTGCTATTGTAGTACAAATTTTACTTGGTCTCTCCAATGTTGGATGCAGATACTGTCTCCCTCTCCCCCTCCCCCCTTCCAACTCGTTGTGGGGTGTCTGTAAGGGGATAACCACCCACTGCAATGTCTGGCATTACTATCAAAGCATTCAATAGAGACAGAGAAGTTGGTTTCATTGATAAATTCCCAGAGTAGTGAGACTTTGTTCTTGTTGGAATAGATCCAGTAAAATGCAGCTAAGTCTATTATGTAGGTAAATTAACCAGCAATTTAGACGCGTATGATGAATTTCAGATTTCTTATTTAAGAAAATCATTTGCTACTAATAGTTTTACATTTCCATAAATTGAGGATAAAGCAACTGTTGGTAAAGAGGCAGTAATTGGAATGCTTCCAATTTCAGTTCAGCAAAGAAAACAGGGGTATTTCAAAGTTCATTAGGCCTAAATTAGATCAAATTTAGGCACAACAAATTTCATGTATTTGAGTTACATTTTGTGTTTGGTGTTTACTCATGGAGGGAATAAATACAAGCATATTTCGGTTATTTAATCATTGGCAGGTGAGGAAATTTTTTTTTTTTTTTTTTTTTTTTTTTTTTTTTTTTTTTTTTTTTTTTTTTTGACGGATACAATAATCTTTAAAGGGGCCGGCCGGAACCCCTATATATGGTGGTATAGGGCGAAAAATGCAAAGTCATGAAAAAATTCATGGAGCTTCATATGGCAATTGAGAATAGGTATATGAAATATTTCGTCAAAATTCCTCCTACTTTCGTAGTTACAGGGTAATTAGTAAACATAACTCAATAAGCCTAAAACATTCATCCGTACAAGAAAATGCAATATATCTTCTGTTATCGTAAATTTTTATAATTATTGTCAAAGAAATTGTGAGAAATGGCATCTGTAGAGATTGCTGGGTCGCAGAGGGGAGTATCTTGTTCAACCATGATCAGTAGGAGCACAGACTTCAAGTAGTCTACGCGTTCGAGTTTCACCTCTGACATTCGCTTGCTTTTTACATATGCTTATCTATGTTTCAGCAAGAATTTCATTATGCCAATGAGGAAAAGACAAGGAAAACATCTCGCTAACATAAAGATGAAGAAAATTCGCTCTAATATGATTACAGAATATCATAATATATGCGATATTAGTGTAGTTAGTGAAGAGAGAGAGGGAGGGAACGCGCCTGTCTTGCCTGAAGCACACGTCACTCTGTCCCCAAGGCTACGATCTTTGAGCAAAGGGATCTTAATTTATGATAAATAACATAGTTTTGGTTTATTAATACACAAAAAGGAATATGAAATTCATAATAATCATGATTTATTAACATTGTCTTTGTAAAAAGAGAGTACAACTTCGAATTTCACCTCTGTAACCTGGCGTATCACACATGTTATGATCATCTAAAGTTGCCACATTGTAAGCAGCATTGTCATACATAGAAATAGGATTGTGGACCGACTACTGTAGAAGTGTTTAATGCTACCGATGCCTCATCATTCAAGACTTCTCTATATGGTGAACAAAAATCGTAGATTAGTTAGTATATCTATTAGTACTCGTGATCCATACTTTCTGTATAGATGAACACTTAACCCTATCTGAATTGGGGAGACGAATGACTTTGGTCGGACTGCCACAATTATATATAGCGTGTTGAAGCTGACAGACTCCCTCTGAATGTTACTGTCATCTTCCTTACGTTTCAAGATCCCATCTATCAATAACCTAAGAGACTCTGGAACAAGCTCACTACTTCCTGATATGACTCGCTCTGCGGAGGGAAACAAATGACACTCATGAAGGTGCGAACAAGTATCATTTCGAATGATCTCAGCGACTGTTGAAATCATTAGTTGAACCTCGTCAGCAGGACCGCTTTTCCTCTGGGGATGTATATATACCACTCATCTGAGAGAATGTCCTTTACGCAGTGACTGAAACAGACAACTCCATTCTTTCCACTGATATCAGTTATAGTTTCCTGATGACCACAATGTTCTTCGAGTTTCCTTTTAAGGTGTTTCTTACTATATACTACAGTAGTAGTTCCTTCAAAATTGTTCACAACGGACATCAGTTCATCCAGACAGTACTAATAGTCATCATTCTGCTCTAAATATTCACACAGTCTCAAGAAAGATCTTGATTTATCATCATCTGGCCTTCGGACTTGTTGTTCATTAGTTCCTGGTTTGGAACTTTTAGGTCTAAAAAAAATCTGTAACATGTACGATGATATCGACGCTCTATCTACTGCAACAAGGTCAATAACATCGGCTAGCCAAAGTAGGATTACCCTACCCCAATTATCATTTCATATTTAAGAATTACTTTTAATGGTATTGACTATTTCCAGCGTTTCTGTTAAGCTGTACTCATGGGGATATGTCTTCCTAAATATCTCAATATTTGCTGAGATAGTTTTTGCAGAAAATCGGCATTGTGCCTTGATATCCAAATCCTCCCGAATTTTACTGTCCAAATGAAGTCCTCTTGAGGCGGCTTCTTCAGGGCGACGTGTATATAGTATAATCCCTCCTGCATTTGACATGCACAACAATGGAGGTCTTACGGCCTAAATTTTCTTTTATACTTTCCCCTTCTATTCAAGCCTTTTGTTACTTGCACAGTTTCAACCCCAGCTTAAGTGTAACGGCAAAAATCTTAACGAAATCGGATTCTACGAATTTTAAAACATGAGAACCAGTTAACTTACAGCCTGTCAACACAACTTTTTGGACTTGATTAAACAAACACCGAGAAAAAAGTTAGAAATGCAATTTGACCGCCATTTTCTTTCAATAATTATTGGAAAAAGCGTCATGGGATTTTTTAGGACTTTTGGGATTTACTTCCTATTGGTAATTAACCTCTGCATGTCCTGAGAGTATCAGCTTACTGACCGAAATGTCTGGGTACAACCCTAATTGTCTGTGCTACAAGAGAGAGAAAGAGTAGTTTTCTGTTGCTACCAAAAGACATTTTCTCCTTCTACTTAGAGCCTAATCTGTGTGTGTGCCTGAATGTCTAAGTGTGGGTTTGTATGTAAGTATGAGTGTGTATACATGTGTATATACATGAGTGTGAGTGTGTATGCAAGTTTGTGTGTATTCCTGTGTATGTGTATGTGTGTGTATGCAAGTGTGTGGAAGTGTGTATGCGTATAAGTGTGAATGCATATCTTGAGTGTGTGTAGATAATGTATGCATGTGTGTGTAGGCATGTTTGCAAGTGTTTTGTATATCATGTGAAGTGTGTGTATGCTATGCATGTGTGTAAGTGTGTGAGTGTGTATGTGATGTAGAGGAGAGAGAGAGAGAGAGAGAGAGAGAGAGAGAGAGAGAGAGAGAGAAAATGCCACCTAATCTGACACATCTGATCAATGTCAACTGTAGAAATAGATGGCAAAGTGCCATGCCCAGCACAAGACCGGAAATTCAGGTGTCGGATGTCGGCCTAAAATACTAACCAGGTAATAAATGAACACTGCCTGTAGAGAAACTAACTACTACAGAAAAATAACTGACCACTGTAGTAGGCCCACATGAAGACTCACAAAGCTCTGTAGAAATGAAGAAGTGTCTTCACTAGATATCTTATTCACGTGAACTTCATCTCATTCCTATCAAACAAAGTAGCGACTTTCACCCAGAGTCCTTCATCATTCATCCACAATTAGAATCGCAATGAAAGATCAATTAAATAAATCTGTTCCCAGTCACCCAAAACCTCCTCACAGCTCTTCCCAACCAAACCCATGGACTGCAATGAGGCCCACTTCCCTCTAATGGAGCAAGTCAATTCTAAACAAGTAGTAAATAGAAGGGGAAAGGAAAATAAATAAGCTCTATTTTATCAGGAATCATTGTTCAGTACTACTGTCCGACACACGCATTATTTGTTTTTGACATTTTCATTCCGATAAATCAATCAAACATCATTTCCTATAATTCCTGCATTGTTAGTCAATGCAAAACACATTTTTCAGACCTTTTCAGGCTCCTCCAACCCTTCAAACCTCTTTAACCCCTAAGGCTTATTAATAAATTGGTCCATCAGCTGTTAATACTTACATGGGATTCTGCACCAGTGAAATGTACTTACAGACAACAGATAGACAGACCAAATTACTGTTTTTTGTAGTAAGATTCTGCACCAGACTGTTATTTTCTGAGTAGGACGCCTGCCTCCATCCATATGGAACCTTTAAATGCAGCTCTTTATAGAAACCAATTGTATATATATAATTATTTAATAAGTTTTGTTTTTCAACTTGGTGAATACAGTTAAATTGTCCGTTTTTACATGTAAACATTGTTTAGTCTATTTTGGATTGTTACTTCTGTAATTGGTTCGTTTATGTTAATTGTTGTTGAGTAGTTCTTGAACAGACTGTTTAAGCTGGTAGTTATCAGTGTTGGAACCTCATTGTAACAGATATGAGTTTCTGGAAATAAATGTTTCTTAGGATCAAGGTTTTTGATGACTGACAGAGTAGATCAGTAGAAGAAGTCTTGGAAATTCGTTTCGCTTATATTGATGTCTTGAGTAACACAGATGTAAGTTTTTTTTCTTTACTGAAATTTGTATATACTCTATTTCATGTATGTGGTGCTTGTAGTTATATTCCAAACTATTGTAATTCTTTGTTTATTATGGAATTTTCTATCTAACAGTTTTAAGTAGTTTGTATATTTTGTTGTTTTCAGTTTCTTGAACCTCGTCGCCTTGTACTACTAGCATGGTACTCATCACTGGTTCTCTGGTCATGGAGTACTGACCAACTATAAGCCCTTACAGTAATGGTCAATTTTAGTTGTAGTGCTAAGTGTTACATGAATTTAAAGCTTTAAGTTGGTTTAAAGTAATTTGTGACATCAACTTGAATTTTATTTCAAATCTTAATAAAGTGTGACGTGAGTAACAGTATTTGTGTCTTTTATAAATCTCATCCCTGTGGCTTTGAAGAAAACGGCATTAGTTCAAGAAAATCTAGTGATTGAAAATGCAGGAATTTAGCGAAGTATCTATTGATTGTTTCATTACAGATTTGAATAATTGGGTCGTCAAGGAAAGTGAATTGCAATTGACTGCAGACCTTGATAGAAAAAGTCTTTGTTCCTCATCCACTAGCAGGACCAAATCCAGCAGAACCAGTGTAAGATCTGCTCGCCTCAAAGAGAAAGCTACACTGGCAGGGTTGATAGCTCAGCAGGCTATGAGAGAAAAAACAAAAGTGATGGAAGAGCAAGAACTCAGACTTAATCAGGAGAAGGAAGAGCAAGAACTTTTACTTAGAAAAAAGAAAGCAATTAGAATTAGAAAAAAAATTGCAATGTCTCAAGCAAGAGAAAGAGTTTATGCTGAAGCTGACAAAATCTTGGATATCACGCCAAAAGATACTCATTCCCAGTTGAATCCAAATATAGAGCCGATCTAACCACAACCTTTAGATACAAAAGCAGATACTCCTCAGGTGAAAACGAGCGTTCCCTGTAGTTCTACCCCTAAGCCAAATCTTGATATGCAACCACAGTACCAAAAAGAAATGCTCCTGAAGCCACAGCAGCACATCACCACAGCAATGTTGCTTCCAAGCATAGAAGTACCAAAATTTAAAGGTGATCCTATTGAGTTTGCCACTTTCATGATGGCAATTCATGCCAGAATTGCCCCAAATGCTTCGTGTGATGCTGACAACTGTACTACTTGTATCAGCAACTTGTCAAGAGTG
>NC_087222.1:17804240-17819553 GCF_015104395.2 Macrobrachium nipponense
ATCTATTCCAACAAGAACAAAGTAGTCTCACTACTCTGGGAATTTATCAATGAAACCAACTTCTCTTGTCTCTATTGAATGGCTTTTGATAGTAATGACCAGGCATTGTAGTGTGGTTATCCCCTTACAGACCACCCCACAACGAGTTGGAAGGGGGAGGGGAGAGGGAGACAGTATCTGCATCCAACATTGGAGATACCAAGTAAAATTTGTACTACAATAGCACTGCATATTTTAGAATGCTGTGATTTTAATGCCAGACAGTTTAGTGGGTGGTTTCCCCCTGACAGTCGTAAACCTACGATTGGAGGGGGAGAGATGGGACACCTTGAAATGATTCAAAATTTATCCATAGGCAATATTAATATTAGAAATATGGTAATTATCTTAAAATCGTGATCCTGATAAAATGTAAAAGGCAAAAAAATTCAAGATAAATAAAAATTACTGCTGGAGTTATATTTTAACAGATACACATGTTATATATATATACTATATATATATATATATATATATATATATATATATATATATATATATATATATGTATATATACATATATATATATATATATATATATATATATATATATATATATATATATATATATATATATATATATATATATATATATATATATTATATATATATATATATATATATATATATATATATATGTAACTGGGGAATTTCCTCCCCCATATTCATAAGGTAAGCGTGGACACGAAACGGAAAGCAGACCCCATTACTCATAACCTTTCTCTCTCTCTCTCTCGCAATCTCTCTCTCTCTACCTCTTCCTCTCCATTCTAACAGGTAATGAAAATGAGAGAGTTGCATCATAACATTAACGTTTATTAACAAGAATAAATAAATCAATTAACCAAGTAATCCAGTCTTACAGACTAACTCAAAAACAGTACAATGTCTAGTCACCAAAACAAGTCTACACCCCTCGGGGAATTCTTTGTCCCTCTGCATTCCACAAGTACCAGAATCGTCTGTTTCAAAGATTACAGAACACATCCCGGTAAGTACACACAAGTTCAAAAGACAAAGTCAATAAAATGGAACATCTTACAAGATATCAAACAGCCATCCCTTTGGCTAAAGCACTTGAACACTTACCCAGACAACCGGACACTTAAACACTTAATAAAAAAACTCCCCCCGGCGAATGCCACGGCATCTTGCCTGTGACTTGAAGCCCTCTCATCAAAATCCCTTCCATAGGCTTGGGTAGAACCTTTTTAACAGAAAGAGGCGCACACGCACATACGAACACACAGTTCGATAGCGCCTCGCAACACTAGTTGCATCCAGTTTCACAAAGGCACTTTGAGAAGAGTTCATAAACTGTCGTGCATTGACTTGTCGAACTAATCACTTTTACCTCACGCCATCCCTAGAAACTCATTGATCAGCTACTCTCAGGTCGTCACCTCTACACTGTTCTCCACATTCCATAGGTCACAGAGAACGCATGGATAATATATTATTAATCAAAAACCCTAGGCCTTACATATATATATATATATATATATATATATATATATATATATATATATATTATATATATATATATATATATATGTATATATATATATATATATATATATATATATATATATATATATATATATATATATATATATATATATATATATATATATATATATATATATATTATTAGCACTATCTTTGGTGTGGAGTTATACTTCACACAAAGTAGATTTTTTTCTGAAATGGGAGGGGTCACAAGTGAAACATGAATAATTAAACCAGTCAGTCATATGGTGCCAGTCTGAATTCCTCTAAAAAAAGAAATGTAATGATAATGTATTCTTGTTTTTAAATAGCAATCTTTGGTAATGTTTCTTTTCTTTTTGCAGAGTAAGGCCTATAGTTAGGGCACTGCAGCCATGTCGAGGTTCGTAGCCCAACGTGTCTTACCATCAACTGAATTGTTCTTTAGTTGCTGTTGGTTCGTGTGGATGAGATGAAATTTTTTTTCGGATATGGGAGTTCGATTGAAATTAAGACCAAAGTCCCATCATATAGAGCCGTTTTAACACCCGCACATTCACAAAGAGATGATGTAGCACAACACAAATAATTACTGGAAACAGAAATGTGAATGAATCGTTAAAGACAGGCTAACTACAAAACATTTTCCCCTATTCTATTCCCCCTCCCGAAGTTGACTATCATACAACTTGGAGCTCCTGACTCCCAAATTAAGTTGACCTATAATAGCATGTCAATTATTTAATAGTCCATTCATTTTCGGCTGACTCACTCAAATTGATCTGTACACTATCACCAAGTATCCGGTACCATATACTATAATCAGGAAAGAAAATTTAAACTCAACTAAATATTTTACTTACGGGCAAATTAAGGTGAGAATTGCCCTCAGTTTGATGTTTAAAGCCAGCTGAGTGTGTCTGTCTCTTGACTTCCCGCCGGCACGCACCACAGCCAGCCTATGCAATGTGTTTCAATACATTCTATCGATGCTGGCTTTGACGATCATTATTCGGCTAAATTTCTCCCTAGTAATATTTTTACTTTCATTGTTCGTTATATCCAGTAGACAGGCAGTAACATCATATTATATCCTCACGTCTGTTCAATGTATTTACTATTGCTAATATGATTTATAATGCGTCTTCAACACAGTCATAAAACTGGACAACTGAAAGTGCAAATCTGTCAGCTGTGTGCAAGGTATAGGGCTTCAATCACTGAAGTAGCAATCTCCCTGCCGAGAGTGACTTCGGGAGGCCATATTGAAAGGTCTTGGTCCAGCTCTTAGTACTTTATTTTATTAATACTATTTTTCAATGTTTATTATTATCATTAATATTATTGTTATTATTATTAATTATTATTATTATTATTATTATTATTATTATTACTTATTATTATTATTATTATTATTATTTTTATAATTATTATTATTATTATTATTATTATTATTATTATTATTATTATTATTATTATTATTATTATTTGACCCAATTTCACAGAGAAAAATTACCTTACATAAACAGGCCTAAGCACTCCAACCATTGTGGTCAAGGCCTAAGCATCTGCTCTTTGATCTAAGTTGTGTCAAGCATAAATGGTTTCTGTGTAAATTACAGGACTTTTTTTGCATACAGTAGCAAAGCACTAACTAAGCAGTGCAACTTACACTCAGTAAGGACTCACACTTACATACATTGCACTATAATACAACATTATTAGGGCTTGTGCCGGCCTTGATGATAAGGCGCCCTACTGAGGTTAAGTGTTAGACTAGCGATAATCTTACGCTAAGTCGGTTGGTATTGCACTTCCATCTTCAATGGAGTGTCTGGGGGTTTGTAGATCACTTACGAAGTCGGTATATCTTGTTGGTTATTACGACGATGTGTTAAACTCATGTTGGTTCGGTGAGGAGGTTCTTGTAGAAAACACTAAGTATAAAAAATTATATATTCTTCTGAAAGTTTTACATGGTGAAGATCAGGTATGATTGTACAATCTTCTAATAAAACGATAGCTTGATCGCTTCTGCCAAGGATGATGGCTAATCCTATTCCTCTACATGATAAAGCTTAGGTAAAGAGGTACAGGTTCTTCTAATTGACGATAGCTAACTCTGTTCTGCCAATGATGATGGCTAATCCTATTCCTACATGATAAAGCCTCTTAGGTAAAGAGGAACGGCGTCTTCTAATGACGATAGCTAACTCTGTTCTCCTGTCTACCATCTCTGTTACAAGTTATGAAGGAACAGACAGTAGTTCGAACATATGAACATACATACAATGACAATAGTTTCATACGAACACACAATCAAATGAGACACGCTACAGATCACGTAGGCGGTAGTTGTCTCAAGCAGGGAGCTTGGACTAATGTTTATAAACAATTGAATGACTACAGGTGACGGCATGTTATCTTAGCCTACATACTTATTGTATACGTCATCTTTAGCGTCTCTAGTTCTGATCACATTCCTGCAAGCAATCTTTTATATATATGGACTAACATTCATATTTTTATTATGTAAACACTTACATTAGCTCGGTCAGCTACCAAAACCAACTACTGAATATTACTCAAACTGACTTGCATTTGACTTATAGGAGTGTTGATACAGACACTAAAGCAAAAGTACATTTAAAGTATGTGTATCAGAATAATGTAATCAAATGTAATATTATATGTAGGTCTGTGACGAGGAAAACCGAAGAACACAGCAGATGACTAACGACCAGGTAGTAGTAATAATCTTTTTCATACCAATCGTCATAAATGGTTGCATTCCGTCATCCAGGGTTCCCTACTATGTCACAGAAAGCCAAATCACTATTTTACTGGCCTACAATGCTTACAGATATAAAAAGCACATAACTAATTGTAACACGTGTCATGAAACAAGGGATACACTAAGACACCTGTCAGTTTAGGAGCCTATCCTGTGCCAAATCAATCCTTGAAAGAATATACGTAGAATATTAACAGGAATTACGAGTCTGACAGAGGGAATAAACACATTCTTATGTCAATAGTTCCTTGACACGTTATATAGAATTAATAGCACTAAAATCAAACACCGCAATTGAGTGCGTTACAAATATTTATGAGTGCTAAATCAGTAAATATGGAAATTCAACACATAATAATCTGTGACTCGGTGGTGTAAATCAATAATAATCTCCTTAACACGGTGTGTGAATTCCTTTCCATTAAGAAACCCAATAATATATTTTATCACCCAGAGTCAATCGGTTTTGTAGAATAACGGATAATTAAATAGGAAGTGTCAATGTCGTTACGAGTTACAACTCGTGATATTGGATCCGAAACTGGATTATAGCGGTTCTCGCGGTTTTAGATACCTTTATCATTTATATCTTGTATCTATAGAATTGATGCCGCAAGTAGCCTTATACGGTACGCCGCTAGAACAAAAACTTTTCCACATATTCAAGCCAACCATTAATTTATCAAATATATATAAAAAAAAAAATATATTATAAAATAAATATTAAAAAAAAAAAAATAAAATAAATATGGATACAAGTGGAGTCAATATAATACACTCCGTAAGAAGTCGGAAGGGTTACAAATTATAAAAAAAAAAGGAATCACGATAAAATCGATAAGCAAGACGTAACCATAGATTAATTAAATATCCCAATATATATATGCGTAAAGATTTGAACTCTAACTTAACGCTTTAGTAATGACAAATAAGCTAAAAGTTCACATATCAAAACCTACTGACATATTGTCTGTCCCGGTGATTTATATTCGTAGTCAATGAGAAAAAAAAAAATAATAATAATAAATAAATAAATAAATAAAATAAATAAAAGAGATTTTAAAGTCAGGAAGTCTAGAAGTGAAAATGTTATCTATGGAATAATCCTATATGAATCTTATACAGGGCTAATAATATATATAGAATTTGTATGGAAACCTTTTTTCATTAGTTTGAATAAGGAATATTTAATTTAACATAATTACAATTATGCAGATTTCCAGCATGAAACTAATATATTGTTCAATTTTGGTACTGTTTTTTTCAGACATTCTTCTCATGTGGGTCGAGTATTAAAAAACAAAAAATTTATCCTAAAGTCGTATCTCTTACAGCAAGTAACGTAACTCTTAGCTGGCTGAGAGCAATCTCCTGCCAAGTGACGACGTCATCATTGCCGTATTAGCATTTGTTCCTTTTTAACCTCAATAATCTGCTTACACAGGCTTATCTTCGCGATTGCAAAGCAGGTTGCTGGAGAAAGGAATGCTTAGCCCGAACTTCTCATGGGCAAGGCAGACGTTAGGTACAAGTGTCTATCGGTATGCGCAATGCAACTTGCAATCATTTTAAAAATTAATAAACAAAATAAGGAAATAGAAGTATCACGATATGGATATGGATTATTTACTGCAACATTAGCTTATTACAATCCAGGTAAATCGCATTCATGGGAAAATGTCACATTTTCTTGAAAAACCCAAAGTTTATATAGAAATTAGTTACATAGTGGGTTTTTCGTTGCATCTCCTACCTATTAATAATGTTTTAAAAAGCTAACCTCAGAGGATGTGCGCGAGAACATTGAATATGAAATTTTGTTAGGGCACATAGGATCAGATTTTATCACAACTTAATTTCAGTTAGCAATAGAGAAATACAGAATCATGATTAATCTTCTCTTTGACTCTTATGGTTGCCTGTCAATCTTACAAATAGCTCCGTTTCACATTCTTGTCTAGTAACTTACTACCAGTAATATCGAATTTCTTTGGGATTCGTATTGAATATCTGTTTATTTTTTATAATTATGGATATTTTACAGTCCTCATAGACCTGGATAGGTTCACTCATTGTTAATGCCATGGATAAAAAAGTTTGTACAGCGGACTCTTTTGAATTCCAAAATATCAGCGAATTCATGTGGGTTAAGTCTGGTCTAAATGGCTCTCTCCCCTCCCGTATTTGGATGTTGTCTGAATTTACTTTGCCCTTGTGACAAATATAATTTCACTTGCAGGCTGATTAACGGAACCTGGTTACAGTATCCTGCAGTACGAGAGTTTCACATAGCAACTTCAAAAATCGTTCGTCGCTGCGGATGACTACAGTCGGGTAACAACCGCCTACAATGTGAAAGGAATTTCATGGACTTCTTCGACCGACACCGTATCTCGTCGTTAATCTCGTTTTCATGCGGAACGCTCCAGCGACTGTCGGAAAATCGAACTACGAAGGGACATACTCGACGATTACGACCCGAAGGATATTCAACTCTACTTTGCTGGCGAAGGACTCGTGCTGGGGATGTTTTTTTATTCATCGCGAACGTAATCGTGTAGCTTAGGATGCAGAGAATAAGTATGAGCGCAAAAATAGAACGTTGGACCCGTCCAGGCAAATTTTCCCCTTGTTTTAACCATTGAAAAAGGCCGTTTCATTGGCTATAGGTGGTTGTCTGGAACTGTGTAATGGACGAAAAGTTGTTCGAACGCTAGTTAAAAGTGAAGTAGTATAACCTCGGTCATGTATCCTATATATAGTAGCATGTATCCTATAAAATCCAATTGATCATAAATAACAGAGGTCGAAATATAATCTTTGCGTGTACGCAATAGGAATCTCTTATATAAATGATCATAAATAACAGAATCTAAATATATCTTTGCGTGTACGCAATAGGAATCTATTTAAAGTGCACATTTATTAATCATAATTATATGAATCCATATACATATGTAAAACATTCAGGTAGCCTATAATCAATCTGTTACCTTTCATCTTACCAATATCTGCAGTTATATATGAGTTAGTGTATGGTTTAATGAATCAGAAATCAACTCATATATAACTGCAGATATTGGTAAGATGAAAGGTAACAGATTGATTATAGGCTACCTGAATGTTTTATACATATGTATATGATCATTTAGTATAAGAGATTCCTATTGCGTACACGCAAAGATTATATTTCGACTCTGTTATTTATAGATCATATATATAGGATACAGATATTTATATATATCAGATATGACCGAGGTTATACTACTTCACTTTTAACTAGCGTTCGAACAACTTTTCGTCCATTACACAGTTCCAGACAACCACCTATAGCCAATGAAACGGCCTTTTTCAATGGTTAAAACAAGGGGAAAACCTTTGCCTGGACGGGTCCAACGTTCTAGTTTTTTGCGCTCATACTTATTCTCTGCATCCTAAGCTACACGATTACGTTCGCGATGAATAAAAAAAACATCCCCAGCACGAGTCCTTCGCCAGCAAAGTAGAGTTGAATATCCTTCGGGTCGTAATCGTCGGAAGTATGTCCCTTCGTAGTCGATTTCCGACAGTCGCTGGAGCGTTCCGCATGAAAACGAGATTAACGACGAGATACGGTGTCGGTCGAAGAAGTCCATGAAATTCCTTTCACATTGTAGGCGGTTGTTACCCGACTGTAGTCATCCGCAGCGACGAACGATTTTTTGAAGTTGCTATGTGAAACTCTCGTACTGCAGGATTACTGTAACCAGGTTCCATTAATCAGCCTGCAAGTGAAATTATACTTGTCACAAGGGGCAAAGTAAATTCAGACAACATCCAAATAACGGGAGGGGAGAGAGCCATTTAGACCAGACTTAACCCACATGAATTCGCTGATATTTTGGAATTCAAAAGAGTCCGCTGTACAAACTTTTTTATCCATGGCATTAACAATGAGTGAACCATCCAGGTCTATGAGGACTGTAAAAATATCCAATAATTATAAAAATAAACAGATATTCAATACGAATCCCAAAGAAAATTCGATATTACTGGTAGTAAGTTACTAGACAAAGAAGTGTGAAAACGGAGCTATTTGTAAGATTGACAGGCAACATAAGAGTCAAAGAGAAGATTAATCATGATTCTGTATTTCTCTATGCTAACTGAAATTAAGTGTGATAAAAATCTGATCCTATGTGCCCTAACAAAAGTTTCATATTCAATGTTCTCGCGCGCATCCTCTGAGGTTAACTTTTAAACAAAACATTATTAATAGGTAGGAGATGCAACGAAAAACCCACTATGTAACTAATTTCTATATAAACTTTGGGTTTTTTCAAGAAAATGTGACATTTCCCATGAATGCGATTTACCTGGATTGTAATAAGCTAATGTTGCAAGTAAATAATCCATATCCATATCGTGATACTTCTAAATGTCTATGAGGTTCAGAAAAAATTAATTCATTTTGATGTTATAGAAATTCTATTTCCTTATTTGTTTATTAATTTTAAAATGATTGCAAGTTGCATTGCGCATACTGATAGACACTTGTACCTAACGTCTGCCTTGCCCATGAGAAGTTTGGGCTAAGCATTCCTTTCTCCAGCAACCTGCTTTGCAATCGCGAGATGAAGCCTGTGTAAGCAGATTATTGAGGTCAAAAGGAACAAATGCTAATACGGCAATGATGACGTCGTCACTTGGCAGGAGATTGCTCTCAGCCAGCTAAGAGTTACGTTACTTGCTGTAAGAGATACGACTTTAGGATAAATTTTTTGTTTTAATACTCGACCCACATGAGAAGAATGTCTGAAAAAAAACAGTACCAAAATTGAACAATATATTAGTTTCATGCTGGAAATCTGCATAATTGTAATTATGTTAAATTAAATATTCCTTATTCAAACTAATAAAAAAAGGTTTCCATACAAATTCTATATATATTATTAGCCCTGTATAAGATTCATATAGGATTATTCCATAGATAACATTTTCACTTCTAGACTTCCTTGACTTTAAAATCTCTTTTATTTTATTTTATTTATTTATTTATTATTATTATTATTTTTTTTTTCTCATTGACTACGAATATAAATCACCGGGACAGACAATATGTCAGTAGGTTTTGATATGTGTTTGAGAACTTTTAGCTTATTTGCATTACTAAAGCGTTAAGTTAGAGTTCAAATCTTTACGCATATATATATTGGGATATTTAATTAATCTATGGTTACGTCTTGCTTATCGATTTTATCGTGATTCCTTTTTTTTTTTTTATAATTTGTAACCCTTCCGACTTCTTACGGAGTGTATTATATTGACTCCACTTGTATCCATATTTATCTTATTTTTTTTTTATTTTATTTATTTATTTATATTTTTTTTTATTATATATATATTTTGATAAATTAATGGTTGGCTTGAATATGTGGAAAAGTGTTCTAGCGGCGTACCGTATAAGGCTACTTGCGGCATCAATTCTATAGATACAAGATATAAATGATAAAGGTATCTAAAACCGCGAGAACCGCTATAATCCAGTTCGGATCCAATATCACGAGTTGTAACTCGTAAGACATTGACACTTCCTATTTAATTATCCGTTATTCTACAAAACCGATTGACTCTGGGTGATAAAATATATTATTGGGTTTCTTAATGGAAAGGAATTCACACACCGTGTTAAGGAGATTATTATTGATTTACACCACCCGAGTCACAGATTATTATGTGTTGAATTCCATATTTACTGATTTAGCACTCATAAATATTTGTAACGCACTCAATTGCGGTGTTTGATTTTAGTGCTATTAACTTATATAACGTGTCAAGGAACTATTGACACTAAGAAGTGTTTATTCCCTCTGTCAGACTCGTAATTCTGTTAAATAATTCTACGTATATTCTTTCAAGGATTGATTTGGCACAGGATAGGCTCCTAAAACTGACAGGTGTCTTAGTGTATCCTTGTTTTCATGACACGTGTTACAATTAGTTATGTGCTTTTATATCTGTAAGCATTGTAGGCCAGTAAAATAGTGATTTGGCTTTCTGTGACATAGTAGGGAACCCTGGATGACGGAATGCAACCAGTTTATGACGATTGGTATGAAAAAGATTATTACTACTACCTGGTCGTTAGTCATCTGCTGTGTTTCTTCGGGTTTTTCCTCATCACAGACCTACATATAATATTACATTTGATTACATTATTCTGATACACATACTTTAAATGTACTTTTGCTTTAGGGTTTCTGCTCAAAAGTGTTTATTGTTTGTGCTTAGCCGCTGACCCTGTTTCGTTCGAAGTGTTTATATTTTGCTTATTGCTGCTGACTCTTGCTTTGTTCAGTTTGTAACAGTTCTGCGCTCCGACCCAGATATTCAATGCTCGCGATCTCTTGGTTTAAGGAATTTTCTTGTTTAGATACGGTTTTAACAATAGGCACGGATATTTCTATATTTTTTAGTCTAATTAATGGTTCTTTGCAGTATGGTGCGGGATTTGCGGGATAATGCGTCAGCTATGATAATTGCTTTCCCAGGTAGATATCTTATCTTGGCTCCAAAGACCTGAATGATCATTTGTCACCGAGTTCCTTTTGGACTGTGATTAAAGCCTTTGAAAAACTCGGTAAAGGACTCATGTTCGGTAAGGACTTTATCAGGATAGCCATAGATTATGAACTTAAAATGTACTAGTGAGTTAAGATACCTAGCCTTCCTGCTTATTACTGCATATTTACTTTCAGAGGGCTTTAGTTTACGTGAATAAAAAGCTATAGGGAAGAAACTGTTTATCATATTACTGAAGTAGTATCCCTCTTACCCCTTGGTCTGAGGCGTCTGTTGCAATAAAAAAAAAATTCCTTATTTAAATCAGGGATTTTTAAGTTAGGTAAGCTGCATTTCCGCTTTTAAGATATCGAACGCCTGTTGATGCTTTTCAGACCATAATAAATCTACGCTCTTCTTCGTAAGATCTGTTAAAGGAGCTGTCATGATTGAAGAGTTACATATTTACATACGATTGTAATACCCACTACAGCGCAAAAGTGCTGTATCCCCCTTTTACGTTAATAAGTACCGGAAAGTTATGAATAGCCGACACCTTACCATGGACTACTTTTAAGACCTTGACCAGACACATAAAACCTAGATAAACATGTTCGGTTTTAAAAACTCACATTTAGATATTTTACTCTGAGATTATTTGTCTTTGTCTCTGTAGCACTAGCTCTACTTTATGTGAATGTACTTCTAAGGTATTAGAAAAGATTACAAGATCATCCATATAGGCATGTAGTTATCCCTACAAAAAGTCTCCAAACACTATATTGTAATTGGGACGCAACGTAAGCCGGAGGCATACGTAAAAATTGATAATGTCCCCTGAGTGTGCTGAAAACGGTGTATGAGGTACAATCACTTAGGTAATGGTATCTGGTAAAAGCATTTAAGTAAGTCCAAGTTGGTGAAAAAAAATTTATTCTAACGCCTAACAGAGATAAGATGTCGTCGGTACATCGCACTGGAAACTATCGGAAGTCGTTTCCTTGTTTAAGCGGGGGGAACACCGTAATCTGCGCAGATACGCCAAGTCCGATCTTTTATGGCATGACGTTTGAGGGAAAAATTATATGGGCTATTTGATTTCCTAATGACTCCTATTACCAACATTTTCAACTTCGTCATTTATCTCTATTTTGAAATTTCATTGAGAATCTATACGAAGGTACGTAAATAGCTTTATGTTTGTCCTTAGACCGTGTTTTGTGTTAAATTACATCCGTTTTTTTCCAGAGATCACTCGCCAGTGGAGAAACTTCCTGGTATTCAGGTAAAAGATAAAAAAAATTTCTGCTGAATCACCTCTGCTTGAATGACTTTACGGATATTACTTTAGATAGATTATCAGAGAGATTCATCTACGACTGGTTGGGCGGGATTAAAAATTAGCAACAATAAAAAAAAAATGCGATCTTTATAACTTCTGTATCCACGATATTTGTACACTTTTAGGGCTTTGTTCGCGGAAATCGTTATATTTCAGAGTGTCGGGAAGGATTAAAATTTCATTTCCCAGCAAGTCTTTTTACACGCACTAAGACATTCGAGGGTGCATGCTTCTCGAGATTTTGCGTGCAAAGTGCGACTGCGGTTGTGGGAGAATTCTGTTGGGTCATTTGAACAATGTTACGATTTATGAGACAAATGATTTGTTCTTTTATATAAGTTATTATTTGATTAACTGTCTCATTTTTGTTCAAACGGATTTTAATATGTTTGAAGGTTTATAGGATTTCCCTTTGATAAACACGCCTTTATTGCAGGATGTAAGTTAATATTTTGTATACCCCTAGATGAATCTTACAATTACACTAGATACAGATCAATGTTTTTTATAACTATAGAGGTATCTGTAAACGCTCGCTTATCCGGACTTCTCATTAGGGAAGTTCGAACAACAGACGGTGAGTCCGTAAATACAGGATATTACGTGTACTAAAGGAATAAACAAGATATTCTAATTTTTACGGCGGCGTACAGTCGGGCTGTTTATCCACCACTACTTATAATAACTTAAGTATAAAAAAAACGAAAACCTGCTCTGATTACTTTATACGGTCGTGTGTTTCATAGGAAAAAATCCTTTTTAATTCAAAAAGATATCGGTATGTATGAACCAACATCGCTTTTCCCCACTCTGCTAGAGTCGCTTATTGTGTGGAATTTGCTTTGCTTTGAAAACTCGGCAGATTTAACTGACCTAGACCGCTTGACTAAGGTGACACAGTAAACCGAGTTTGCTTGTTTGATTCTGAACGGGCTACTGTTTCTATTTCTTTTTGAATATTAGGATCCTTCTCTTTATTACCATCGGCAACGTATTGTTGGTGTTTTTAGCATTATGTTGCTGGTTATGTATAAAGCAATGAATGACGAACTATTAGGAACTGAGCGATTAATAATAAGACAAGTTATCACTACTGCATTCAATATTAACTGTTTGTACTTCATTCTTTGCTAAAATTGAAATAGTGAGGGATCCTAGTCAGCGCATTAGCCTGATGAAAGTTTTTTACAGACATGTTATTCCTTGCAATCCAGCCATATTTTTAAAGTTAAGTTGAGTCATTGAGGTTCGATATTTTATATAACTCAAAAAACTCAAGGCTAAAACTGCGAGCGGACTTTGAAAAGGAGCATTTATTGTCATGACCCGAAATAGTGTTACCTCTAATGTATCTAGATTTGTATGGGTGTTCCACTTGTTTTTGTGTGTTTCTAATCACTACGGTGCTTAAACGACCCTATCCATGCATCTGTATAAATACAGACGTCCACTGCGTAAACGCATATTCACTGTTTAATATGATTTGTTACGTAAGGGATTAATAATCACCCAAAATGATAAAATTAACATAGTATATGATTATGATATTTTAGTAGAACTTCTGGAAACAGACACTCAATGATAAAAAAAACTCGCAGTAGCGAAATCTCAATGATGTAGATAATTTCTGTAAAAAAGTAAGATTAAGAATGTCTCGTAACTTTAGCCACAGAATAACGAAATTCGACCTGCAAAGGAAACACTCAAAGTTACTCCAAATGAATAAAAAAAAACAAAAAATTGTACTTAGCTTGCTTTTGTGGGAAGTCACGGTGTTCCGATATCGACACACGGCCTTGGTCCTCCTTCTCTATTTAGCGATGACCTGGTTTGGCTTCAGTTTCCCCCGTGCGCGTTGTTTCGATGATTCGAGCCCTTGAAAGATCCGATGCTGCAGACGCGTTTCGGTTTGTTTCTTGGAGTGCCGGAAATGCTCACTAACGATGTTTTCTTGAATGATTCTAATGAGAGACGAAGCTTGCGTTGTCGTAGGAAAAAGACACGTCGGTTTTGTTTCTTGAAGTTATTCACTAAACGATGATACTAAGTTGGTTGAACGAATCTGTTGCTTTCGTCGTCGTTGAAGAGTTTCTTATTGTTTTCTGAAGTCGCTCACTAACGATGATACTAGGTTGCTTGAAGAATCTGCTGCTTCCGTCGTCGTTGACTTCTTATGATACATGATTTATTATTCTGGTTTTTCTTCATAGGACGTTTGTAGAGTTCTTCTGGTACGCTGGCCACCAATATTAGGGCTTGTGCCTTGTATGATAAGGCGCCCTATGAGGTAATGTTAGACTAGCGATAATCTTACGCTAAGTCGGTTGGTATTGCACTTCCATCTTCAATGGAGTGTCTGGGGGTTTGTAGATCACTTACGAAGTCGGTATTATCTTGTTGGTTATTACGACGAGTGTTTAAAACCTCATTTGGTTCGGTGAGGAGGTTCTTGTAGAAAGAAACACTAAGTATAAAAAATTATATATTCTTCTGAAGTTTTACATGGTGAAGATCAGGTATGATTGTACAAGTCTTCTAATAACGATAGCTTGATCGCTTCTGCCAAGGATGATGGCTAATCCTATTCCTCTACATGATAAAGCTTAGGTAAAGAGGTACAAGGTCTTCTAATGAACGATAGCTAACTCTGTTCTGCCAATGATGATGGCTAATCCTATTCCTCACATGATAAAGCTTAGGTAAAGAGGTACAGGTCTTCTAATGACGATAGCTAACAACTCTGTTTCTCCTGTCTACCATCTCTGTTACAAGTTATGAAGGAACAGACAGTAGTCGAACATATGAACATACATACAATGACATAGTTTTCATACGAACACACAATCAAATGAGACAGCTACAGATCACGTAGGCGGTAGTTGTCTCAAGCAGGGAGCTTGGACTAATGTTTATAAACAATTGAATGACTACAGGTGACGGCATGTTATCTTAGCCCACATACTTATTGTATACGTCATCTTTAGCGTCTCTAGTCTGATCACATTCCTGCAAGCAATCTTTTATATATATGGACTAACATTCCATATTTTTATTATGTAAACACTTACACATACACACATTAGCATACACTCACACTCAATAATACTAAA
>NC_087222.1:17820053-17838497 GCF_015104395.2 Macrobrachium nipponense
CAAATGATATCATAAGGTTACTTATTAATAATATAAATAATTACAGTAGAGATTCATATTTAATACATGACAATAGAATAAAGAATAATTACGGTTCCTTTTTAGAAAAATTAGTTTTTTGAAAGATCAGAACATTATTTTAATTATATTAATAATATTTTTTTCTGAAAAAGTAATAGTTTATATAAGAGTTTCTAATTGTAAATAATTTTCACTTTATGTACAATTTTCACTATGTAAATGTACTCCTATGTATCTCAAAGTTGTAAGTCTTTGATAATAATAATAAGAAAAATTACAAACTAAATGAACCTAACGGTGGTTTCCCTCCTCCAAAACACTGGAGCTGTTGCTGTGATCTCCTTAATTACATATATGTTTCTGTCCTCCGCAACACTGGAGTTATAACAGTGAACTTTATAAATACTTATATGCCTCTGCGTCCAGAGACAAAAGTGAGGTGGCAAAGTGATATATGTACGTATAAATATCTATGGTACTCCACAGGACCCTTACATCAGCGATCCTACGTCCTAGAGGATGATCCTGCAGAAAAAACCTGGGACGTCCAAATCAAATCAAAGATCGCTTGGACATCCCAAAAATATTAATCACTTATACCTTGGCTAAGCAAGAGCCCCTCGACATTTACTGAGCCGAGGTGAGGCAGGATGAAGAATAATCATTCAAGAATGACAATATATCCAAGCAGGCGTTGTGTAGCAAATCCAACAGTCACTAGGAGTAATAAGGCTCAGAGATCAACTGACTCCTTCAGTCGAAAATATCTCCGACACAGCCACGGTGACAGCACCACTCACTCACACATATATGAAAAGACAGAATGGTCATTAGTGGCTATTACCAAACAGACAAACCACCGGGAAGGAGGAAAACAAACTAAATGGATAATACAGTTCTTATACATAACAAACAAACAAGAATAATAAAATAACAAAGAATAAAATATCACAACAAAGTGAATATATATATATATATATATATATATATATATATATATTATATATAGATATATATATATATATATATATATATATATATATATATATTTGTGTGTGTGTGTGCACGTGTGTATGTATACGTGTATATATATTAGTATATCAGTATATATTGGACATATAACCCAGAGGAGGAGATGTATTTGATATTTGTTGTGTGCGAGTGTGTGTTTGAGAGAGAGAGAGAGAGAGAGGGGGGGAGGGATAATGGAATATCCTTTTACAACGTAAGAAATTAATTATTCATTAGAATACAGATTGATTTTAAAATGTCCTCATCAGTGGATATCCCCTTTGCGTCCAAGAGAACTCTGTCGAAGTTCTCGGTTCCCCAAAGGACATTTCAGCTGTTGTCTCGCCTCAGAAATCCAAGAAAAAAAAAAAGTTATCTCTTCCCCTGCTTAGTGAAAGACCCTTTGTGTTTCAGTTGATGAGACGTCATAAGGAAAGTTGCCCGAGATAAGAGATGTCAAGCTTAACTTGACTATATGGTTATATGCCTTGACCAGACATTGAAAGACTGTGGACCTTAAGCCGACAAGTTTATTGAAGTTACGTGACACAGAACAATAACTAAAACAGATTCGCGAATTTTCTGCATACCTATGCAGAAAAACCTGGGGATTATAAATGTTTCTATTTTATAAAATTTATATATGCAAGGAAATTGCAAAGGAATAGAAAACAAATTAACTTGTGCAATACAAATACTCAGCCATTTAATCCATTAATGATATTGAAATTACGTATAGTGAAAATAATAATGCAAAAAAATGTAAGGTATTCGTTTTAGTTTGCAAAGAATTTGAGTCTGTACACAATACATACTACAGAGGATGTAACATGTGAATAGATCGATTCCCGTTTTGATTTTGGTTAATTTAGTCATTTCATTACTTATATGGAATGTCATATCAATACAGTTGATTGACTCACAGGAATATTTTTTACAATCATTATTCTCAGCTTTCTGGAAATTGGATGTGAAACCTACGTAAATATTCCCAATCATTTGTCCGTGCAAGGAAGAAGAGGTAACACAGCAGCCTTAGATTATAGCTGAAGAAAATAAGAAAATAAAGAGAAAATTCAGTCGAGAGAAAGCACATGTAAAGTATACGAATCATCAATGAGAAATGACGAGACCTAGAGCTCTCTCTCTCTCTCTCTCTCTATTACAGTCATTGCAAATTATTCCATAAACTAAAGGAGTAGGAATTTTAAAATTTGTTGTTCTCTAATACCTCTCTTACTGGTTATTCATCTCTGCGTTTATTCTCTAAAAGTGGGATGCTTCCCCTGTAGGATCCCTTGACTCGCAGCATCCACCTTCCCCAACCAACCCTCTCGGTTAAAAGGCCGAGAGCCAGTGTTGTCAATAGCAATATTGTACTTTGTACAATATTGCTATTGAAGTTAATATTCATGCTATGGCACTCATTCTGGTGTCAATGGAAAGCAGAATACTTGTACTTGATTGTTATACTCAAAAGCAAAGATTCATAATGATAGGACGAGTTAAGATTGTTACAAAAATAACCAGCCAGAGCATCTGAAGCTACTTTCGGGCTACTTTCCGTATGATGCACGATCATGTTTGTAACCTGACTAAATCCTTTATAGGGAAAATCATGCTATCAATAATATTTTTGTTCTATGAAATTACATTTGCCTAATAAACCATAATATACCAATTTATTTATTTTTTTTAACGGCTGCTCTCCTCATACTTTCCTTTTGCGTCTGAAATTATCTTGAAAAAGGAACAGCATCACAAACCCATTCCAAATGTAATCTTAGGCAAAAATGGTCAACTGAATCTTACAACTCCAAAGTGGGAGATGATCATAAGCTCTGTACATCTCCCAGACGTATCATTCTACATCGTGGCCTTCACGTTATTATTGTTATTATTATAAGTAGTATTAGTACTGGTAGTAGTATCACCATGTGACATCACTCAAGCAGAACAACAACAAAATGAGTTGGTATATTTGGTAGGCAATATCCTACCCTCTGCCCACCAACATAAAGCTGAAAATTCCTTAAACATTACAGATTATCTGGTAAAAAATAATACAGCCACCCAAACTCCAATTACTGACATTGCAAGCTTGAAATTATGTGCAATATATCTCGGGTAGCTTTCACAAATGCAATATATTCCATAAAACGGCTGATAGACTCATTTTTATTTGTATTATTAATTTTTTTTTTTAAATAAAAAAGGGTGAACCTCACACGAGAGGAGACCTGATAGTTCGGAAACCAGTAATTCCCAATTAAAATGCCGATGGCTCGTTCTGTCCCAACTACCGAAAGGCCTCAGGTGACTGTGACGTCTGCAAAATCATCACTCGAAACTGGATTGGACCGGATTTCATTTCAGAATCGTGGACTGCAGACGCCATCTATTGGCTGCCCGATGCAAAACGGTGCTCAATCAAGAAACTGTTGTGCCTTAGATAGCGAGGCAAGACAAAAATTGCCGTATAAGTGATTGCAATGACGGCATTGAAAAATAAAGTATATATTCTATTATTTATGCCTATTGGTGCCTAACAAAGTAG
Source organism: Macrobrachium nipponense (assembly GCF_015104395.2). NCBI lineage: Eukaryota > Metazoa > Arthropoda > Malacostraca > Decapoda > Palaemonidae > Macrobrachium > Macrobrachium nipponense. The sequence goes on from NC_087222.1 coordinate 17,823,643, forward strand.
TATTTGAAGCCAAATGCATGGAATTGTACGAGGAAATTCACGAATTGGGTTTTGGTAATACATAAACTGCCCGGGATTGTTAGCCGGTGAAAAACTAGCATTACCAACAACATTCGACTATTCCTTATATTATTATAGTCCAAATTATGGCAAAACTGTAAGTACATTATAGAGAGAAGAATCTGTATTATCATTCGTAGCTTTACCCTCGGCAAAGCCTCACATAAATTATATTTTTCTTTGGTTCGTACTTTTAATTTTTTCAAGGGTTTGTATGGCTGGCTACAGTGTTACAGGGTGTCCCTACAGGGTGTCAGCGCTGCCAGTCCTCTTAACTTTTCTCCTGACTAAAATATTCCAGAAAATAATCACTGTGTTACGCTCTGTGCCTCCTTCGACGACGCATTTCATTAGAGTGTAAATTTCCATAAGCTAACGTATTCCATCTTAAAGATAGTGGTCTGTATATGCGAGAGTTTTACAAAACTGATATCCTACAAGGACGATTATTTGTCCTTCGAGATTCTTGAAGCTTATAAAGATTAAATGGTCCCCTAGGGCTATTGATCATGAAGTCAGAATATCCTCTATAGTAATATCATATAGCAAAGAAAACAGTAATAAATATGTCAGGAATGCTTAAAATGATAGTGAAACTGATAAGGGTCACGGGATTACCAAGTGTAAATGTATTTTTATCTTTTTCTGTAGGGAGAAATTGGGTGTAATTCTTATATAAATTAATGGAAATTACATCTGTTTATGATATATATAATTCCATTTTAATTATTCATACTCCGAGGGCTGCTTCTCGATTTCCTACCGTATCCTGGAATTTTAAAATTGGTAATTCTGAGTAACAAATATCAATTTATTTCAACCTCGATTTTCGAATTCACACGATTTGAGCAAACTCGAGACAAACTTTGAACCAGAAACAATTAATTTTATTGAATATATCTCCAAAATAGCAAAATTTCGATTAAAACAACATTTAAAGGATTCATGATGTTTGATACTTATAGTCCTTGATGCGTCATGAATCACAACTTTAGAGACTTTTAAACGAGAGAATTTTAAGCCTATTCTATTTCACTTGCTTGCTTTTGGGTCGAAAATATTAAACTATTCCTTACGGGAATCAGTTAACTTCTTTAATTCATTCATTTTCGGAATTAATAGTTCGTCATTTGCCCTTGAAGGAGTGTTGAAGCCCCTGATAATGTTGGCAAACCTGCTTCCTCTCGGGATAAGGAGCAGCCATTGATTGTCAGCAGAACGAAGAACTTCGTTGCTTTCTTCAAAACATTTTGCATTCTTCAAAACGTCCCATTATTACGGTTCAGTTTTAGAGATATAGAACTTCCTTTATCATAGTTATCATATATATTGATAGAGGGTTTATTTGCGGTCTTGCTAAAAGGATATATGATAGTTTCGTCTTTAAACGACTACACTTCATCCAAAGATGTCTTTGGTGAACAATCCTGTTAAAACATTACAGGATAAAGAATATGATCATATATTTAGTATTCCTAGCACGTAATGCCCTTTACTTAGTACTACTAGCAAGCAGAAACCTTCTTTGTATTACTAGTAATGCTTTTCGTCAGGTAAAGGTATAATTATCTTTATTTTGAAAGTGATTTTATTTGATTTATGAAATGTATGCGCGAGGCATACGAAATTACTAGAGTTTACCATCAAACTATATCTTTACGTTTTTTGTTCAGGTAGAAAAATTGTCTTCATAGAAAATGGTATTTCAGGATATTAGGATACTCAGAAAAATTAGCTCTCTCTCTCTCTCTCTCTCTCTCTCTCTCTCTCTCTCTCTCTCTCTCTCTCTCTCTCTCTCTCTCTCTCTCTCTCTCTCTCTCTCTCTCAGTTATAGCAATAATTTTCGCCTTATTTCGAAGTGAAAAGGGAACTGATGCTTCCAGAATCCACTACAGGAATTGAGGAACAATTATTCCATAGGAATTAGGAGCCGATAAGAGGCGTTATAAGGTAGAGGCGAAAATAGCGGAGACGTAAGACTATTACTACTTCAATTTACTTACTTGAAGGTGTATTTTATTTAGAGTTGAAAATACGTGAAATTAAGGAAAACTCGCTTCCATAATTGGCGCAGATTGATTTAGATGAATAAGGAACCATTCTGTATAAATTAAAAGCTGAGAACAAGAGAGAAATAAGGTCAGATAAAGCAAAAATAGGGTCAACTTACTATGAATTAGTTACCCATTCAATGACATCTTGGAAATATTTCATGACACAACTCAACAAAATCTCGAATGAATATTTAATTTTTCTATAAAATATAGCATTTTTAGGCAGAATTTATATCGCTACTTAATTTTATTAGTTATCGTCCATAACTTTTGAAAGATGATTGGAAAAGGCAATAACGAATTAAAAGAAGAAATATCTGTGATTTCGATCAGCAAGTCATTCCAATATTAACTCCTGCTCCGGCTTCAGAACACATCTCTGTTGGTAAGGCCGAGTCCAGAGGTCCTTCCTTCCTTCCATGCTTTTGCCTCTTTGGCAACGGAGAGGTTTGGGTGCAAAAATATTGAAGTGTTAATGGGATATTTTAGTGTCTGTGTTTTTTTAATTATGTGTCGTACAATGTCTCCCATTGCTAATGAAGGTGATACCTTCAGGAATCTGAATCAGCCCTGTAGAATTCCTCTGTAGTTTTCAAGCGCCCTCACTTTTCCTGCAAGAAAATGCATATACTATTAGATGGTTTATAATGTATGCAATAACAAAATTCAAAGTAAAATTCGATCAAATCTCATTTCAAATACTTTTTGTTCTGGTTATAAACCCCATGATGGCCACACACCAATAAACTGGGAATTACTGGGATATATATATATATATATATATATAATATATATATATATATAATATATATATATATATTATAATATGATATATAATAATATATTATATTAATATATATATATATTATAATATATAATATATAATATATATATAATATATAATATATATATAATATAATATATCTATATATATATATATATATATATATATATATATATATATATATATATATATATATATATATATATATATATATATATATATATATATATATATATTGTGTGTGTGTGTGGAAATGAGCCTTTCACAATTGTCCATTTATTAACATGTTCATAATCTATTTATATGTATGCTAGATATCGAAGTAGATAAGTCCCCTTACCTATATATACCTTGTGTGAAATGGGTCTCACCAGCCAGTGGGAGATCGTTTACAAAGACACTTTGCCAAAAACCGAGGTTTCGAGCCAATGAGAGAGGGCCATCGAGCCAATGAGAGAGGGCCATAGAGACGTTGTGTAATGTGGAGGCCTCTGATTGGCCAAAGCAATTCCAGAAGTCTCATTGCAGGTCTAAGAAGCAAGGTGGACGGTGGTCTTCACAAACAAGAGCTCAGGAAATGAAGCAGATAAGGATTCTGGTCAGAAGAACAGAATTTGAAGGCAGTTTTGCTGACAACTGTGGGTCGTATTCTTGATTGTGTAGTGACCGTTGGGAACCTGGAAAATGTTAAGGAAAGAGGTGATGTGCCCAGGCAATTGATCCTGTTGCAAATGTTTGAAAAAATGCTCGTAGATTGTGGAGTCCCCCAAGGTTGAATACCCATGGTGTTCTTTTCAAGATGACTTTCCACTTTCTTTTTTCTTTACTAAAATTCTGAGGTGGATAACATTTAGGGCCCTTAACAGACCTCTCTCTCTCTCTCTCTCCTCTCTCTCTCTCTCGTCTCATCTCTCCTTCTCCTCCTCCTCCTCTCTCTCTCTCTCTCTCTGTCTCTCTCTCTCTCTCTCTCTCTCTCTTTCTAGGGTGGTTTTATAGGTGTCGAAGAGATGAAAGCTTTGTGTGGTTAACCAACGATCTGGATCGAATCTGTTCAAACTTCCCAAATATAAAAGTGGAGTTTGAAAATAATGGATCAAGATGAATTTCTGATATATCAGTGTTTTCCTAATTATGACAACGAAATTGGTGATCAGAGACTTTGAACGGAATCAATCTAAGTTCCTTTCATTCATATTGACAACAGACCTGACTATTAGTCGACCGTAGTGGGGCTCTCTCTCTCTCTCTCTCTCTAGAGAGAGAGAGAGAGAGAAAGTCGTAAGGCTACGGGAATGTCCACCAATTCTTAAATGTATCATTTTAGCCTATTGAAACGAATGCATTTCTGTTCCGGCCACAAAGTATCTCATTCTAACAAATCGAGGCCTTTTTGTGCTTCTACTGGGGCGTGAAGAGGGCCATCAATAAATGTTGACACACACACACGAGAGTTTCCAGTAAAACCTTGGCCCAAAGAACTGCTGGTGTCCTTCCTTCCATAGTGTCCAGTTCGACAGTTGTAGACAACAGAACTTCTTCACTGGTTGAAACAACCTGTGAAGATTTCAAAGGAAGCTTTATGGTTGATAAACGAACATTTCTTTGGACAATCCTTCTTGGTCTCTTGTGTTTTTCATTTCCATTTGACTCGCCTATATATGATATCATGCCAATGAAAATCTGACATTAAAAACGCTAGAAATACCTTGAGCTAAAGCGACATCCGAATCCGTTACGTAAGTGACTACTGCTATATATGACTTGGTAGACCCATGAAAAGGGTTCTTCAGCTTCTGACGAACAATTCTCTTTCACTGTGATAATTTATTTTCTGATCTGCTTTCAATCATTATGCCAAATTTTATCGCACACATTTCTGTTGCTTAGAAGGATAGTTCCGTAACTTAAAAATATATGTGGGACATCAAACTAACTACGCTAGACTTTCGTTAATTTCGTTACTAATGTGACTATTAGGAAACCACGAAGTCCAGAAAGCACAGAGCCCAGTGAAATCCTTGAGGCCTTTTGCCTTAATCAAGGCGATGGAAGGCATTCACAGTCTCCCTGCTGAGGAGGAGGAGGTCGCACTACTACCCTCAAACAATCCTTCTTGTAGATGTATACATATTATTTTAATAATTTTGCTTGCATTTTTATCTGTCTGTAAATCCCTAAATTTTAAAATACGAAAAGTTTAGTTTAAAATAATATCTGTCTAAGAGCAAACATCATAATTCAGTTGATGGAAATCTGATAGCAAGGCTAGAGATGACACGGCCCTGAAATGACATTATCAGTGTCTATCAATTGACGAAAATGAGGGTCTATTTACAGCTGCTCAATTTGGGCAACATCGGTAATTAACGGCAAAGTATTCGCTGACCCAGTATCACCAATGCGTAACTTAATTTATCTATCAATCAGTAGTTAAGGTGACTGAATCATCACGAACTTGCTTAAATAGGGGAACAGCCGTGATCACGGGTCCATTGCATGCCTATACCAGGTGGCGGACAATAAAGGCTTCCGGTGGGACCCAACTTGAATTTCTTGTTATTTAAAGGCGTGGTGACGAATCCAGGTTTCTGGACAGTATTTAAAATTATCAGTCTGAAGTGATTACAGCAGTGGTATTATGGTTTCAGTGATGGTCGCCAAAAGTACGAAGAGATGCTTGTGTATAGTTTCAAGTTTTGCACCAGTTTCTCGGTGGGTAGGATCCATAGATGCTACATAGTAGGTGATAGGTGTGGGAACTTTTACACAAGCACGCAAGCACACGTTAAACACGAGCTTTTTAGCGTTAGTGCGTCTCTGTGTCTTTTATCTGATATGAGGAGAAAACTTTCTAATTAGACTTTCATCGGCCGTTTGCGCGTTTGACAGCTCGAAACCTCTGCCACGCCCACCTGTTGTTTCAGTAGCTCGGGATTTCGAAGAAGATAATCCCGGATTTCTTCGATTTAAAAGATTAGGTTAGGATTTATTGAGTGGACTCTTCTCTCTCTCTCTCTCTCTCTCTCTCTCTCTCTCTGTTAAAACACTGATAAATAGCGAGATGTAAAGTCACTTAAACAGCTACTGGATATCTACGGCATTTTGGTGTGATAGTTCCCGGGGATAGGTCCAGAGGAATGCCCGCTGTTCATATATGTAAGTTCCGTGTTTTAAGCGTCGTTACATTAACTTGCAATACAGTTAGGCCTGCAGGGTTGGGTAGTACTGCCTTAGAACGAGCGAGAATTCTACTACTACTGTTAATGTGCGGTTAAGAGCAAGCTTGGTATTACGTGCCGAAAAAAAATAAAATAAAAATAAAAGTTATTTAAAACCATGGTGCAGGTAATTACAGGTATTTGTTGAAATCAGTCATCAAACCTTTGTGTTTTTTAGGCTTTGCCAATCGAAGTCAACTGGAGAAGTATTCCTCCTGCCTCTGGGATCTAGTCTTTGCTGTGATCTGAAGGTCCTCCTGTGGCAACTGTGGTATTATGCTTGAACTACCGTTAAATATGAATGTTTTCCTTTCTATTGTATCAATCAAGATTTAGTTTGCCGTGATGTATTACATAACAGAATTCAACTGGAATTTTAGTTGGCTTTCAGTGGACGTTTGACCTTTGCATGAAGGTATTGTTGTGATATTAAAGGTTTTGCCATCGTTCATGCGTAGTTAGCCAGACATTCCGATCGTGTTTCGGCTCCATTATGGAAGTCAAACCTTCACTAACTCTGTCCACTATTTAATACGAAAGACTTCAAAATTTAAAGTACACGTTCCTAAGAGGGAAAATCTTAGACATTAACTACAGATGAAAGGTATTACAGCAGCGCTCTCTTGTATTACGGGAATAAGTCTAGTTGCTAATGAAGGCATTATTTTAGTCCAAGCAAAGCATATAGCTGTTGAAATTCACGGTTAAGGATAGTTGGAAGAAACATCATTTTGAGTAAAAGGACGTCTTCTGCTCAGTCTATATACATAAACTAAGGACGAATCGAGATGATATTATATATTTTAAGGTTATTTCTAATCAATAAAATCATATTAATGTAATACGAAGGCGATCATATTCTTACGAGGAGACTCCAGTCTGGCTGAAGTCTCGAAAGTCGAAGAGTTTTCCACTGTTCTGGCCAATGAGGAGAAATTATTATTATTTTTTTTTTTGTCTTTAAAATGGGTGAAATGTCGATTGAAGCAGATTTGGTAATTGTAATGTTGCCGATTTTGTGGTATGACCTACGAAGTCGAAAGGGACATTTAAGGTTTGGTGAAGGGCTGCCCACCTTCCATTTCTCTAATATGTAGTCCTGACAAATAGTACTATAGAATGGATGTTAAACAGCATCAAATCGACAAGGGGTGGTGGGGGGGGGGAGGGGGAGTGGTGGTGAGGGAGGGTATAAAGCCACTGTGTTTGACTGCCAAGCAAAGGAAATATTTCAAGAAAAAATGTTCATGCTTTGAGTGCGATCCATCACTGACGTAGGTTGTTACTTAAATATGAAATGTTGCAGTACTACACAGTTTCAGTTCATTATATTAGGTTGTAAAAATAAAGCAGTAGATTTTAAGAATTCCATCGACAGGAACTATATATTTAGAGTGGGAAATGACTGGCTGCTGCTCAGTCTCTTAGAATCTGCCAGTCTCGGTTAACATCGAGAACTGGTAACAGAATAATGAATTAATCAGCTGCATCAGGCATTATTGAATGACGTTTAAGCATTTCTGATGTTGTGCTACACGACGCCATTCAGGTGTTTTGAGGAGAGAAATCTATAAGGTCTTCATGGCCCCCAAAGCACCGTTAGGGGTTAGTACCGTAAGTGCACCACCTCACGCGCGGTGCACTGAAGGCATAGTTACTTATAAGGTTCCCAAGCTGCTGCTGCAGCCCCTTTCATTCCTTTTGCTGTACCTCCGTTCGTATTCTCCTTCTTCTATCTTACGTTCCTTAATCCTCTTCTAACAATTGTTTCGTAGTGCTTCTTCTTCAACTGCTTTTTTGAGGTTTTCCTCCTGTAACGCCTCTCAAACCTTTTAGTCTCAATTCTCCTGTCGGCGTTGAGTGACGTCATATATTGTGCATAATATGCTATTGTCCCAAAGCTCATATTACTCGAGGGATTGACTGGTACAATTCCTTTGTGGTTTTAGGTCTATCTATAATTGATATATTTTTCCCTTAATAAATGATTAATGAAAGCTATATTTCCGTTTGCGGACGAACTTTCACTTCAGGCGCCATTTCGAATCAAGCCGTTTCAGTACATCAATAAGACAGTTGATACAATGCAGACTTTATTGTTATTATATTATTATTATTATTATTATTATTATTATTATTATTATTATTATTATTATTATATTGTTTAGGTCATTAGATTATTGAATAAGACAGAAATAAAGCGCTAATTGAATTGATCACAGACGCTAAATCCAAATAGAGAATTTAATTAAATCTGTAAACCCAGTTTCTTTCTCGTTGACATAAACATTCGACCTTCTATTTTGAGTAAATGACAGCGAATTTTAATGATTGAATATGAGATGGATATTGGAAATTCATTCTGATTTCCTTTGGTCTTAAATATGATTCTTCCTCTTCTCAAAGACGCTAAGTATTCATAAACAAATATATTTAAAAAAAAACATTACAAAGCAACTACATTACATTTCAGGCATTTTACAGCAATAGCTTATTGCTTAAGCTCTAAAAAACTAAATATAAAATACCTTAAAATATTTATTGATATACAAAAATATTAACTATAACATATATATTTGATAATATCGAAAGCTATACGATATGTTCCCAAACAAAGTGAAATCTGGCACGCGGTTTATTGTTGCAAATTCATCGTTTTGAAGTGATCAGTCGCAGTGAGTCTTTAGGAGCCATTTGGCTAAGCGCGTCAATTTATTACCCTTTTTTTCAGTTGATTATTATCGGCGAATGAGTCAATTGCCTACAGTTGATTTAGTATCTTGTTTTGTATTAAGTCAGTATCGAGAAATCAATTGGTAAATCGATGACACCCTTTGAGATTTATAATTGCGACAATCAATACGTATCCGAGGTAGCTTTTGTATAGGAATGACGAAACATTGAAAGTCATCCAAATAGATAAACAAGTAATTAAGAGAATTTCAAAACGAACTAGAGACCTGAAATATGTGAGGAGGAGGAGGAGGAGGAACCACTTCACTCCCAAATACAACATTCATGGCAAAACAGAAGTCGACAATTAAACTCTGTAAGTTTATTTGTTTATTTATTTATTTTTTGTTTATTTAAAAAAAAAGCATTATCACATTTTATCGTTCAAGGTTGGAGACGAGTGCAAAAATGTTTGCATTCAGTCAAAAACTATAAATCATTTTTATTATAAACACTGGAGGCCTTATGCACAGTTGATATGTTAATGTATGAATATGGAGGTAAGAATAGGTCAACAGATTTACACAGGACTGGTCTGAACTTCTTTTTTACTATGAGTGTCTATCTTGAATATACAATGACAGGGTCAAGAACCTTCTTGTCAAACCCAGATTTCATTCTGAATAGTACTAGGTTTGTCGTACTCATATTTTATGTGGTTATTCATCCTGTGCTTCTGATCTGTGTATGATAGCTGTTTATGAAAGTGAGGTGGTTGAAGTGCTTTCATGCAAAGTGAACGAGATATGATGTCAACGGTTTTTTAAGGTAATTCTGTTGTTCCTTGTGAAGGTGTTCTTTCGTTGCTTGGTACACTGGAGGTTAAAGGCCGCCACTATTACTAAATGAAAGATTCCCACGGCATCTCATTACCACCTCTGAGCGATTGAAGGAAGGACATGGAATAAGCAGTTGTCCTGTTGCTGTCTCTGTTTTAAGTTGAAGGTTCCTAGGTAGCTGACATCATTGAAGGAGAACTTTATTCTATGGCAGTTTAGAAATACGACTCTGTGGATTCTGGAGTCATTTGAGCTTTTTATATATTGTTGATAGTAATGAAAACTGGGAAATTTGACAGATATTATTTCAGTAAAACACTGAACATGAAAAATACTATGGAACTTTATTTTGGAAGGTTAAACAGGACTGTCCACTGCTTCTGTTGATGCGTGCAAGACCACAAAAGTGGAATGAATAACAGAAAAGTCTTCCCATTTGACAATCGCCAGTCTGTTCCAAAACTTAGACATATATAACTCTTCATCATAGTTTAACTCTTCGTTTCTGAATTCCTGTTTTCCTGGAAACTTTTTATTGTGCGTTGCTGGTGGCTTCAGCCATCTGTTTTTGGAGTTTTCAGCTGGAATACTATAGGCAGCCATTGGTGACTGCTTGTAAGGCCTACAGGTTCTGTCATTGTTTATGCATACTTGACCAGTCGATCATTTTTAAAGCAGGGTTTATTAAAGTAAAGAATTGAAATGTGTAAATGGTGTTGAATACGAAGGACTAAAATTTGCCGTGAGAGAGAGAGAGAGAGAGAGAGAGAGAGAGAGAGAGAGAGAGAGAGAGAGAGAGAGAGAGAGAGAGAGAGAGAGACTTCTAATTTACTGACAGAGTGGGCAAGTAGCAAAAACACCCAGGGATTCATTTTTAGGACTATTCTCATCATTAGAAAAAGAATCACTTGCTCCAAACTGAACGTAGGTAAGCAATCATGATTGTAAAGAGCATTAGGCCTATCTTTCGGAACGACTCACAGGTTCAGAGGATTGATATACTTATAAGGTCCCCGGTTGCTTCCCAAACTGAGGTTGTTACAGTGAAAATGACGAACTGGGAGCATATATATAATAGTTGTTTAGTGTGACGCAGACATATTTTGAATTCAGTTCTCCTCAAGAGTAGGTTATCTCTATAGAAAGAAGACAACTTGGTCTATCACAGAAGGCATCACTGATATCAGATTCTCATTCGAAGTGAATAATTATATTGAAGGTGGAACTCACAGTGAAGGATTGTTGACAAATTCCCACACAACATCTGGAGTTAAGCAGGAATTCCTAACAAAGTTCTTCGACATGTTTCGCTCAGATTATGTTGAGATTCCAGAAAGGAATCAAAGTCATATATATTTCAAGAGGCGATCAGATGGTTGATAAGGAAATGTGCTGATAACACGTTAAAATTTGTCGCATTTCATCATTGCAAATCTAAGTAGTTATAGACTCTGTTATAAGAGAAACTAATGTATGTGCATACGGATACTTTTTCTTCAACTCCTCTAGATTATAGTTTTCTCAAAGCACCGTAGTACACTGTAGAATTCAGCTTAACAGTTATTTGAAGTTAAAGTTTGCCGTGACATCCGAGTTCCTCTAAAAAGCGTTTTTATTAAAGCTCGAGGGCGATGAACTGGCATGAAAACATCAGGAGGCCAATTCATGACACTATTCAAGATACGGGTTGAAAGCCTTAGTCACTCTCGGTGTTACATTTACTTGATTAGAATGAAGATGATTCTGTAACAACCAATAAACAAGATATGAGGCTGTTCATCTTCAAAAAAAACTGTGAAGAAAGACGAGTCTCTTCACCAAAATAAGTTTATTGCGTACTAAATATATTGTCTGCTAAAATGGTTATGGCACCTCGGCAAAAATAGGACTTTGGGAAACCTTTTCTCAGAAGTTGGCAGAAAGTAGAAGGCTATTAGTTGTCTTAACCTGGTTGTTATTAGTTTGGTCAGAGAATAACCCATCGTAAATCGACATAGGCCTAGTTCCAAGGCCATCGCCTCCTTCGAAGTACGGATAACGATATCACTGTCGCACCAACTCGCACGATAAGTCCTGGAGAAGCTTCTATATTCAGAAGAATTCACAAGTGCCTGATCTCTTGGGGAAGTAACATCACTCTACTCTAACTACGAAAGGTTGAGACTTTCCTACAGTTAGCGGCATTGACACGTCTCCCATCTTGCCAAAGGAGGTATTTAATCCCAATCCAAAAAAGTACATTTTCAGGATTAACCTCCTCGAAGTTAAGGTTAATCTTGAGAGTGAACATATTCGAGCGTACTGTCCAGCTATTTGCTTTTAATCAAAAGTGGCTTCATTTTAAAGTAATATATGCCATGTGTATGCTGCTTACGTTAACGTATCTACCTACTTATTTACATAGAAAGTACACACACATACATGTGTGTATATATATATAAACATAATCTACCTACTTATTTACATAGAAAGCACACACACATCATGTGTGTATATATATATATATATATATATATATATATATATATATATATGTATATATATATATATATATATGAATATCCCTAATTAAATTTTACTTTGTTTGTTTTGTTTGTGTGGTGTTTTTACATTGCATGGAACCAGTGGTTATTCAGCAACGGGACCAACGGCTTTACGTGACTTCCGAACCACGTCAAGAGTGAACTTCTATCACCAGAAATACACATCTCTAACACCTCAGTGGAATGCCCGGGAATCGAACTCGCAGCCACCGATCACGCCATTGAAGCGCTTTAAATTTTGCTTTGGGCAATTTGAACAATGTACAGTAAGGTCCAAGTAGTATAATGTTTTGATCTTCATGTTTTGTTTTATTACCGATGAATGGAGGGAAGTGACAGACAATTCGCTTATTACTGTAACCCTCGGCGGTCACTTAATTCCCTTAATCATCCATACAGGAGGAAATGGCAGCGCCGCTCAAAAAATCTGCCAATTCCACCAAATTGTTACCCTTTTTCCTGAAAAGTTTGAAAGAGTTTAAGAAAATATGGCAGCAGTGCTAATCACCCTTGAGTCTCAATCTTTCATAGCAGAGTATAGAGTGTGTGAATACTGCTGTAATGTTAGTTTCCATTGCACTGGAAGATCCTTTGAAAGAGGCCAGGAATGAGCCCACACTTGCATGATGGGCTCGAACCCCAGTACGTGGTACAGATTCTGAAAGATTAGACCAAGGGTTCTTGACAGGGGGCATCTATACCCCTTGGGGACATGAGAACCACATGCTGAGGTGTAAAGAACGTGATCTCTGGACATTTGTATTCAATTGATTTTAATTGTCCAACTTCTCTGACTTCAACTTGATCCAGCTTTTGCTCCCCACTAAGAAGTTCATTTCTTGTGTCATTGGTAAATTTTATTTTGAAGTGCTCACTTATAAATTCTGAATGAGTAGCCAAGTCAAGGCAATTTGTTTTTTCCAAATACTTCAAAGTAAGTGTCTCGACTGTGGAGAATAGGTTTTTTATTAATTCAGTGAATTTTTATGTCTTTATAGTAACAACTAGTAGTATTTTTCATTGTTTATTATATTTTCATGTATTTCATAGGTTGCTTAATGTAATGAATAACATTTTAATAGATGTTTAATGTAAATGTTCTGCAGTTTTTTATTTATATTAAAGTTTACTAATGTAACAAACTAGGTAGCGTCACTTTTCTTATTTGTATAATATGTTCAATAAAATGAACATGGTAAGGTAATTTTTTCATTTAGATTTTTATAATGGAATCAGGTAAGTATACTTATGTAAATAGAGTATGCAATATGAAAGTGAAAAGGTTTTTGTGCGAGTTACTTGTCATGTCAGCATTTTGGGGTGATATAACTGAAATATCCTTCTCTAAGATTATTATTCTCTCCAATATTATGTAAAGAGGCATGCATAATTATTTATTTACAGTGTACTATTTCATTATTTTTCATGCCTATAATGTAGAGGTTTTAGGTCTGTTTAACGTCTGAATCAGGAATCTCAAGCTATGCAGCATCTGAAACAATCCCCACTGATGAGGCTGCTTTATAAAAGCCAAAGTGATGTCGGTGCTCTCATAGAGCCCAGAAAACAGCTGGGTGTTTTTGAGCTTAGAATGTTTCGGATTCAATCCCTTGACTCTGTTTATAACAAAGAACAGAATCTTTCTTGGTTGTTGTAAAGTGGTAACTCCAGTTGTGTCCACCATAACCTGGTAACTATGCAAAGTTCAATCAAGATATAAATATAAATTATGATAACAGTAATACTAGCCTATAATTAAATTTTAATATTTCCAGTTTAGTTAGTAGGAGTTTTATTATTATTTTTAAGAAGAATGTAGTAATATGTGATGTCATTACCAATAATGCCATCGCCATTGGTAATACAAATGCCCATTTATTTGAATGTCTACAGCTTGAGTAGGTGTGACCAAGAGAGTTGACTGTGAGAAATGCAGAAATTGGCAACCAAAACTGGAGAATGATACCAGTTATGAAAACTGGCTCCTCGAGATATGTAGTACGTACTTACTTCTGCAGTTTACTCGTAAGTCGGAAGGTAGAGATATTTCATTGCAATCTCAGTCATAAAGCTTCTGTAGAACAGCAGGTAAAAAGAATTGAATTCTTGGACGTAAATTTATTCTGGTGTTTTATTGATCAGAGATGGAATAATTGGTTGGGTTGATCTTGATGACCGAATAATGTTGAGGAAGTCATTCAGACTACGACTATCTGACTGGCTTTTAGGAGGATGTGGTCAGTGTGCATAAAGAAATTTCCTATGTGCTCATAGGATGAGATCCTGTCTTTATTCTTGGATTTTTCTTTGGACTGAGAGTGCCAGTGTTGATGTTATGAGGTGAGGTAGGGTGAGATAATGGAAGGCAATGTAAGGTGAGGAGAGGTAATGGGAGGTGAGGTAAGATGAGGTGAGGTAAAGTGAGGTAAGGTGAGATAATGGAAGGTGAGGTAATGGGTGAGGTAACGGGAATGAGGTAAGGTGAGATAATGGAAGGTGAGGTAATGGGTGAGGTAACGGGAATGAGGTAAGATGAGGAGAGGCAGGGTGAGGTCAAGGGAGGTGAGGTAATGGGAAGTGAGGTCACGGGAGTGAGGTAAGGTGAGGAGAGCACGGTGAGGTTACAGGAGATGAGGTAATGAGAGGTAAGGTAGGGAGAGGTCACAGGAGATTTTGCAATGAAA
>NC_087222.1:17838997-17860420 GCF_015104395.2 Macrobrachium nipponense
AGAATTACTGTCGTTCTTCATTCCATCGGAAATTCGTCCGCTGTCTCAGTTATCAGAACAGTGTGTTCAAGAAGCCTAGAAAAATATTTTTTTTACAGCAAATACATTTCTATTCATTTTGAAGTTAGTGTTTATATATATATATATCTTTTATATAGAAATCCTTTAAAAATTAAAAACGTACAGTATTTTATAGACTTTTAAGCATAAATTTTTTTCCCATTTTTTTTTTTTTTTTTTTGTGGACGACACATTGCAGAAAAATGTTTTTGAGGTAAACGAGTATAAAGTATAAATAGGAGCGTGAGATGAATTTTCATATGATAGTTAATATGTATTAGATTAAAAGATTTAAGCTTTAACTTCTTATGTATCAAAAGGGTTTGAGTTATGTGATTTGTAAAAACTGCCATTGCCTATTTTCATGCATATTTAATCAAGGATTTCCATAATTTCCACTAATCACCCTTGATAGGTAATGAGTCTTCATGATTTCCATAATCTACTATCTTGTATATCAAGCGGAAAAATATTTTATGAATGAGACCTACTTTAAATCATAGATGATATTCTGTATAGTTACAAGATGCTGCTAGTTACTTAAACATCATTCTTTGAGGGTCAGTCTTTTAAAATAAATGGTTTGTAATAGCCTGGACACTTTGATATGCTTAGAGATGTGGGTTCATATATTTACATTGAGTACTACTTTATCTCCAATATGACGAATTCAGTGCTAAATATTTTAGTCCAGTTTCCCATTCAATGACGTCTTGGAAAAATTGTAGAAGAAGACTCGACAAAATCTCCCAAGAATATTTTAACATTTTTAATGTTATATATTTACGAATACTGGAATTCTATAAGGAACTCAATTCCAGGGCAGTTAGATCGGTAATGTTGATTGACTTCTTAAATATGATTTAGTGTTTTCTTTCTTTGAACTTTCTGCCAAGTTTCCAAGACTCTTTGTTTGGCCAAACTCTGGATTCAGGAAAAACAACTTTGAGATTTCCTGCTTTCATTGCAAAATCTCCTGTGACCTCTCCCACCTTACCTCTCACTACCTCACCTCCCATTACCTCACCTCCCGTGACCTCACCCTGCCTCTCCTCAACTTACCTCACTCCTGTGACCTCACCTCCCATTACTTCTCCTCACCTTACATTGCCATCAACACTGGCACTCTCAGTCCAAAGAAAACTCCAAGAATAAAGACGCAGGATCAGCATCCTATGAGCACATAGGAAACTTCGTTATACACACTGACCACATCCTCCTAAAAGCCAGTCAGATAGTCCTAGTCTGAATGACTTCCTCAACATTATTCAGTCACCAAGATCAACCCAACCAATTATTCCATCTCTGATCAATAAAACACCAGAATAAATTCACGTCGAAGAATTCAACTCTTTTTACCTGTTGTTCTACAAAAACTTTATGACTGAGATTGCAATGAAACATCTCTAACCTACGACCTACAAGTAAACTGCTGAAAAAAGTACCTACTACATATCTCGAGGAGCCAGTTTCCATAACTGGTATGATTCTCCAGTTTTGGTTGCCAATTTCTGCATTTCTCACAAGCAACTCTCTTGGTCACACCTACTCAAGCTGTAGACATTCAAATAGATGGACATTTATGTTACTAATGATGATGGCATTATTGGTAATGACATCACATATTACTACATTCTTCGTAAAATTAATCATAAACTCCTACTAACTAAACTGCAAATATCAAAATTTAATTATTTAATAATTGGCCATTATTACTGTTGTAACAACTTATATCTTGATTGTACTTTGCATAATTACCAGGTTATGGTGGACACAACTGGAGTCACCACTTTACATTAACCAAGAAAGATTCTGTTCTTTGTTATAAACAGAGTCCAGGGATTGAATCCAAAAAGTTCTAACTTCAAAAAAGCACAGCTGTTTTCTGGGCTCTATGAGAGCACCAACATCATTTTGGCTTTTATAAAGCAGCCTCATCAGTGGGGATTGTTTCAGATGCTACATAGCTCAAGATTACTGATTCAGACATTAAACAGACCCAAAACCTTTACATTATAGGTAGGGAAAATAATGAAATAGTACACTGAATATGAATAATTATGTGTGCCTGTTTACATAATACTGGAGAGAATAATAATTTCAGAACAGTATATTTCAGTTATATCACCCCAAAATGCTGATATGTCAAGTAACTCGCACAAAAATATTTTCACTTTCATGTTGCATACTCTATTTATTTAATTATATATCTCTGATTCCATTGTAAAAATCTACATGAAAAAAATACCTTACCATTTTCATTTTATTGAACATTTAATATGAATAAGATGAATGACCCTACCTAGTTTATTTCTTTTGGAAACTTTATTATAAATAAAAAACTGCATAACATTTACATTAAACATCTCTTCAAATAATGTTATTCATTACATTAAGCAACCTATGAAATATATAATATAATAAACAATGAAAAATACCGCTAGTTGTTACTACAAAGACATAAATATTCACTAATATATATAAAAAGAAAACACATTCTCCACAGTCGAAACACCTACTTTGAAGTATTTGGAAAAAACAAACAATTATGCCTTGTGGCTTGGCTACCCCTTCAGAATTTATAAGTGAGCACTTCAAAATAAAATTTACCAATGACACAAGAAATGAACTGTCTTAGTGGGGAGCAAAAACTGGATCAAGGTGAAGTCAGAGAAGTTGGACAATTAAAATCAATTGTATACAAATGTCCAGAGATCACGTTCTTTACACCTCAGCATGTGGTTCTCATGCCCCCAAGGGGTATGGATACCCCCTGTCAAGAACCCTTGGTCTAATCTTTCAGAATTGGTACCCACTGGAGTTCGAGCCCATCATGCAAGAGTGGGCTCATTCTTAGCCTCTTTCAAAGGATCTTCCAGTGCAACGGAAACTAACATTACAGCAGTATTCACACACTCTATACTCAGGCTATGAAAGATTGAGACTCGAGGGTGATTAGCACTGCTGCCATATTTTCTTAAATTCTTTCAAACTTTTCAGGAAAAGGGTAACAATTTGGTGGAATTGGCAGATATTTTGAGCGGCGCAGCCATTTCCTCCTGTATGGATGATTAAGGGAATTAAGTGACCGCCGAGGGTTACAGTAATAAGTGGATTGTCTGTCACTTCCCTCCATTCATCGGTAATAAAACAAAACATGAAGATCAAAACATTATACTACTTGGACCTTGCTGTACATTGTTCAAATTGCCCAAAGCAAAATTTAAAGCGCTTCAATGGCGTGATCGGTGGCTGCAAGTTCGATTCTCGGGCATTCCTCTGAGAGGTTAGAGATATGTATTTCTGGTGATAGAAGTTCACTCTTGACGTGGTTCGGAAGTCACATAAAGCCGTTGGTCCCGTTGCTGAATAACCACTGTGGTCCCATGCAATGTAAAAACACACACACAAACAAAAGCAAACAATTAGGGTTATTTCATAGTATATATATATATATATAGGGTATATATATATATATATATATATATATATATATATATATATATATATATATATATTATATATATATATATATATATATATATATATATATATATATACATATATATATATATATATATATATATATATATATATATATATATATATATATATACATGTAAGTGTGTGTACTTTCTATGTAAATAAGTAGGTAGATACGTTAACGTAAGCAGCATACACATGGCATACATTACTTTAAAATGAAGCCACTTTTGA
This sequence comes from Macrobrachium nipponense, assembly GCF_015104395.2. Lineage (NCBI taxonomy): Eukaryota > Metazoa > Arthropoda > Malacostraca > Decapoda > Palaemonidae > Macrobrachium > Macrobrachium nipponense. Next base: position 17,842,775 of record NC_087222.1, read on the forward strand.
TTAAAAGCAAATAGCTGGACAGTACGCTCGAATATGTTCACTCTTAGGATTAACCTTAACTTCGAGGAGGTTAATCCTGAAAATGTACCTTTTTGGATTAGGAAATAAATACCTCCTTTGGCAAGATGGGAGACGTGTCAATGCTGCTAATTGTAGGAAAGTCTCAATCTTTCGTAGTTAGAGTATAGTGATGTTACTTCCCCAAGAGATCAGGCACTTGTGAATTCTTCTGAATATAGAAGCTTCTCCCGGACTTATCGTGCGAGTTGGTGCGACAGTGATATCGTTATCTGTACTTCAAAGGAGGCGATGGCCTTGGAATTAGGCCTATGTCAATTTACGAAGGGTCATTCTCCGACCAAACTAATAACAACCAGGTTAAGACAACAAATAGCCTTCTACTTTCTGCCAACGTCTAAGAAAAGGTTTCCCAAAGTCCTATTTTTGCCAAGGGGCCACAACCATTTTAGCAGACAATATGTTTAATACGCAATAAACTTATTTTGGTGAAGAGACTCTTCTTTCTTCAAATTTTTTCTTGAAGAGGAACAGCCTCTTATCTTGATTATTGGTTGTTACAGAATCATCTTCATTCTAATCAAGTAAATGTAACACCGAGAGTGACTAAAACTTTCAACCCGTATTTTGAACAGTGTCATGAATTGGCCTCCTGATGTTTTCATGCCAGTTCATCGCCCTCGAGCTTTAATAAAAACGCTTATAACAGAGTCAATAACTACTTAGATTTGCAATGATGAAATGCGACAAATTTTGATACAACAATAAACACAGAAACAAACGTTGAATGTAGCAAAGCAAAACTGCATATCCAGCTTCCACACCGTTAATTACTGCCGCCGTTTAAAACGTGTTATCAGAACCATTTTCTTATCAACCATCTGATCGCCTCTTGAAATATATATGACTTTGATTCCTTTCTGGATTCTCAACATAATCTGAGCGAAACATGTCGAAGAACTTTGTTAGGAATTCCTGCTTAACTCCAGATGTTGTGTGGGAATTTGTCAACAATCCTTCACCGTGAGTTCCACCGTCAATATAATTATTCACTTCGAATGAGAATCTGATGTCAGTGATGCCTTCTGTGATTAGACCAAGTTGTCTTCTTTCTATAGAGATAACCTACTCTTGAGGAGAACTGAATTCAAAATATGTTGGCGTCACACTACACAACTATTATACACGCTCCCAGTTCGTCATTTTCACCCTTTTTTCGGAATTGTGATGAGTTGTAGTAACAACCTCAGTTTGGGAAGCAACCGGGGACCTTATAAGTATATCAATCCTCTGAACCTGTGAGTTGCTCCGAAAGATAGGCCTAATGCTCTTTACAATCATGATTGCTTACCTACGTTCAGTTTGGAGCAAGTGATTCTTTTACTAATGATGGGAATAGTCCTAAAAATGAATCCCTGGATGTTTTTGCTACTTGCCCACTCTGTCAGTAAATTAGAAATCTCTCTCTCTCTCTCTCTCTCTCTCTCTCTCTCTCGGCAAATTTTAGTCCTTCGTATTCAACACCATTTACACATTTCAATTTTTTACTTTCATAAACCCTGCTTTAAAAATGATTGACTGGTCAGGTATGCATAAACAATGACAGAACCTGTAGGCCTTACAAGCAGTCACCAATGGGTGCCTGTAGTATTCCAGTTGAAAACTCCAAAAACAGATGGCTGAAGCCACCAGCAACGCACAATAAAAAGTTTCCAGGAAAACAGGAATTCAGAAACGAAGAGTTAAACTATGATGAAGAGTTATATATGTCTAAGTTTCGGAACCGGCCAGCGGTTGTCAAATGGGAACACTTTTCTGTTCTTCATTCCACCTTTGTGGTCTTGCACGCATCAACATAAGCAGTGGACAGTCCTGTTTAACCTTCCAAAATAAAGTTCCATAGTATTTTCCATGTTCAGTGTTTTACTGCAATAATATCTGTCAAATTTCCCAGTTTTCATTACTATCAACAATATATAAAAAGTTCAAATGACTCCAGAATCCACAGAGTCGTATTTCTAAACTGCCATAGAATAAAGTTCTCCTTTAATGATGTCATCTACCTAGGAACCTTCAACTTAAAACAGAGACAGCAACAGGACAACTGCTTATTCCATGTCCTTCCTTCAATCGCTCAGAGGTGGTAATGAGATGCTGTGGTAGTCTTTTATTTAGCAATAATGGACTTTTACTACGGTCTACCAAGCAACGAAATGACACCTTCACAAGGAACAACATAATTACCTTCAAAAACCGTTGACATCATATCTCGTTCATTTTGCATGATAGCACTTCAACCACCTCACTTTCATAAACAGCTATCATACACAGATCAGAAGCACAGGATGAATAACCACATAAAATATGAGTACGACAAACCTAGTACTATTCAGAATGAAATCTGGGTTTGACAAGAAGGTTCTTGAGCCTGTCATTGTATATTCAAGATAGACACTCCTGGTAAAAAGAAGTTCAGACCAGTCCTGTGTAAATCTGTTGACCTCTTCCTACCTCCATATTCATACATTAACATATTAACTATGCATAAGGCCTCCAGTGAAGGTAGTGTTTATAATAAAAATGATTTATAGTTTTTGACTGAATGCAAACATTTTTGCACTCGTCTCCAACCTTGAACGATAAAATGTGATAATGCTTTTTTTTAAATAAACAAAAAATAAATAAATAAATAAACTTACAGAGTTTAATTGTCGACTTCTGTCTTGCCATGAATGTTGTATTTGGGAGTGAAGTGCTTCCTCCTCCTCCTCCTCCTCCTCACATATTTCAGATCTCTAGTTCGTTTTGAAATTCTCTTGGATGACTTTCAATGTTTCGTCATTCCTATACAAAAGCTACCTCGGGTACGCATTGAGTGTCGCAATTATAAATCTCAAAGGGTGTCATCGATTTACCAATTGATTTCTCGATACTGACTTAATACAAAACAAGATACTAAATCAACTGTAGGCAATTGACTCATTCGCCGATAATAATCAACTTAAAAACAAAGGTAATAAAGTGACGCGCTTAGCCAAATGGCTCCTAAAGACTCATTGCTACTGATCACTTCAAAACGATGATTTTGCAACAATAAACCGCGTGCCAGATTTCACTTTGTTTGGGAACATACCGTATAGCTTTCGACATTATTAAATATATATCTTATAGTTAATATTTTTGTATATCAATAAATATTTTAAGGTATTTTATACTTATTTTTGTTTTTTTAGAGCTTAAACAATAAGCTATTGCTGTAAAATGCCTGAAATGTAATGTAGTTGCTTTGTAATGTTTTTTTTTAAATATACTTGTTTATGAAAACTTAGCGTCTTTGAGAAGAGGAAGAATCATATTTAAGACCAAAGGAAATCGGAATGAATTTCCAATATCCATCTCATATTCAATCATTAAAATTCGCTGTCATTTACTCAAAATAGAAGGTCGAATGTTTATGTCAACGAGAAAGAAACTGGGTTTACAGATTTAATTAAATTCTCTATTTGGATTTAGCCTCTGTGATCAATTGAATTAGCGCTTTATTTCTGTCATATTCAATAATCTAATGACCTAAACAATAATAATAATAATAATAATAATAATAATAATAAAGACTGCATTGTATCAACTGTCTTTATTGATGTACTGAAACGGCTTGATTCGAAATAGCACCTGAAGTGAAAGTTCGTCCGGAAACGGAAATATAGCTTTCATTAATTATTTATTAAGGGAAAAATATTTCAATTATAGATAGACCTAAAACCACAAAGGAATTGTACCAGTTAATCCCTCGAGTAATATGAGCTTTGGGACAATAGCATATTATGCACAATATATGACATCACTCAGCGCCGACAGGAGAATTGAGACTAAAAGGTTTGAAAGGCATAACAGGAGGAAAACCTCAAAAAAGCAGTTGAAGAAGAAGCACTTTGAAACAATAGTTAGAAGAGGATTAAGGAACGTAAGATAGAAGAAGGAGAATACGAACGGAGGTACAGCAAAAGGAATGAAAGGGGCTGCAGCAGCAAAAAAGCTGGGAACCTTATAAGTAACTATGCCTTCAGTGCACCGCGCGTGAGGTGGTGCACTTACGGTACTAACCCCTAATGGTGCTTTGGTGGCCATGAAAACGTTATAGATTTTTCTCCTCAAAACACCTGAATGGCGTCGTGTAGCACAACATCAGAGATGTTAAGTTAAACGTCATTCAATAATGCCTGATGCAGCTGATTAATTCATTATTCTGTTACCAGTTCTCGATGTTAACCGAGACTGGCAGATTCTAAGAGACTGAGCAGCAGCCAGTCATTTCCCACTCTAAATATATAGTACCTGTCGATGGAATTCTTAAAATCTACTGCTTTATTTTTACAACCTAATATAATGAACTGAAACTGTGTAGTACTGCAACATTTCATATTTAAGTAACAACCTACGTCAGTGATGGATCGCACTCAAAGCATGAACATTTTTTCTTGAAATATTTCCTTTGCTTGGCAGTCAAACACAGTGGCTTATACCCTCCCTTACCACCACTCCCCCCCCCCACCCCTTGTCGATTTTGATGCTGTTTAACATCCGTTCTATAGTACTATTTGTCAGGACTACATATTAGAGAAATGGAAGGTGGGCAGCCCTTCACCAAACTCTTAAATGTCCCTTTCGACTTCGTAGGTCATACCACAAAATCGGCAACATTACAATTACCAAAACTGCTTCAATTGACATTTCACCCATTTTAAAGAAAAAAAAAAAAATCATTTCTCCTCATTGGCCAGAACAGTGGAAAACTCTTCGACTTTCGAGACTTCAGCCAGACTGGAGTCTCCTCGTAAGAATATGATCGCCTTCGTATTACATTAATATGATTTTATTGATTAGAAATAACCCTAAAATATATAATATCATCTCGATTCGTCCTTAGTTTATGTATATAGACTGAGCAGAAAACGTCCTTTTACTCAAAATGATGTTTCTTCCAACTATCCTTAACCGTGAATTTCAACAGCTATATGCTTTGCTTGGACTAAAATAATGCCTTCATTAGCAACTAGACTTATTCCCGTAATACAAGAGAGCGCTGCTGTAATACCTTTTATCTTTAAAAGTACTCGGAGCTATGAATGAATTTAAAATACCTGCCAGAGTCAACCTATATCTGTAGTTAATGTCTCCTCTACATCTGTATGTCACCAGTTTATGGTATTCAATATTTTCTGAAGATAACTGAACACTCGCCCTATTCAAAATGGTATTGTTCCCTCCAGCAGAAAATGAATTAATAAATAAATAAGACAGTTGTTTGCCATCACACCGCCCTTGGTGGTATGGTGATAGATCAGGACGCCCACAGGTAACCACAGGTAAGCTAACACAACACGCAACACACACCACTCTACAGTGCCAGAATGTCACTGTAAATATGACCTTAGTAACCGTTCCTCATCAGTCAACAAAACCAAGATGAGCAGAAAGCAGCATTCTATAATTGCTCGATTGATTGATGGCTACTAAAACTGGCGTCACTCATCATTCTATAAGGAACTTTAGGAATAGAAATGTATCAACTAGGCTACATTGACGAGTTATTCGAGACAGCACATCACATGTAACTTATATTTTACTGGAACTCAACTCATTTAGTCTGGTCTAGTAAACAGTCACCTCATTATTCCTTCAACTTATGAGCTTTTGAATACATAGGTCTAAGATTTTCCTCATTAGGAACTTGTACTTTAAATTTTGAAGTCTTTCGTATTAAATAGTGGACAGAGTGAGTGAAGGTTCGACTTCCATAATGGAGCCGAAACACGATCGGAATGTCTGGCTAACTACGCATGAACGATGGCAAAACCTTTAATATCACAACAATACCTTCATACAAAGGTCAAACGTCCACTGAAAGCTAACTAAAATTCCAGTTGAATTCTGTTACGTAATACATCATGGCAAACTAAATCTTGATTGATACAATAGAAAGGAAAACACTCATATTTAACGGTAGTTCATGCATAATACCACAGTTGCCACAGAAGGACCTTCAGATCACAGCAAAGACTAGATCCCAGAGGGAGGAGGAATACTTCTCCAGTTGACTTCAGATTGGCAAAGCCTAAAAACGCAAAGGTTTGATGACTGATTTCAACAAATACATCTAATTACCTGGGCAGCTTCGCCTGCACCTTGGTTTTAAACAACTTTTATTTATTTTTTTTTTTTCGGCACGCAATACCAAGCTTGCTCTTAACCGCACATTAACAATAGTAGTAGAATTCTCGCGCGTTCTAAGGCAGTACTACCCAATCCTGCAGGCCTAACTGTATTGCAAGTTAATGTAACGACGTTTAAAACAAGTAACTTACATATATGAACAGCGGGCATTCCTCTGGACCTATCCCCGGGAACTATCACACCAAAATGCCGTAGATATCCAGTAGCTGTTTAAGTGACTTTACATCTCGCTATTTATCAGTGTTTTAACAGAGAGAGAGAGAGAGAGAGAGAGTCCACTCAATAAATCCTAACCTAATCTTTTAAATCGAAGAAATCCGGGATTATCTTCTTCGAAATCCCGAGCTACTGAAACAACAGGTGGGCGTGGCAGAGGTTTCGAGCTGTCAAACGCGCAAACGGCCGATGAAAGTCTAATTAGAAAGGTTTCTCCTCATATCTGATAAAAGACACAGAGACGCACGAACGCTAAAAAGCTCGTGTTTAACGTGTGCTTGCGTGCTTGTGTAAAAGTGCCCACACCTATCACCTACTATGTAGCATCCATGGATCCTACCCACCGAGAAACTGGTGCAAAAATTGAGGCTATACACAAGCATCTCTTCGTACTTTTGGCGACCATCACTGAAACCATAATATCACTGCTGTAATCACCTCAGACTGATAATTTTAAATACTGTCCAGAACCTGGATTCGTCATCACGCCTTTAAATAATAAGAAATTCAAGTTGGGTCCCACTGGAAGCCTTTATTGTCCGCCACCTGGTATAGGCAGGCAATGGACCCGTGATCACGGCTGTTCCCCTATTTAAGCAAGTTCGTGACGATTCACTCACTTTAATTACAGATTCATGGATAAATTAAGTTATGAATTGGTGATACTGGGTCAGCGAGTACTTAGCCGTTGATTACCAATGTTGCCCAAATTGAGCAGCTGTAAATAGACCCTCATTTTCGTGGATTGATAGACACTAATAATGACATTTAAAGGCCGTGTCATCTCGAGCCTTGCTATCAGATTTCCATCAACTGATTTTTGATGTTTGCTCTTAGACAGATATTATTTTTAACTTCATTTATCGTACTTTAAAATTTAGGGATTTATAGATAGATAAAAATGCAAGCAAAATTATTGAAATAATATTATACGTCTACAAGAAGAATTGTTTGTGGGTAGTGCGACCTCCTCCTCCTCAGCAGGAGACTGTGAATGCCTTCCATCGCCTTGATTAAGGCAGAAGGCCTCAAGGATTTCACTGGGCTCTGTGCTTTCTGGACTTCGTGGTTTCCTAATGGTCACATTAGTAACGAAATTAACGAAAATCTAGCGTAGTTAGTTTGATGTCCCACATATATTTTTAAGTTACGGAACTATCCTTCTAAGCAACAGAAATGTGTGCGATAAAATTTGGCATAATGATTGAAAGCAGATCAGAAAATAAATTATCACAGTGAAAGAGAATTGTTCGTCAGAAGCTGAAGAACCCTTTTCATGGGTCTACCAAGTCATATATAGCAGTAGTCACTTACGTAACGGATTCGGATGTCGCTTTAGCTCAAGGTATTTCTAGCGTTTTTAATGTCAGATTTTCATTGGCATGATATCATATATAGGCGAGTCAAATGGAAAGAGACCAAGAAGGATTGTCCAAAAAAATGTTCGTTTATCAACCATAAAGCTTCCTTTGAAATCTTCACAGGTTGTTTCAACCAGTGAAGAAGTTCTGTTGTCTACAACTGTCGAACTGGACACTATGGAAGGAAGGACGCCAGCAGTTCTTTGGGCCAAGGTTTAACTGGAAACTCGTGTGTGTGTGTGTGTGTGTGTGTTGTGTGTGTGTGTGTGTCAACATTTATTGATGGCCCTCTTCACGCCCCAGTAGAAGCACAAAAAGGCCTCGATTTGTTAGAATGAGATACTTTGTGGCCGGAACAGAAATGCATTCGTTTCAATAGGCTAAAATGATACATTTAAGAATTGGTGGACATTCCCGTAGCCTTACGACTTTCTCTCTCTCTCTCTCTCTAGAGAGAGAGACAGAGAGAGAGAGAGAGAGAGCCCCACTACGGTCGACTAATAGTCAGGTCTGTTGTCAATATGAATGAAAGGAACTTAGATTGATTCCGTTCAAAGTCTCTGATCACCAATTTCGTTGTCATAATTAGGAAAACACTGATATATCAGAAATTCATCTTGATCCATTATTTTCAAACTCCACTTTTATATTTTGGAAGTTTGAACAGATTCGATCCAGATCGCTGGTTAACCACACAAAGCTTTCATCTCTTCGACGCCTATAAAACCACCCTTGAGAGAGAGAGAGAGAGAGAGAGAGAGAGAGAGAGAGAGAGAGAGAGAGAGAGAGAGAGAGAGAGAGAGAGAGAGAGAGGCCTGTTACGGGCCCTAAACGTTATCCACCTCAGAATTTTAGTAAAGAAAAAAGAAAGTGGAAAGTCATCTTGAAAAGAACACCATGGGTATTCAACCTTGGGGGACTCCACAATCTACGAGTATTTTTTCAAACATTTGCAACAGGATCAATTGCCTGGGCACATCACCTCTTTCCTTAACATTTTCCAGGTTCCCAACGGTCACTACACAATCAAGAATATGACCCACAGTTGTCAGCAAAACTGCCTGTTCTTCTGACCAGAATCCTTTTCTGCTTCATTTCCTAAGCTCTTGTTTGTGAAGACCACCGTCCACTTTGCTTCTTACACCTGCAGTGAGACTTCTGGAATTGCTTTGGCCAATCAGAGGCCTCCACCTTACACAACGTCTCTATGGCCCTCTCTCATTGCTCGAAACCTCGGTTTTTGGCAAAGTGTCTTTGTAAACGATCTCCCACTGGCTGGTGAAACCCAACTCTCACAAGGTATGTATAGATATCTAGCATACATATGAATATATTATGAACATGTAAGTACATATACATGCAAAATGAAATGCCAGTTAATAAATGGATAATTGTGAAAGGCTCATTTCCACACACACACACACACACACAACAGATATATATATATATATATATATATATATATATATATATATATATATATCTATATAATATATATATATATATATATATATATATATATATATATATATATATATATATATCTATATATATATATCTATAGTATATATAGATAGATCCTATATATATATATATATAGTATATTATATATATATGATATATATTATATATATAATAGATAGATATATATATAATAATATATATATTTAATTATTTATATATATATATATATATAATACATCTATCTATATCTAGTCTATATATATAATATATTATATTAATATCTACTCTATAATATATATAATACTCTCTATCTATCTATCTATATATATCTTTTTACATAGTATATTTTATCTAGCTATATATAATACTATATAATATCTATCTATATCTCTATCTAAGTAGTATCAATATATATCGTAACTATATCTCTCTCTCTCCTCTACTACTATCTCTTATCTATATATCTGTATATCCTCGCATCGAATATATATATTATCTATACTCCTTATATATATCTCTCTATCTCTCTATATCTATATCGATATCTATGTATTCTTCTATAATCTATCTCTCTTCTATTAATAATATATCTATCTAATCTATATATATATCTCTCTCTATCTATATAGCTCATTAATCTCTATATCTCTATCTCTCTCTGTATCTATATCCATATCTCTATGATATAGATATATATATATATCTAGATATATGGTAATATCTATCATATATATAATATACTATCTATATATATATACTATATATAGATTAATATTCTATATATATCTATCTATCTATCTCTATATTCAGCTATATCTATAGATATATCTCTCTTCTAGTATATATATATATATGGTATAGTATATATATATCTATATATAATATATATTTATATATATCTATATCTATAATATAAATTATATTATATATATATTATGTATATATATGTCTATATCTTATTATATATATCATATATATATCATATATATAGATAGATCGATAGAGAATTATTTTTAAATTATATAATATATCTAGATACATATATAATAATAATGATATATAATAAATATATAGATATATAGATATATAAGATCATACTATATATATATCTATAATGTTATATATATATATCTAATATATATATATATATATATATATAAATATATATATATATATATCTAAGATTATCTATATATATAGGCTTATATATAATAATATAATATATATAATATATATACTATAGATATAATACTATTATCTCTAAATCTTATATGATATATATATATATAATACTATATATGTGTGTGTGTGTGTGTGTGTGTGTGTGTGTGTGTGTGAGATGAAAGGGGTTATAATTAATAATATGTTTAATATGCCAATTTGATGTGCTTTGCGCAGAACAGAGCCGAAGCAATGACCTGAGAAAGCTGATAAGTCATTTCTGGGATGGCGTGATATGAAGATGTTTGTTTAAGTGGGTCAATGTTCGTTCTGTAGTTATGTGGGAGGTCATGGGGTCTTGTTCAATTGCCTTTGAAAACTGGTTGTAACCAGTTACATGGGGCGTTGACGAAGTGTATGAGTTCGTATATACTTGTGCACTTCTTCCGTTGATAATGGCATCTTTAGCCAAGTCTATGGGAAGACTTATGGAGAGGTCTGTGCGAGAAAGGCTAGATGCCGGAGAGCTCTGCAAAAGTTTATTTAAGTGTGTGATATTCCAGGCTGTAATGGGTAAGTGTATCTTACTGTAGCCAAAGGGATGGCTTGTTTAATATCATGTAAAGATGTTCTATTTAATCTTTAACTTTGCCTTTACAATTGTGTGTGCTTACGAGAATGTTCTCGTGTCTTTGTAAAAGGCGCTTCTAGCAAGGGAACCGAGAGTCCTAGGGGGCCAAGGGTCCTGTGTGTAGAAGAGATAATTGGTGTGACTAATTACTGATTAAGACATTTAAATGCTGAGGGGTTAACTGAGTTAGTTAGTCTGTGAGACTTGAATTTTTATCTTTCCATTATTAAATAAATATTATATTTTTGTAATGCATTACTCTCATTTGATGACCTGTTACACTGGAGAGAGAGAGAGGTTGCGAGTCGAGAGAGAGAGAGAGAGAGCAAAGGCTATGCCAGCGGTCGCTTAGAGAGAGAGAGAGAGAGGGGTTGTGAGTCAAGAGAGAGAGAGAGAGAGAGAGAGAGAGAGAGAGATGGAGTGTGTTATCAGTTTGCCTTAACGCTTTGGGTTTCACGCATACTAAATACTAATTACCCTTTGCTGGTAATAGGTATCAGCAGATGGGTAACAGATTGTGGTGGCAAGCGGTGTAAGAGGCTTTTATATATTTTATAAGTCGTGGTGTTAAAGTGTTAGTTTTGAGTTACTAAGTGAGAGATAATGAGAAAATATCTGTCCGTTAACTGTAATGCGGAAAAAGAGAATTGAACTGGAGTCATCAATTTTGCTCAGAGTGAGATGCCTCAAGGGGCTGGGAACAGTCAGTTAGAACTGAGATGTTTGTGAGTGCATTCCCGTGTGTGTGTATGTTAGCATGTCTTGCGCAAATGCCGGCTTTTTTTTTTCTCACTATGAAGTGGTAAGTGTTAAAGAAGAGCCTTTTTTTAGTCTTGGGAAGGGTTTTTTTAATCATTCAGTGTTATGGTATTGGTTTGGGATACCACATTTTTTTTTTCCCATAGTAGCAGAAAGTGACGTGTTTTTCTTTATTGGCGCATGATTAGAAGAGATGCATTCGTCTTTGTTTAGTGTATACATGTGTATGAATATTTTTCATGCATGCAAAACTGTGCTTGAATTGCATTTTTTGCTTGGAGACAGAGAGCGGCCACTCGTTCTTGCTCGCTCAGCGTATTGTCTACCGACTCAAGGGAGATATTGCAAGGGGAGTACTGGTCTGCCTCAGGGGTATCGCTTGACTGGGGGGGATGTTCTAATGCCCAAGGGAGGGTGAAGTTCTTTTTTTTTCTCAGTGGGGGATGAACTCCCTTTTTTTTCTTTGTGTCGGGGCATCGGGGGATGAATTTGCCCTTGATAATGAATTTTCCAATGCCAGGATATCAGCTGATAACGATAAGTTGATGATGTGAGATGCTCGTAGGGTCTTTTTTTTAGAAGAGATTTTCTTTCTCTTGAATGAAGAGAAAAGGAAATGAAATGCATTGGATGTGTGTAAGTTTTCCTTATGCTTTGGAAGGCATAAATATAATGGGGACACAGAGATTATTATTATTTTTATTATGTTGGAGAGATTACTTTAAAATGGTGCTGAGTGATGGTGAATGCCGATGAGTGGTATTGTATCTGTTGTTGTATCTGATGATACCGGTGAGTGGTATTGATTGGTGTTGATTGGTATCATGGGGTGTGGCAATGGTGGTGTATACTGGGGAAATGGTGTTGAGTTTTGGAGAATTCTTATTGTTATTATTACTTGAGATATTTTACGGGAGAGTTACTTAAGTAGAATTATCATTACTTGAGACATTTTACAAGAGATTTGAGATATTTCATGGGAGATTATTTTATAATTATTACAGATAATTATATTATGGAGAATTATCACAATGAATTATGGGAGAAATCTTGTGGTTAATTATTTATTGAGTTTTTTATAACTTTAGAGAATATGTCAGTAGTTCATGAGTGATGAATCTGACTGAATCTTGATGAATCTGGCTGAATCTTGATGAATCTGGCTGAATTTGGTTGAATTGTGCTGAATTTTACTGAATTTTTGGTGAATGTGCAAGCACTAACATTAGTAATGTTTTTATACTAATACTAGTGATTTTGATGATAGCAATTTTGGTGATACTGCTGATAATGATTCTTCTGAAACTGATTTTTTTTATATACTAATACGTGGGTGCTGTAATGCTATCAAGGGTGGTGTTGTTTTTTTTTTTTTTAATCTGGGAGGAACTAACAACACATTTTTTTTTTTTTATGAGTTCAGCAGATAATTGCTTGACATATACGTGAGTTACGGGGGATAGTTAACAATGCCGTTGATTTTTCTTTTCTCCTTTTTTGGAAGTTAACCATCGCTGACACAAGTTTTTTTTTATCATGGGTGAATTTGAATTTATTTTTTCTCTCCAGTTTGTGTGAATTTTTTAATATCTTAGTTCGTGACTTAGAGTCATTGTTCGGGAACATGTTTGTGTTTTCAGCTGTCTGATGCTACAGAGAGATTTATGGGAGAATTTTTGCATTTTTTTTAATGCATAAGTAATGGCACTACATTTTTTTTCCTGGGTATTTATGTACCAGAAATTGTGAGTTTCTTGCACAATACCTTTGTTGTATTTGTGACAACTTTGCCAGAGATAGGAAACTTGGCAAAGTTTTCTAATGGCCTATGTTGTAGTGCATATAGAGAAGTCTTGGCTTAGACACTTTGAATTTGGAGTTTTGTTATAAAGAGTTGTGGCACATTGGTGATTTTTTCTTGAATTTCCTAGACAATTTTTCTTGCCGAGTTTTTGCCTTTTTCAGCAGTTATGCTAAGGAGAGAGTTTATAGTTTTTGACTATTTTTGAGTTATTCTCTGGAGAATTGGAGGTATATTATTTTGAAGTTATAATTTGAGATATAATATATTAGAGATATATTTTGGCCATTTGATATTTGCCTATGTGGTGAGAGCTACGTTTAGTTCAATTATTTTGCAGCCATCTTTGTTGCAAATGGAGACACATTTTTGAGGAGATATATGGGCAATGTTTGTGAATGGGTCAGCTGGATGCTTTGAGTGCATTTTTTTGGAGATGGGATTTCATTTTGATTATCTACTTGTTTTATTCCACATGGAGTTATTGGTGAAATAGAGGTAAGTATTTTCTATTCGCCAAAACAGAGGTGAATATTCTTTATTGTGGAAGTGGTGTTTTTTATTAACACGTGGTTATCGGGGAAATAAGAGGGAATATGGTTGTGTGGTTATTAATTAAATGGAGGAAATATTTTTATCACTGGAGTGGTGTTATTATTAATAGGGTGATTTATATATTTATATATATGGAGGTGGAATTGATCTTTGGCAGGTGACCTTTTTTGTGGTTATGATTTTTGAGTTGAATTCTGGGAGTTTTCTCGAACCTAGAAAAGTTCTGTGGTTCTTTCTTTTTGGTTTTGTGACTAATTGGAGGCGAGTGGCATTACTGCATTGTGGTCCTATGGAGATATTGTGCATTTTTTATGTCCACAAGTGCTTTATTTTTGGAGGCATATAATTGCTGCATTACGAGTTTATCGTAGTTTTTATCCCGAATAGGTGATAATTTTTTATATAATTGGGCAGTAACATGTGAGAGTTACGTCTTTAAGACAAATTTTTAACACATTAGTCATATCCTGGAGTTAATTTAGTGGAATGTGCTTACGTGATTTCAGTTAGAAGCTTTTTCTTGAGAATCATGAGTTTCCGAACTTGCGAGTCTGACTAGACATTTTTTTGTGCTGCAGTTAGAGCACACGTCCGCAGGAGGATTTTTTGCTGAAACCGCTGCGATGAGTCTGCTGTGCTGATTCCCTTCCTCTGATGGTGATTGCTCAGAGTTTTTGCAATAACTGGAAATGTTGACCATAGCATTTCAGGAAAGTGCAATGTTTCTGGTCGCATGAAAGTTGCGATGGCAAAAATTCCGTAACTATACATGTGGCATTTATGGGGAAAAACGTGTGATTATGTATATTATGCATATATTATGTGCTTTGTGATTGGGAAGTTTACTTGTGATTATCTTTTTTTTATTTTTCTTCCTTTTCTTATGAGAGATGTAATTGGGGGTTGAGCTTTAAATAGCACTTTTTTTGAACGGGAGATGTAATTTATCGGGGTTATGATTTACATAAATGGGTGTTTGACATTAAGTCTCATTGTAATTAATTATATGAGCAGTAAAGGTTTTTTGCTGTTAAACATTGGAGATTTTTATTGCTTTTATGAGTTGCTGTAATATCAGAAGTTGAGAGAAAATTTCTGATTTTTGGGTCTGGGCTTGTTACGTGATTTTTTTTTTCTTGGGCTCATTACTTTTTTTCTTTTTTTTTTTTACTTATGATAACATTCGAGTTTGAAATGCGAGTGCAGAAGTCCGTGGAGTTGCTGTGAGTTCTGGATTGTGTGTGCTGATGTATGAGTTTGGAGAATTGAGTTAGAGAACTTGATATTCTTTTCTTTGCGAGTTGTCATAATGACTTATGATTTAGTGGTCATATTAAGTGGAGTTAACTGGGAGATATTCAGTTAGTATTTCTGAATTTTTGGGGTCATTATCTGATAGAAGTAGTATGTCTGGGGTTAATTTTCTTTTTTGATTGACCGATGACTTGACTGACATACTAACACACCATAATCGTCGTTCCCCAACGCTAGCAAGACGTCCACCAGTCGTGCATTGATGTTGCTGTATTTTATCCAGGGTGATTATGAGAGTTTCTACGAGTCTACAGAGTTCTACAGCATTTTTGATCTACAGAAGCCGTTAGAAGTCTTCTACAGGGAGAGAGGCCATTCACCTTTCTACAGTCTGTGCTGGAAGTTGCAGACAGAGAGGGATATTCAAGAATCCGAAATGCAGAAAAAATCTATACGCACAGTGTTATCTGAGATGAAGCATGATAGACTTTACTTTATAATGCCAGAGACGTGCAGTTATTACTATATTTTGTTTTGAGCCGGCCAATGTTTTTTTATATATATAAGCTGTTTTACCAGTTGCTAGGCAGGGGCTAGCAATTTTGGGTGGCCAAGCTCTGTGAGATGAAAGGGGTTATAATTAATAATATGTTTAATATGCCAATGTGATGTGCTGTGACTTTGCGCAGAACAGAGCTGAAGCAATGACCTGAGAAAGCTGATAAGTCATTTCTGGGATGGCGTGATATGTATATGTTTGTTTAAGCGGGTCAATGTTCGTTCTGTAGTTATGTGTGAGGTCATGGGGTCTTGTTCAAGTGCCTTTGAAAACTGGTTATAACCAGTTACACGGGGCGTTGACGAAGTGTATGAGTTTGTATGTACGTGTGCACTTCTTCTGTTGATAATGGCATCTTTAGCCAAGACTATGGGAAGACTTACGGAGAGGTCTGTGCGAGAAAGGCTAGATGCCGGGAGAGCTCTGCAAAAGTTTATTTAAGTGTGTGATATTCCAGGCTGTAATGGGTAAGTGTATCTTACTTTAGCCAAAGGGATGGCTTGTTTAATATCATGTAAAGATGTTCTATTTAATCTTTAACTTTGCCTTTACAATTGTGTGTGCTTACGAGTATGTTCTCGTGTCTTTGTAAAAGGCGCTTCTAGCAAGGGAACCGAGAGTCCTAGGGGGCCAAGGGTCCCGTGTGGAGAAGAGATAATTGGTGTGACTAATTACTGATTAAGACATTTAAATGCTGAGGAATTAACTGAGTTAGTTAGTCTGTGAGACCTGAATTATTATCTTTCCATTATTAAACAAACATTATATTTTTGTAATGCATTACTCTCATTTGATGACCTGTTAGACTGGAGAGAGAGAGAGGTTGCGAGTCGAGAGAGAGAGAGAGAGAGAGCAAAGGCTAAGCCAGCGGTCGCTTAGAGAGAGATAGAGAGAGAGAGATCGAGAGAGAGAGAGAGAGAGAGAGAGAGGAGAGGGAGAGAGAGAGAGAAAGATGGAGTGTGTTATCAGTTTGCCTTAACGCTTTGGGTTTCACGCATACTAAATACTAAATACCCTTTGCTGGTAATAGGTATCAGCAGATGGGTATAGGGATATTATATATATATATATATATATATATATATATATATATATATATATATATACATATGTATATATATAATATATATTATATATATATATATATATATATATATATATATATATATATATATATATATTCCCAGTTTATTAGTGTGGCCATCATGGGATTATAACCAGAACAAAAAGTATTTGAAATGAGACTTGATCGAATTTTACTTTGAATTTTGTTACTGCATACATTATAAACCATCTATTTGTATATGCATTTTCTTGCAGGAAAAGTGAGGGTGCTTGAAAACTACAGAGGAATTCTACAAGGGTGATTCAAATTCCTGAAGGTATCACCTTCATTAGCAATGGGAGACATTGTACGACACAAAATTAAAAAAATATTGACACTAAAATATCCCATTAACACTTCAATATTTTTGCACCTAAACCTCTCCGTTGCCAAAGAGAACTCGGCCTTACCAACAGAGATGTGTTCTGAAGCCGGAGCAGGCGTTAATATTGGCATGACTTGCTGATCGAAACCACAGATATTTCTTCTTTTAATTCGTTATTGCCTTTTCCAGTCATCTTTCAAAAG
>NC_087222.1:17860920-17876730 GCF_015104395.2 Macrobrachium nipponense
TGAAATCTGGGTTTGACAAGGAGGTTCTTGAGCCTGTCATTGTATATTCAAGATAGACACTCATAGTAAAAAAGAAGTTCAGACCAATCCTGTGTTTAAATCTGAATGCAAACATTTTTGCACTCGTCTCCAACCTTGAACGATAAAATCTGATAATGCTTTTTTTTAAATAAACAAAAAATAAATAGATAAATAAATAAATAAACTTACAGAGTTTAATTGTCAACTTCTGTCTTGCATTGATTGTCGCAATTATAAATCTCAAAGGTGTCATCGATTTACCAATTGATTTCTCGATACGACTTCATACAAAACAAGATACTAAATCAACTGCAGGCAATTGACTCATTCGCCGATAATAATCAACTAAAAAAAAAAGGGTAATAAATTGACGCGCTTAGCCAAATGGCTCCTAAAGACTCACTGCGACTGATCACTTCAAAAACGATGAATTTGCAACAATAAACCGCATGCCAGATTTTCACTTTGTTTGGGAACATATCGTATAGCTTTCGATTATTATTAAATATATGTTATAGTTAATATTTTTGTATATCAATAAATATTTTAAGGTATTTTATATTTAGTTTTTAGAGCATAAGCAATAAAAAGCTATTGCTGTAAAATGCCTGAAATGTAATGTAGTTGCTTTGTAATGTTTTTTTTTTAATATATTTGTTTATGAATACTTAGCGTCTTTGAGAAGAGGAAGAATCATATTTTAAGACCAAAGTAAATCGAATGAATTTCCAATATCCATCTCATAATCAATCATTAAAATTCGCTGTCATTTACTCAAAATAGAAGTCGATGTTTATGTCAACGAGAAAGAACTGTTTACAGAATTAATTAAAACTCTATTTGATTTAGCCTCTGTGATCATTCAATTAGGCGCTTTATTTCTGTCATATTCAATAATCTAATGACCTAAACAATATAATAATAATAATAATAATAATAATAATAATAATAATAATAATAATAATAATAATAATAATAATAATAATAATAATAATAATAATAATAATAATAATAATAATAATAATAATAATAATAATAATAATAATAATAATAATAATAATAATAATAATAATAATAATAAAGACTGCATTGTATCAACTGTCTTTATTGATGTACTGAAACGGCTTGATTCAAATAGCACTTGAAGTGAAAGTTCGTCCGGTAACGGAAGTATAGCTTTCATTAATTATTTATTAAGGGAAAAATATTTCAATTATAGATAGACCTAAAACCACAAAGGAATTGTACTAGTCAATCCCTCGAGTAATATGAGCTTTGGGACTATAGCATATTATGCACAATATATGACGTCACTCAGCGCCGACAGGAGAATTGAGACTAAAAGGTTTGAGAGGCGTTACAGGAGGAAAACCTCAAAAAAGCAGTTGAAGAAGAAGCACTATGAAACAATTGTTAGAAGAGGGTCATGGAAAGTTAAGACGGAAGAAGGAGAATACGAAAGGAGGTACAGCAAAATGAATGAAAGGGGCTGTAGCAGCAGCTTGGGAACCTTATAAGTAACTATGCCTTTAGTGCACCGCGCGTGAGGTGGTGCACTTACGGTACTAACCCCTAACGGTGCTTTGGTGGCCATGAAAACATCATAGATTTCTCTCCTGAAAACACCTGAAGGGCATCGTGTAGTACAACTTCAGAAATGCTTAAAAGTCATTTAATAATGCCTGATGCAGCTGATTAATTAATTATTCTGTTACCAGTTCTCGATGTTAACCGAGACTGGCAGATTCTAAGAGACTGAGCAGCAGCCAGTCATTTCCCACTCTAAATAATATACCTGTCGATGGCATTCTGAAAATCTACTGCTTTATTTTTACAACCTAATATAATGAACTGAAACTGTGTAGTACTGCAACATTTCATATTTAAGTAACAACCTACGTCAGTGATGGATTGCACTCAAAGTATGAACATTTTTTCTTTAAATATTTCCTTTGCTTGGCAGTCAAACACAGTGGCTTATACCCTCCCTCCACCACTCACTCCCCCCCCCCCCCCCGTCGATTTTGATGCTGTTTAACATCCGTTCTATAGTACTATTTGTCTGGACTACATATTAGAGAAATGGAAGGTGGGCAGCCCTTCACCAAACCTTAAATGTCCCTTTCGACTTCGTAGGTCATACCACAAAATCGGCAACATTACAATTACCAAAACTGCTTCAATTGACATTTCACCCATTTTAAAGACAAAAAAAAAAAAATCATTTCTCCTCATTGGCCAGAACAGTGGAGAACTCTTCGACTTTCGAGACTTCAGCCAGACTGGAGTCTCCTCGTAAGAATATGATCGCCTTCGTATTACATTAATATGATTTTATTGATTAGAAATAACCTTAAAATATATAATATCATCTCGATTCGTCCTTAGTTTATGTATATAGACTGAGCAGAAGACGTCCTTTTACTCAAAATGATGTGTGTTTCTTCCAACTATCCTTAACCGTGAATTTCAACAGCTATATGCTTTGCTTGGACTAAAATAATGCCTTCATTAGCAACTAGACTTATTCCCGTAATACAAGAGAGCGCTGCTGTAATACCTTTTATCTTTAATAGTACTCGGAGCTATGAATGAATTTAAAATACCTGCCAGAGACAACCTATATCTGTAGTTAATGTCTCCTCTACATCTGTATGGCACCAGTTTATGGTATTCAATATTTTCTGAAGACAACTTAACACTCGCACTATTCAAAATGGTATTGTTCCCTCCAGCAGAAAATGAATTAATAAATAAATAAGACAGTTGTTTGCCATCACACCGCCCTTGGTGGTATGTTGATAGATCAGAACGTCCACAGGTAACCACAGGTAAGCTAACAGAACACGCAACACACACCACTCTACAGTGCCAGAATGTCACTGTAAATATGACCTTATTAACCGTTCCTCATCAGTCAACAAAACCAAGATAAGCAGAATAAATGATCGATTGATTGATGGCTACTAAAACTGGCGTCACACACCATTCTATAAGGAACTTTAGGAATAGAAATGTATCAACTAGGCTACATTGACGAGTTATTCGAGACAGCACATGTAACTTATATTTTACTGGAACTCAGTCAGTCTGGTCTAGTAAACACTCACCTCATTATTCCTTCAACTTGTGAGCTTTTGAATACATAGGTCTATTGAATAAATAGGTCAAAGATTTTCCTCATTAGGAACTTGTACTTAAAATTTTGAAGTCTTTCGTATTAAATAGTGGACAGAGTTAATGAAGGTTCGACTTCCATAATGGAGCCGAAACACGATCGGAATGTCTGGCTAACTACGCATGAACGATGGCAAAACCTTTAATATCACAACAATACCTTCATACAAAGGTCAAACGTCCACTGAAAGCCAACTAAAATTCCAGTTGAATTCTGTTACGTAATACATCACAGCAAACTAAATCTTGATTGATACAATAGAAAGGAAAACACTCATATTTAACGGTAGTTCATGCATAATACCACAGTTGCCACTGGAGTACCTTCAGATCACAGCAAAGACTAGATCCCAGAGGCAGGAGGAATACTTCTCCAGTTGACTTCGATTGGCAAAGCCTAAAAAACGCAAAGGTTTGATGACTGATTTCAACAAATACCTCTAATTACCTGGGCAGCTTCACCTGCACCTTGGTTTTAAATAACTTTTATTTTTATTTTATTTTTTTCGGCACGTAATGCCAAGCTTGCTCTTAACCGCACATTAACAGTAGTAGTAGAATTCTCGCGCGTTCTAAGGCAGTACTACCCAATCCTGCAGGCCTAACTGTATTGCAAGTTAATGTAAAGACGTTTAAAACACGGAACTTACATATATGAACAGCGGGCATTCCTCTGGACCTATCCCCGGGAACTATCACACCAAAATGGCGTAGATATCCAGTAGCTGTTAAGTGACTTTACATCTCGCTATTTGAATACTTGGCACTTTGTCAGAAAGTAGACTTAAGTTAATTAGCGCCAGATTTATCTTTATACATTAATTAACATTTTTCTTTATATAACGACCGGTAAAATGAAACTTGAATACACACAAGATTATTTATATTCCCAAAACAACGTTACTAATTGTGAGAAACCTTAAATTGTTATTCGAATTTTTATCAGTGTTTTAAGAGAGAGAGAGAGAGAGAGAAGGAGAGAGAGACAGAGAGAGAAAGAGACAGTCCACTCAATAAATCCTAACCTAATCTTTAAAATCGAAGAAATCCGGGATTATCTTCTTCGAAATCCCGAGCTACTGAAACAACAGGTGGGCGTGGCAGAGGTTTCGAGCTGTCAAACGCGCAAACGGCCGATGAAAGTCTAATTAGAAAGGTTTCTCCTCATATCTGATAAAAGAGAGAGAGACGCACTAACGCTAAAAAGCTCGTGTTTAACGTGTGCTTGCGTGCTTGTGTAAAAGTTCCCACACCTATCACCTACTATGTAGCATCTATGGACCCTACCCACCGAGAAACTGGTGCAAAAATTGAGGCTATACACAAGCATCTCTTCGTACTTTTGGCGACCATCACTGAAAGCATAATACCACTGCTGCAATCACTTCAGACTGATAATTTTAAATACTGTCCAGAAACAGGATTCGTAATCACGCCTTTAAATAATAAGAAATTCAAGTTGGGTCCCACTGGAAGCCTTCATCGTCCGCCACCTGGTATAGGCAGGCAATGGACCCGTGATCACGGCTGTTCCCCTATTTAAGCAAGTTCGTGACGATTCAGTCACTTTAATTACAGATAAATAGATAAATTAAGTAACTAATTTGTGATACTGGGTTGGGTCAGCGACTACTTGGCCGTTGATTACTGATGTCGATTGATAGACACTAATAATGACATTTAAAGGCCGTGTCATCTCGAGCCTTGCTATCAGATTTCCATCAACTGAATTATGATGTTTGCTCTTCGATAGTTATTATTTTTAACTTCACTTATCGTACTTTAAAATTTAGGGATTTATAGATAGATAAAAATGCAAGCAAAATTATTGAAATAATATTATACGTCTACAAGAAGAATTGTTTGTGGGTAGTGCGACCTCTTCCTCATCATCATCAGCAGGAGACTGCGAATGCCTCCCATCGCCTTGAAGGAAGCAAAAGGCCTCAAGGACTTCACTGGGCTCTGTGCTGTCAGGACTTCGTGGTTTCCTAATGGCCACATTACTAACAAAACTAACTAAAGTCTATCATAGTTAGTTTTGCTATCCCACTTATACTTTTAAGTTACGGAACTACCCTTCTAAGCAACAGAAAGCTGTGCGATAAAATTTGGCATGAAGATTGAAAGCCGATCAGAAAATATCAGTGACAGAGAATTGTTCAGAAGCTGAAGAACCCTTGTACCACTTTTAATGGGTCTACTAAGTCATATATAGCAGTCGCTTACGTAACTGATTCGGATGTCGCTTTAGCTCAAGGCCTGTCTAGCGTTTTTTAAAGTCAGATTTTCATTGGCATGATGATATATATAGGCGAGTCAGATGGAAAAGACAGACACAAGAGACCGAGAAGGATTCTCCAAAGAAATGGTCGTTTATCAACCAAAAAGCTTCCTTGGAAATCCTAGCAGGTTGTTTCAACCAGTGAAGAAGTTCTGTTGTCTACAACTGTCGAACTGGACACTATGGAAGGGAGGACGCCAGCGGGAGCTCTTTGGGCCAAGGTTTTACTGGAAACTTTCTTTGTGTGTGTGTGTGTGTGTGTGTGTGTGTGTGTGTACTGTCAACATTTATCGGTGACCCTATTCATGCCAGTAGAAGCACAAAATGACCTCGATTTGTTAGAATGAGATAATTTGTGGCCGGAAAGGAAATGCTTAATCTCAATAGGCTAAAATGATACATTTAAAAACTGGTTGACATTCACGTAGCCTTACGAACTTTCTTTAGAGAGAGAGAGAGAGAGAGAGAGAGAGAGAGAGAGAGGGGGGGGGGGGGAAGGGGAAGCGGTTTGTTATGGGGTCCTAAACCTTAACCACCTCAGATTTTTCAGTAAGAAAAAGTGAACACCATGGGTATTCAACCTTGTGGAACTCCACAATCTACGAGTATTTTTTTTCGAACATTTGCAACATGATACTATTGCCTGAGCCATCACCTCTTTCCTTAAGATTTTCCAGATTCCCAACGGTCACTCCAACCACTACACAATCAAGAATACGACCCACAGTTGTCAGCAAAACTACCCTCAAACTCCCTGTTCTTCTGACCAGAATCCTTTTCTGCTTCATTTCCTGAGCTCTTGTTTGTGAAGACCACCGTCCACCTTGCTTCTTAAACCTGCACTGAGACTTCCTTTGTCAGAAAAGGAATTGCTTTGGCCAATCAGAGGCCTCCACCATACACAACGTTTCTATGGCCCTCTCTCATTAGCTGAAGGCTTCGGTATGCAATATATATATATATATATATATATATATATATATAGATCTAGATATAGATATAGATATATATATATATATATATATATAATATAAGGAAAAGGGCCCATAAAAACACCAAAATGTAGAGAGAAAAGTACTATATTTCAGAGACTGATGTCTCTCTCTTCAGGTATATGAATGAGAAAAGTTTTACAGAAAAGGTGGTATTTATACCAAGAGATTCGTCCACAAGTAAGCCAATTTAGGTCACCCCCCGACTGATAATCTTCCTTTAATCTTCTTAAGCGTTGGTTGAATGAACACTGCGTCGACGATGTCCGATGTCCAATTCCCTTTTGAGATGTTCATTACCTGCTTCTCTTTTATTAAGGCGATTCCATCATTTGACTCTTGTACCGGCAGTTGCTGCTATAAATTACACGTGACATATTCCAGTTTATTCTATGGTTATGTTCATTTATATGGATTGAAAATAGCCGAGTTCTGTTGTCCATACCTAACTGACCGTTTGTGTTGTATTAATCTCTGGGGAAGTGATTTACCTGTAAATCCGATGTAAGATTGGTCACAGTCCTGGCATGGGATCTCATATACCCCAGAGTCTTTGGGCGATGTCTTTTGTTGGACGTAATCAGGGATTTTGGCTAAGGTATTTGGGTAGGTAAATGCAAAAGGGTTGGATTTCCCAAGGGTGTGAGTTACTCTCTTAATCGTCTCCAGGTGGGGAATTTTTATTTTATTGTTGGGTGTGTCTCTGGTCTTGTCTTTAGGGGGTCGGTTAGTTTAAAATTACGTTTGCTTTTGAATTAACTTTCTCAATTATATGGTCAGGATACTTTAAAGATGAAAGTTGCTTGCGAATTAGTTCAAATTCTTTTTCCAGGAAATCTGGGGGGGAACAAATTCGTAAGGCTCTTAAGAATAGGTTGCTAGCTAGACCTATCTTGATAGTATTGTCATGATAGCTAAAGTAGTGAATATATGAAAGTGGAGAACGTTGGTTTTCTGTATATGGTAAATTTGTATTCTGTCGTGTCTCTGATTATTAAAACATCAAGAAAAGGAATTTGTTGTCTGTTTCCCATTCAACTTTAAATTTGATGCTGGCACTATGCGTTTAATTTTGAGGATTCATTAAAATTACCCCACTTATTATCCCAAAAATGTTAGTATGTCATCCCACGTATCTCATCCACAGCATGTTTTTGGGTTTTATTGCATTTATTACTGTAGTTTCAAAGTATTCCATGTACAGATTGGCTAAAATAGGACTTAAAGGGACTACCCATACTACACCCGAATTTTTGCTTGTAGAATGATTCCCCGAATGAAAATACGTTATTAGATGCACATAATTCAACTAACTTTATTATTTTGTCAAGTGACCAAAGGGAAATGATCTGAATAGGGGGATAATTTTCCCTTAAAACTGAAGAACGTCCTGTACTGGTACTTTTGTGAATAGGGAGTCTACGTCAAGGCTTAAAAGTTTTATGTTGTGAAGTGGTATATGTGCTTCTCTGAATTTGTGACAAAAGTCCTTCCGAATGTTTGATGTGACTGGGAGAAAAAGTGCCTAAAAAAGGAGAAAGGAGGCCAGCTAACCATTTAGAAATTTGTAATTGAAAGCTCCGGCGCATGAAACGATGAGGGTCTGAATGGAAGATTGTCTTTGTGAGTTTTGGGAAGACCATAAAAGTAGGGTAATTTAGGAATTAATTACTTTAAATTTCTCTAATAGTTCTATTTTAGCCAATCTGTACATGGAATACTTTGAAACTACAGTAATAAAGCAATAAACCCAAAAACATGCTGTGGAGTTACGTGGATGACATACTAACATTTTGGGATAATAAGTGGGTAATTTTAATGAATTCCTCTCAAAATTAAACGCATTAGTGCCCAGCATCAAATTTAAAGTTGAATGGGAACAGACAACAAAATTCCTTTTCTTGATGTTTAATAATCAGAGACACGACAGAATACAAATTTACCATATACAGAAAACCAACGTTTCACTCACTTTCATATATTTCACTACTTTAGCTATCATGACAATACTATCAAGATAGGTCTAGCTAGCAACCTATTCTTAAGAGCCTTACGAATTTTGTTCCCTCCCCAGATTTCCTGGAAAAAGAATTTGAACTAATTCGCAAGCAACTTTCATCTTTAAAGTATCCTGACCATAATTGAGAAAGCAATTCAAAAAGCAAACGTAATTTTCTACCGACCCCCTAAAGACAAGACCAGAGACACACCCAACAATAAAATAAAAATTCCCCACCTGGAGGACGATTAAGAGAGTAACTCACACCCTTGGGAAATCCAACCCTTTTGCATTTACCTACCCAAATACCTTAGCCAAATCCCTGATTAACGTCCAACAAAAGACATCGCCCAAAGACTCTGGGGTATATGAGATCCCAGGCCAGGACTGTGACCAATCTTACATCGGATTTACAGGTAAATCACTTCCCCAGAGATTAATACAACACAAACGGTCAGTTAGGTATGGACAACAGAACTCGGCTATTTTCAATCATATAAATGAACATAACCATAGAATAAACTGGAATATGTCATGTAATTTATAGCAGCAACTGCCGGTACAAGAGTCAAATGATGGAATCGGCCTTAATAAAAGAGAAGCAGGTAATGAACATCTCAAAGGGAATTGGACATCGGACATCGTCGACGCAGTGTTCATTCAACCAACGCTTAAGAAGATTAAAGGAAGATTATCAGCGGGGGTGACCTAAATTGGCTTACTTGTGGACGAATCTCTGGTATAAATACCACCTTTTCTGTAAACTTTTCTCATTCAATATACTGAAGAGAGAGACAGCATCTCTGAAATATAGTACTTTTCTCTCTACATTTTGGTGTTTTTATGGGCTCCTTTTATTAGATGATTCTGTTGTTACAGAACACTTTTACCAGTCATATATATATATATATATATATATATATATATATATATATATATATATACTATATATATATATATATGATATATATATAAATTGAGAAAGCAATTCACCAAGCAAACGTAATTTTTACCGACCCCCTAAAGACAAGACCAGAGATACACCCAACAATAAAATAATAATTCCCCACCTGGACACGATTAAGAGAATAATCAACCCCCCCCTCGGAAAATCGAACCTTTTGTATTTACTTACCCACACCTTAGCCAAATCCTGATTAACGTCCAACAAAAGACATTTCCAAAGGACTCTGGGGTATACGAAATCCCATGCCAGGACTGTGACCAATCTTACATCGGATTTACAGGTAAATCCCTTCCCCAGAGATTAATACAACACAAACGGTCAGTTAGGTATGGACAACAGAACTCGGCTATTTTCAAACCATATAAATGAACATAACCATAGAATAAACTGGAATTTGTCATGTGTAATTTATAGCAGCAACTGCCGGTACAAGAGTCAAATGATGGAATCGGCCTTAATAAAAGAGAGGCAGGTAATGAACATCTCAAAAGGAGCATGGATTTCAGATACGATCAACAACGTCTTCATTCAACCAACACTTAAGAAGATTAAAGGAAGATTATCAGCGGGGGGTGACTTAAATTGGCTTGTTTGTGGATGGACCTCTTAGTATAAATACCACCTTTACTGTATACTTTTCTCATTCATCTACCTGAGAGGGAGACAGCAGTCTCTGAAATATAGTACTTTTTTTCTCTATATTTTGGTGTTTTTATGGGCTCCTATTAGATATATATATAATATATATATATATATATATATATATATATATATATATAATATATATATATATATATATATATATATATATATATATATATATATATATAGTATATATATGTATGTATACACATCACACACCGCGCACACACACACATATATAAATATATATATATATATTTATATATGTGTGTGTGTGTGCGCGTGTGTAGTGTATACATATATATATTTTGTGACTGCGTTTTAAAATTAACTGCCGTATCAGTACATATGATGAATTCTATATAATATCACTTTGGTTAATTGTTTGATTGTATGTTTTTTATGTATGTGTGGGGGGCGGGAGGTGGATCCATTCAAAAAGACTAATGTCATTAGACTTTTACTATGTCTCCCATTGCCAATGAAGGTGATACCTTCAGGAATTTGAATCAGCCCTGTAGAATTCCTCTGCAGTTTTCAAGCACACTCACTTTTCTTGCAAGAAAAAGCATATACTATCAGATGGTTTTTAATGTTTGCAGCAACAAACTTCAAAGTAAAATTCTCCCAGACAATCAAGCCTCATTTCAAATACTTTTTTGTTCTGGTTATAATCCCATGATGGCCACTTACTTTAATAAAATGGTATTGTGTGTATATATATATATATATATATATACATATATATATATATATATACATATATATATATATATATATATATATATATATATATATATGTACACACAATACCATTTTATTAAAGTAAGTGGCCATCAGGGATTATAACCAGAACAAAAAGTATTTGAAATGAGGCTTGATTGTCATTAACCTCCTTAATGACAACATTCAATTTCATTTTGGCAGACCGTATTACGCCAGGTAACATCAGCGATGCCATAAACAGCATACCTAATAATAAATCGCCCGGCTGTGATGGTCTTCCCGCAGAGGCTTTCAAATTCTGCCATCCGATATTTAATTTTCATTTTCCTAGCTGCCTTATTCAATGCATGCTAATTCACCAGTTTCTTCCAGACTCCCTACTCTTAGTTCACTTGATACCATTAATCAAAAACAAGCTAAAGGATGCAGCTGACCCTGGCAACTACGGCCAATTGCAATACAACGATCGCATCGAAGATACTTGAGTATTGTGTGTATATATATATATATATATATATATATATATATATATATATATATATATATATATATATATATAATATATATATATATATATATATGTACACACAATACTCAAGTATCTTCGATGCGATCGTTGTGATTGCAATTGGCCGGTAGTTGCCAGGGTCAGCTGCATCCTTTAGCTTGTTTTTGATTAATGGTATCAAGTGAACTAAGAGTAGGGAGTCTGGAAGAAACTGGTGAATTATGCATGCATTGAATAAGGCAGCTAGGAAAATGTAAATTATCGGATGGCAGAATTTGAAAGCCTCTGCGGGAAGACCATCACAGCCGGGCGATTTATTATTAGGTATGCTGTTTATGGCATCGCTGATGTTACCTGGCGTAATACGGTCTGCAAAATGAAATTGAATGTTGTCATTAAGGAGGTTATCTACCTCGCTTCGGGAATCCTGATCATTTATGCAATTCAGGATATTGTTGAAGTGATCACCCCACATCCTTGCGATAGCCTCGTCTCCGACTGCTTCCCCTACTCTCTGTGATAGCTTTTTAGTTTTTGGGATTTAAGGACTGGATATCTTTCCAAAGACGAGGGTAATCACCAGATTCTACGTTTCTAGACATGCATCGGCTCTTAGTTGTTTTTCATTTAACCTGCAGTGCTTAAGAGCAAGTTTGAATTGCGCTCTCGCCTGCCTCATTAGTAATGCAGTGTGTCCTTCCCTTGTGAGTATGTATACAGATCCTTAACCAAGTCATTCCAACCAGGTATATTACGAGAATTACCTTGACGAAATCTATAGGCAGTCCTGCCCGAAGCAAGCATAGCGGAGATTATGTTCGAATAGAATTCATTCATATCCCTCTTGTGGTGGTCATTTCTACATTTTGTGTTGGTACACAGTAAAACATCAGCCGGTTGAATTATTGACCGCAACCTGGTTTCCGTGGTCACCCTAAAGTATCTGGTTTTCTGTTGGTTTTTAAACTCCCAGTTAACCGCTGGTGGGCGGTCAGTTAGTGGGTTCACGGTATGGAGGGATGGGGTACTGAATGACACCTGTAATGGGATGTGATCGTAGCCCGTTGCAAGATCGTAGCGAATATTGCAGGTCATAATAGAACCATGAAGTTGTGGAGATGTGATGCAGTGGTCCAGCCAGGAGGTTGTAATTGCGTCCGCTCTATTATGTACATATGAATAGGAGGAGGGAGGGAGGAGCATTACATCACTAATTTGGAGAGCATGATTTTGACAGAAGCGAGTAAGTTCATTATAAAATTGTTTTGTGGGGTGAGAATTAAGGTCCCCTATTATACAAATATGATCAGCAGGAGAATCTTGAATAATACTGTGTAACTCCCCTAGGATCATGCAGTAATGATCAAAATTATTGTTATTTTCCCATGGCATATAAACATTAATTTTTAGGATTTTAGAGTTCCCTACTGTCACTTGAAGCCCAAGCAATCTGTCACTCCTGTAGGTCATCACCTTTATCATATTGTCTAACGATTTGTGCCACAGGAAAGAAAGTCCCCCTTTCAGGCGACCGGCTATGATTTGATCTGTAACTTGCATCGATGAAGTCGAGAAGGTTCTGAAGTCTTCATGAATTGAATCGCAGATGGCAAGGTCATGAGGCCAGAGGAGCGTTTCTTGCAATGCAATGATGCCGTTGAAATTTTTTGCAAAGCATGTTTAGGAGAGGAATGTTCCGCTTGAGGCCAAAAATATTCCAAGAGATTATGTTTAATGTATCCATGGCTACTCACGAAGATGGGAGATGAATGCGCTGATCATTTGGGTGGATGGGGGGTTATCCAGGGGGAGTGGGCAGTCACTCGCCGTGGGCGGTTGGCTGGCACTAGCGGTGGAAATGACCCTGGTTGGAGTGACAGTAAGTTCCCCTGGGGGTGGTTGGTCCCAGATTAGGTTATATCTTGAAACTAATATATTAGGACCGAAATTCTCGCCTTTGAAGAACGTCGAGGTGTTGAAATAGGCAGGTACTCCTGTAAGCAACTTTATGTTTACTTCTGCATGGGAGTTCGTGAGAGATAAGTGGGTCAGAGCCAGTAAGAAACTTGACTCTCTCCACTATGGCGTCTAGCGTCACCGATGAGCGCAGATTGTGAATTGCTACGTGACATCTCTTCTCAGGTGTCGGGTGAGGTGAAACTCGAATGTTAGGCTCCGGTCCAGTGGCCAAACGAGAGGTTCTTCTCTTCTTTCTGCTTGTTTGTATCTGCCAGCCGCCAGACCCCTCAAGATCACTCTCATCTGCATCTACGAGGGGGGGTTGGCGGGGAGAGATAGGGTGGGGAGGATCACAAGGGCTGGTAATCATCACCGGAGGTCTATCTTCCACCGGAGGAGTCTTTCCATGTCTGGTCAAGGCATATAGCCATATAGTAGGTTCCAATTGTTACCGAAATCCACTGGAGTGTAATGACTCCAAATGCAACTTCCCAGGACTAAAATTCGTCCATTAATCACAAGAAAGCACAGACAAACTTTCACTGGACAGAAAAAGTTAAGCTTGACAGCTCTTATCTCGGGCAACTTTCCTTTCCTTTTTATAACGTCTCATCAACTGAAACACAATGGTTCTTTCACTAAGCAGGGGAAGAGATAACTTTTTTTTTTCTAGGATTTCTGAGGTGAGACAACAGCTGAAATGTCATTTGGGAACCGAGAACTTCGACAGAGTTCACGCAAAGGGGATATCCACTGTATGAGGACATTTTTAAAATCAATCTGTATTCTAATGAATAATTAACTCCTTACATTGTAAAAGGATATACTATTATCCCTCTCTTTCTCTCTCTCAAACACACTTGCACATCAAATATAAATACATTTGCTCCGGTACCAGGACTGGTCATTTGAATTTATTTGCTACTGCAATTTTATGGTTTTATGATAAGAGGATTCAGTGAAAAAATTTTTCACAAAATATTATCATTAGTAATTCACCAATCCAAAGTTCTGGGTTATATGTCCAATATATATAATAGACTAATATATACACACATATACATACAAACACGTGCGCGTGCGCACACACACACACACACACACACACTATATATATATATATATATATATATATATATATATATATTCACTTGGTTGTTATTTTATTATTCTTGTTTGTTTGTTATGTATAAGAACTGTATTATCCATTTAGTTTTGTTTGTTTTCCTCCTCCCGGTGGTTTGTCTGTTTGGTAATTGCCACTAATGACCATTCTGTCTTTTCATATATTTGTGAGTGAGTGGTGCTGTCCACCCGTGGCTGTGTCAGAGACTTTTTCGACTGAAGGAGTCAGTTGATCTCTGAGCCTTATTACTCCTGGTGACTGTTGGATTTGCTATGTAATGCCTGCTTGGATATATTGTCATTCTTGAATGATTATTCTTCATCCTGCCTCACCCTCGGCTCAGTAAATGTCGAGGGGCTCTTGCTTAGCCAAGGTATAAGTGATTAATATTTTTGGAATGTCCAGGCGATCTTTGCGATGCCCTTGGCTCTGATTTGATTTGGACGTTTTCTGGAGGATCATCCTCGAGGGACGTAGGATCGCTGATGTGTGGGTCCTGTGGAGTACCATAGATATTTATATACGTACATATATCACTTTGCCACCTCACTTTTGTCTCTGGACGCAGAGGCATATAAAGTATTTATAAAGTTCACTGTTATAACTCCAGTGTTATGGAGGACAGAAACATATATGTAATTAAGGAGATCACATCAACAACTCCAGTGTCTCGGAGGAGGGAAACCACCGTTGAGTTCATTTAGTTTGTAATTTTTTTATTATTATTATTAAAGACTTACAACTTTGAGATACATTGGAGTACATTTACATAGTGAAAATTGTACATAAAGTGAAAATATTTACAATTAGAAACTCTTATATAAACTATTACTTTTTCAGGAAAAAAAATATAATTAATATAATTAAAATAATGTTTCTGATCTTTCAAAAAACTAATTTTTCTAAAAAAGGAAAAATGAAACCGTAATCATTCTTTATTCTATTGTCATGTCATTAAATATAAATCTCCCCTGCAATTATTGATATTATTAATAAGTAACTTTATGATATCATTTGCAACCATATTCAAATCATTTCTAGTACACCATATTCGTGTTATTATATAAGAACACAATAAAAAAATATCACACATTCCTCCTACAATTATCTTTGGTATTGAAGTCGAAATATAAAAATTTTACATTGTTCTCCCGGCTCAAAATTACAAATGTTTTCAAGTACATTTCTCAGACATTTGAAAACTGGTTCAGTTCTTTTACAAAAATACAAATGGTGAATAGCACTCTTCCTCTATATTACATATTTCACATAAGGAATTGTTGGATAAATTTAAGAAGTGAAGACTTTTTCCCCAGGTAGTACATCATGAAGATGCTTAAAGATAATCTCCTTTCCCACGAAACGATCAGTATCGCAAAAATTCTTCCATATTACTTTTCAGTCAAATG
>NC_087222.1:17877230-17897411 GCF_015104395.2 Macrobrachium nipponense
AACAGCTGCCCTTTGGAACTTGTACCTATAAAGGACTATGTTCACTTTGCAGGATTAATTTCTTTGATAAAGCAGAATCAGTTTAAAAAGTCTGAATAAAAACTGAATATTACAAACCAACCACAGGGAGAAGTTTAAAACTTGACTACCTTAGTAGGTAGCTAACCTCTTAATTCAACTGCAATCCAAACTGTTTCTGTAGCTAGCAGTTTTAACCTCTTCGAAAAAGAAATGACCTTTGCTAACTACTCCTTGGGACCTGTGGAGGCTGCTCAGCAAATTGTGTAGCTTACCTATTTCCAAATTTGTTTTTATCAGGACAAGGTTGCATCTTGCCTTAGATGTGCAGTTGTGGAGATGGGAGAATGAATGAGGAGTGACTGGGTTCTCCTCTTCTCCGCCCCTCCATCCTTCTCCTCCTTCGGACCAGAGAGTGGATCCAGCCGTCACATGCTGGAACTGTCGACCGATGCAGTTTAAGTTTTACAATGGATCAACCATTCTGTTTATCTTTATAGAGTATAGAAGCAACTGCCCCTTTCTTTAGCAAGGGGAGGTCCCTGACAATAAGACAAACCCATTGCTTATATTTGCCTTACTGTCTTTTAACTCTCAGATTCATCCCAGCATGATTTTGTGGGGTTACGTCTCTTCCCTCATTTGAAAAAGCCCAGAAGTCTCGGCAACTGATCACAGTCTCTGTACTCCAATCAATTCATCAGAGGAATACTTCTTTTACCTAAAGATCTCTTGAAGACTGAGTTTATCTTGATGTTTGCATGGTTTCTGCATATGAAGTGTGGGGAAAAATATCTAAACTATTTTCTTGACACTTGAGTTGAGGGGGAAGTTATCAATACCTAGTCCAAGTACCTACTATTATCCCAAATAACTGAAGGTATGACTGAAGGCATATTGACAGCAGACTCGATATGCAGTAATAAGCCACAAATAATTCTAGACCACTGGAGACCTGATCCAAATGTCAATATGAAACCAAGTTGTATCTTGTTAGAGATTTTAAGGTCTTGAGGTTATTACACTAATAACAATTAATGCTATTTATTATCCCTTAGCCACTATGGAAATGAACATTGTAGGAGTGGTAAATATAATCGCTAGTGGATATTGATATGGTAATTTACGGAATAATAAATGTTAAGACTTTAGTTTCACTGTCCCAACCTTCATTTAACCATTAGTTGGTCTCTGTGAACAAAGCTGTGTGGAAATTTAAGTGTTGGAATGAGGTATCTACTACAGTCGAATGGAACAGAGGGCCTAACTAACGTAGGCAATTTGTAGAGAAGTTTTTCCGTTGGGTTTTAATATTGTTTGCGCAATTTGTGACTAAAGTCCTCTTAAGATGACTACATACTAACTGACATACACATGATGGTTCTGCGGCAACAAAATCGTTGCTAACCTTCATTAAAACCCACGCAATGGACAAAAGTACTGTTTCTCCCATCGCTTGCTGGTTCCTGGACTTCCTAGAGTCTTCCCTCAGACTCTGGCATACTTGACTTGACCTTCAACTAGTATCGTTGATATTAAGAGGAACATTAGAATTAAGACGTTTGGCCTGTGACAGGACTTTTAAATGTGTCCAAATGTATGTATAAAGCTAAAATTTTCATAACACTGTAAACTTGTTTGTGCACTGGGTCAGAATACCCTCCCTCCCTCTCTCTCTCTCGTTATGATGATAGTTTCCATATTTGAAAGTTAAAAAGTGTTACTACATGAAGGAACTAATGCTTCTAGAATCTACATAAATTATTAAGGAACAATTCTACAGTAATTAAAAGCTAAAAGTGGCAAATTTTAAGGGTTAACCGAATAAAGCGAATGAGCGTAAACCTGCTATTTCAATTGACATTTGAGGGGGGGATTTTCTCCTTATTTCGAACTGAAAATAAGTTAGATTGAATAGTCCTTTCTTGAGAGTTTGAAGAACATATTATATGGTTGTTATATATAGTGAGCAGGGAGGCCACCATAAGAAATAAAATACAGTTTTCCGTGTCGGCTTAAAACCCCAAGTAGGAGCTCATCTTTCATATTAAATGGAGCATAACGAACAGAAACGTATGTGCTTGCAGTGCACTGCCTAAGTTTACTACTCTTACCGTTTGTCATCAAACTTTTTAACGAATTCTTCAAATAACAGGTGTTCTTTAAATGTTGGCCTATTTGCTGGAATCCTTGTCTATTGTCTATTCTCCTTCAAACCCAATTTGTCAAAAATGGCAAAACACGCTCTCTCATAACTTGGGTGAACAGAAAATTGTAGGCCAATTGAATCAGTCCTCTTCAGGTGTCCTAAAGTCGCGCTGTAGTGATCTATACTTGCGCTCGCCATTTCCTTCATGGGTGAACTGCCTGTGATGCAGTTTAGACGAACCTTTGCTTTAGGTAAGTCCAGGAACGACCAAACACGTCCGCACTCGGCAAAGGATCGTATAAGACTCCTGAATAAACCTTGATGACAGTGATAGGGAAGAGTTGAATAAGGATTATTCAAAAGGGGAAATTTTGAAAGTTACCAAAAGTTTTAAGAAGAATCGTACACCTAGAATCGATGGTCTACAGTGAGTTTTATTTAGAAAATTGGGATGTAATTGGGGATGAATTTCTTCATAGGCAAAGTATGTAATGATACTAGTCAGTTTTGCTGTATTCCAAGACGAAGCATTGTTCAATGCAATATGTTGATCAGGGATGTTATGTATTATGTTAATTCTACTGATATGACCGCTGCCTTTCTTAAATTAGACTGGTATAAGGCTTTTGATATGGTCAATACAGAATTTTTTTTTAAGTCTTTGAAGTGTCTAGGGTTTGGAGACGAATTTGTAGGGAAAATAAGTATGCTATATAATGAAATAGAAAGTGCAATGTGTGTAAATAATAATATAACTTCCTTTTTCCCCATAACAAGGTCAGTCAAGCAAGGATGTCCACTTAACATGATGTTATATGCAATCTATCAAGAATCGTTTTTTACAGCAATTAAGGAAAATATTAATGTGGAAACCTTAGTCTTACCTGATCACACTACTCTCAAAGCAGTTGGTTATGCTGATGATAATAATATAATAATCACAACAGAAGATAGTTTAAGAGAAGTGGATAAAATTTTGCAGGAATTTGAGTTGGCTACAAATAGCAAAATTAATAGGAATGAAAAGTCAAGACTATTCAGTATGGGTGGTTGGAAGAATAAAAGGGACTGGCCCCTTTCATGAATAAGGCAGAATGTTACTTCTTTGTTCACGCTAGGTATCCATCATTGTCATGATTATAAGGAAAGTCTAAAGAATAATTGGGAACATGTTATAAGTAAAATAGATAAACATTTGAAAGTGCTTCATGCAAGGAAATTGAACTTTTTTTCAGAGGACATCATATGCAAATGCGTGCATTCTGGCAAAAGTATGGTATATTGCTCATGTGTATCCCTTAACTCATAATTATGGCATCAGAGTTGAGAGACTAGTTTTTAGATATATTTGGTGTGGTAGATATGAACCAATGAAACGATCTGCAATGACTAGAGGTAGGACTGAAGGTGGCTTGGCTGTTTTCGATGTGAGAGCTAAAGATAATGCTATTATTGGTAATACCCTTTTTAAAAACTGTCATATTGAATATGGATCCTCAGAGCTTAATTTTGCATTATTGTTATTTTAGGAAGTTCTTTGACTTAAACTATAAAGCTCCACAAGTATTTTGCCATCCCATAACATATTACAGTTATACAATTGGCTTCATAGTTAAGTTAAAGGAGGTTCATAATTTTCCAATGTTATCTAATAAGATTGTTTACCAAAGTATTAAAAAAAAGACATCTCTATGGTATATAAATGTCCTTCATTTGACTGAAAAGTAATCTGGAAGAATTTTTGTGATACTGATCGTTTCGTGGGAAAGGAGATTATCTTTAAGCATCTTCATGATGTACTACCTGGGGAAAAAGTCTTCACTTCTTAAATTTATCCAACAATTCCTTATGCTATTCACCATTTGTATTTTTGTAAAAGAACTGAACCAGTTTTCAAATGTCTGAGAAATGTACTTGAAAACATTTGTAATTTTGAGCCGGAGAACAATGTAAAATTTTTATATTTCGACTTCAATACCAAAGATAATTGTAGGAGGAATGTGTGTATATTTTTATTGTGTTATATATACACGATATGGTGTACTAGAAATGATTTGAATATGGTTGCAAATGATATCATAAAGTTACTTATTAATAATATCAATAATTGCAGGGGAGATTTATATTTAATACATGACAATAGAATAAAGAATGATTACGGTTCCTTTTTAGAAAAATTAGTTTTTTGAAAGATCAGAACATTATTTTAATTATATTAATTATATTTTTTTTCTGAAAAAGTAATAGTTTATATAAGAGTTTCTAATTGTAAATAATTTTCACTTTATGTACAATTTTCACTATGTAAATGTACTCCAATGTATCTCAAAGTTGTAAGTCTTTAATAATAATAATAAAAAAAATTACAAACTAAATGAACTCAACGGTGGTTTCCCTCCTCCGAAACACTGGAGTTGTTGATGTGATCTCCTTAATTACATATATGTTTCTGTCCTCCATAACACTGGAGTTATAACAGTGAACTTTATAAATACTTATATGCCTCTGCGTCCAGAGACAAAAGTGAGGTGGCAAAGTGATATATGTACGTATATAAATATCTATGGTACTCCACAGGACCCACACATCAGCGATCCTACGTCCTCGAGGATGATCCTCCAGAAAACCCGGGACGTCCAAATCAAATCAGAGCCAAGGGCATCGCAAAGATCGCCTGGACATTCCAAAAATATTAATCACTTATACCTTGGCTAAGCAAGAGCCCCTCGACATTTACTGAGCCGAGGGTGAGGCAGGATGAAGAATAATCATTCAAGAATGACAATATATCCAAGCAGGCGTTACGTAGCAAATCCAACAGTCACCAGGAGTAATAAGGCTCAGAGATCAACTGACTCCTTCAGTCGAAAAAATCTCTGACACAGCCACGGTGACAGCACCACTCACTCACAAATATATGAAAAGACAGAATGGTCATTAGTGGCAATTACCAAACAGACAAACCACCGGGAAGGAGGAAAACAAACTAAATGGATAATACAGTTCTTATGCATAACAAACAAACAAGAATAATAAAATAACACTGCCAGTCCTGGAATTGAGAGGTCGATGGTTCGCGTCTGTCGATCGCCAATTCTATTATCGCTTAATAAATTCCCCCTCGGTTAAACATATATGAAAATATATTAATTCCGAAGTAGAGCGAATTAGATAGTAAAGGACATTTGTAGTTCGATATATATATATATATATATATATATATATATATATATATATATATATATATATATATATATATATATAAATGTGTGTGTGTGTGTGCGCGCGCATGTGTGTATGTATATGTGTGTATATTAGTAAATTAGTATAAATTGGACATATAACCCAGAACATTTGGATTGGTGAATTACTAATGATAATATTTTGTGAAAAATGTTTTCACTGAATCCTCTTATCATAAAACCATAAAATTGCAGCAGAGCAAATAAATTCAAATGACCAGTCCTGGTACCGGAGCAGATGTATTTGATATTTGTTGTGTGCGAGTGTGTGTTTGAGAGAGAGAGAGAGAGAGAGAGGGGGGGAGGGGATAATAGTATATCCTTTTACAATGTAAGGAATTAATTATTCATAAGAATACAGATTGATTTTAAATGTCCTCATCAGTGGATATCCCCTTTGCGTCCGAGTGAACTCTGTCGAAGTTCTCAGTTCCCCGAATGACATTTCAGCTGTTGTCTCACCTCAGAAATCCAAGAAAAAAAAAAGTTATCTCTTCCCCTGCTTAGTGAAAGACCCTTTGTGTTTCAGTTGATGAGACGTCATAAGGAAAGTTGCCCGAGATAAGAGCTGTCAAGCTTAACTTTTTCTGTCCAGTGAAAGTTTGTCCGTGCTTTCTTGTGATTAATGGACGAATTATAGTACTTGGGAAGTTGAAATTTGGAGTCATTACACTCCAGTGGATTTCGGTAACAATTGGAACCTACTATATGGTTATAAGCCTTGACCAGACATGGAAAGACTCATTGTTAGTCTGTGGACTTTGAGCCGACAAGTTTATTGAAGTTACGTGACACAGAACAATAACTAAAACAGATTCGCGAATTTTCTGCATACCTCTGCAGAAAAACCTGGGGATTATAAATGTTTCTATTTTATAAAATTTGTATATGCAAGGAAATTGCAAAGGAATAAAAAAACAAATTAACTTGTGCAATGCAGAGACTCAGCCATTAATCCATTAATCATATTGAAATTATGTATAGTGAAAAAAATAATGCAAAAAAATGTAAGGTATTCGTTTTAGTTTGCAAAGAATTTGAGTCTGTACACAATACTACTACAGAGGATGTAACATTTGAATAGATCGATTCCCGTTTTGATTTTGGTTAATTTAAGATTGTCACAAAAATAACCATCCAGAGCATCTGAAGTGTCTCAGGGGCTACTTTCCGTATGATGCACGATCATGTCTGTAACCTGACTAAATCCTTTATACAGAAAATCATGCTATCAATAATATTTTTTTTTGTTCTATGAAATTACATTTGCCTAATAAACCACAATATACCAATTTTTTTTTTTTCTTTCTTTCTTTTTAACGGCTGTCTCTCCTCATGCTTTCCTTTTGCGTCTAAAATGATCTTGAAAAAGGAACAGCATCACAAACCCATTCCAAATGTAATCTTAGGCAAAAATGGTCAACCGAATCTTGCAACTCCAAAGTGGAAGATGATCATAAACTCTGTACATCTCCCAGACGTATCATTCTACATCGTGGCCTTCACATTATTATTGTTATTATTATAAGTAGTATTAGTACTCAGCAGACAACACTCAAGTTGGTATATTTGGTAGGCAATATCCTACCCTCTGCCCACAAACACAAAGCTGAAAATTCCTTAAACATCACAGATTATCTGGTAAATGATAATACAGCCACCCAAACTCCAATTACTGACATTGCAAGCTTGAAATATGTGCGATATATCTCAGGTAGCTTTCACAAACGCAATATATTCCATGAAATGGCTGATACTCATTTTTATTTGTATTAATTTTTTTTTAAAAAAAAGGGTGAACCTCACACGAGAGGAGACCTGGTAGTTCGGAAATCAGTAATTCTCAATTAAAATGCTGGTGCCTCGTTCTGTCCCAATTACCGAAGGGCCTCAGGTGACTGTGACATCTGTAAAATCATC
This sequence comes from Macrobrachium nipponense, assembly GCF_015104395.2. Taxonomy (NCBI): domain Eukaryota; kingdom Metazoa; phylum Arthropoda; class Malacostraca; order Decapoda; family Palaemonidae; genus Macrobrachium; species Macrobrachium nipponense. The sequence goes on from NC_087222.1 coordinate 17,884,560, forward strand.
GCTCGAAACTGGATTGGACCGGATTTCATTTCAGAATCGTGGACTGCAGACGCCATCTATTGGCTGCCCGATGCAAAACGGTGCTCAAACAAGAAACTGTTTTGCCTTAGATAGCGAGGCAAGATAAAAATTGCCGAGTAAGTGATTGCAATGACTTGATTAAAAAATAAAGTATATATTCTATTATTTATGCCAATTGGTGCCTAACAAAGTAGTAGTTTAAGCCATATGCATGGAATGGTACGAGGGAATTCACGAATTGGGTTCTGGTAATACATAAAATGCCCGGGATTGTTAGCCAGCGAAAAACTAGAATTACCAACACATTCGACTATTCCTTATATTATTATAGTCCAAATTATGGCAAAACTGTATGTACATTATAGAGAGAAAAAGCTGTATCATTATTCTTAGCTTAAACCTCGGCAAAGCCTCACATAAATGATATTTTTCTTTGGTTCGTACTTTAAATATTTTCAAGGGTTTGTATGGCTGGCTACAGGGTTACAGGGTGTCCCTACAGGGTGTCAGCCAGCACTGCTAATCCTCTTAACTTTCTCCTGACTAAAATAATCCAGAAAATAATCACTGGGTTACGCTGTGCTTCCTTCCATAAGCTAACGTATTCCATCTTGAAGATAGTGGTCTGTATATGCGAGTTTTACAAAACTGATAGCCTTCGAGTTTCTGTAACTTTCCACAAGGTTATAAAGATTAAATAATCTCCTAGGACTGTCATGAAGTCAGAATATCCTCTATAGTAATATCATATAGTAAAGAAAACAGTAATAAATATGTCAGGAATGTTTAAAATGACAGCAAAACTGATAAGGGTCACGGGATTACCAAGTGCAAATGTATTTTTATCTTTTTCTACAGGGAGAAATTGGGTGTAATTCTTATATAAATTAATGGAAATTACATCTGTTTATGATATATATCATTCCATTTTAATTATTCATACTCCCAGGGCTGCTTCTCGATTTCCTATCGTATCTTGGAATTTAAAGATTGGTAATTCTCAGTAACAATATCGATTTATTTAACCTCGAATTTCGAATTCACACGATTTGACCAAACTCGAGGCAAACTTGAACCAGAAACAGTTAATTTTATTGAATATATCTCCAAAATAGCAAAATTTCGATTAAAACAACATTTAAAGGATTTATGATGTTTGATACTTATAGTCCTTGATGCGTCATGAGTCCCAACTTTTGAGACCTTTAAACGAGAGAATTTTCAGCCTTTTCTATGTCACTTGCTCACTTTTAGATCGAAAATATTAAAGTATTCATTACGGGAAGCAGTTAACTTCTTTAATTCATTTATTTTCCGAATTAATAGTTCGTCATTTGCCCTTGATTGAGTGTTGAAGCCCTTAATAGTGTTGGCAAGCCTGCTTCCTCTCGGGATAAGGAGCAGCCATTGATTGTCAGCAGAACGAAGAACTTCGTCGCTTTCTTCAAAACATTTTGCATTCTTCAAAACGTCCCCTTATCACGGTTCAGTTTTAGAGATATAGAACTTCCTTTATCATAGTTATCATATATATTGATAGAGGATTTATTTGCGGTCTTGCTAAAACGATATATAATAGTTTCGTCTTTAGACGACCGCACTTCATCCAAAGATGTCTTTGGTGTACAAACATTACAGCATAAAGAATATGGTCATATATCTAGTATTCTTAGCACGTAATGCCCTTTACTTAGTGCTACTAGCAAGCAGAAACTTTCTTTGTATTACTAGCAGAGACATACGACTACTACTACTAAAATTTACATCCTTGAAGGCGTATTTTATTTAGAGTTGAAAACACGTGAAATTAAGATAAACTCGCTTCCATAATTGGCGCAGATTGACTTAGATGAATTAGGAACCATTCTGTATAAATTAAAAGCTGAGAACAAGAGAGAAATAAGGTCAGATAAAGCGAAAATAGGGTAAACTTACTATGAATTAGTTACCCATTCAATGACATCTTGGAAATATTTCATGAGACGACTCGACAAAATCTCGAATGAACTATTAATTTTTCTTGTCAAGGACAACGCTTTTTCCCTATTTCCATTGTAACCAATCATCAAGTCGCGTGTTCTTACTTCCATCCGATAGAGCATTCCGTGGCCTTTCCGCCGATGTATAACACATGCAATTCCATTATTTGTACACTTTTATATATCTAAATGTATGTCTGTAAGAAAACACAAATTTCCTGTCTCAGAGTCATTTCTGTTCGCGGTGCGAGACTGCACTACTTATCCGTCCGCACCTGTCTATGTCAACCCAGTCTGTCTGTAAATAAATCATCAGTACCCAGCTACCTGTCTTAATCTCTGGTCCTCACAACTGGTGACCTCCCGGAGTTGGTGACACAGCGGTTTAGGCCCCAGCCTCGAACGGACTAAATACGGCCACTCACCTTCAGAGAACCTTTAACGGACTCAATACGGCGCCACAGTTTAGGTCTCTGAAAACTCCACTGTGAGGACGACACTAACGCCATTAACGGACTAATCACGGCACTGCTTCCTAGCGTGTTTTGGCGTTTATTTTTGAGGATGGGTAGCTGAGTGCTGGTCGTCAACACAAAATTCAGGCGGCGGTTCAGAAACATCCATCCGACGTCGCGGCCTCCTGTGCCTCACCCGGGGGATGCCAGATATTTTCTCGACCCGCCAAACCTGCAGCCCCCTCGTTTTTCTTCCCCTGGCACCATTGCCGCACCTGCGAGTCCCCAGACGAAATCCCCTGCCTGCCGACGCCAATGCTATACCCACAGGGACCTGTGGGCTTCTTCAAACCCTCGACGCTGCCGTTATTCTGGGGCTCGCTCGGCCTTCCTGAACGTCGATGCTACACCTGTGAACCTGCTCACCCTTTCCGACGCTGCCGCCTGCAGTCCTCCTCGGCCCACCGACACCGCTGCCATGCCTGTGGGCCTCTGGGTTTCCTCGACCTGCTGACGTCGCTGACCTACCTGTGTTCCGCTCTGCCTGCGGGACACCGCTGCCTGCCACGCTGGGGACTTCCTCAGCCCAACCTATGCTGCTGCTGCACATGGGGATCCCTGCGGCCCGTCCAACTCCACCACCACATACAATGCAGCTCTCTCTCTCGCAGTCTCGGTCACCCCAGCGTACAGTAGAACCCCCATGCTGCCGCCAGGGGAGGCATCCTGTCAGCAAAACCGAAGGACTATACTCGAGGACGCCCCACAACAAGTGTCATAAGGACACGGGGTCGCCCCCTGCCTCCAAGATTATCATCCAATAATTACTCCATAATCATTGTCTTGGGGCGGAGTATTTGTAAGGACAACGCTTTTTCCCTATTTTCATTGTAACCAATCATCAAGTTGCGTTGTTCTTACTTCCATCCGATAGAACATTCCGCAGCCTTTCCGCCGATGTATAACACATGCAATTCCATTATTTGTACGCTTTTATATATCTAAATGTATGTCTGTAAGAAAACACAAATTTACTGTCTCAGAGTCATTTCTGTTCGCGGTGCGAGACTGCACTACTTATCCGTCCGCACCTGTCTATGTCAACCCAGTTTGTCTGTAAATAAATCATCAGTACCCAGCTACCTGTCTTAATCTCTGGTCCTCACATTCTAAAAAATATAGCATTTTTAGGCAGAATTTATATCGATACTTAATTTTATTAGTTTATCGTCCATAAATTGTTTAGTGATTGACTTTTGAAAGATGACTGGAAAAGGCAAAACAAAAAACGAATTAAAAGAAGAAATATCTGTGGTTTCGATCAGCAAGTCATGCCAATATTAACGCCTGCTCCGGCTTCAGAACACATCTCTGTTGGTAAGGCTGAGTCCAGAGGTCCTTCCTTCCTTCCATGCTTTTGCCTCTTTGGCAACGGAGAGGTTTAGGCGCCACAATATTGAAGTGTTTAATGGGTTATTTTAGTGTCTGTGTTTTTTTAATTATGTGTCGTACAATGTCTCCCATTGCTAATGAAGGTGATACCTTCAGGAATTTGAATCACCTCTGTAGAATTCCTCTGTAGTTTTCAAGCACCCTCACTTTTCCTGCAAGAAAATGCATATACTATTAGGATGGTTTATAATGTATGCAGTAACAAAATTCAAAGTAAAATTCGATCAAGTCTCATTTCAAATACTTTTTGTTCTGGTTATAATCCCATGATGGCCACACACTAATAAACTGGGAATATATATATATATATATATATATATATATATATATATATATCTATATATATATATATATAGTATAATATATAGTAGTATAGATATATATATGTAAGGCCTAGGGATTTTGATTAATAATATATTGTTCGTGGGTTCTCTGTGACCTATGGAATGTGGAGAACAGTGCAGAGGTAACGACCTGAGAGTAGCTGATCAATGAGTTTCTAGGGGGTGGCGTGAGATAAAAGTGCTTAGTTCAGGAAGTCAATGTACGACAGTTTATGAACTCTTCTCAAAGTGCCTTTGGGAAACTGGTTGTAGCCAGTAATATGAGGCGTTGTCGAAGTGTGCATTCGTATGTGCGTGTGCGCCTCTTCTATTCATAATGTATCACTAGCCAAGTCTATGGGAAGACTTGCACAGAGATTCGTGGGAGGAAGGCAAAGCCACGATGGCGGGTGCCAAAGTGTTTTTTTAAACAGTGAGTGATATTCCGGTTGGGAATGGGTAAGTGTTACTTTACTTTAGCAAAAGGGATGGCTTGTTTGATATCTTGTAAGATGTTCCATTTTATTAACTTTGTCTTTAAACTTGTGTGTACTTACCGGGATGTGTTCTGTATCTTTGAAACAGACGGATCTGAATGCCGGGGGACAGAGTTCCCAGTGGGGTGTGGACTTTTGGGTGACTTGACAATGTACCGTTTTTTGAGTTAGTCTGTAAGACTGGATTACTTGGTTAATTGATATATTTATTCTTGTAATAAACGTTAGTGTTATGATGCAACTCTCTCATTTTCATTACCTGTTAGAATGGAGAGAAAGAGGTGGAGAGAGAGAGAAAGAGAGAGGGATTACTGGATTCCTTGGAGAGAGAGAGAGAGAGAGAGAGAGAGAGAGAGAGATAGGTTGTGTGTGTAATGGAGTAATGGGGTCTGCCTTCCGTTTCGTGTCCACGCTTACCTTATGAATACTGGGGGTCCTTCCCCCATGTTTTAATATATATACACACACACACACACACACACACACACACCACACACATATATATATATATATATATATATATATATATATATATATATATATATATATATATATATATATATATATATAGTTACCCATCTGCTGATACCTATTACCAGCATAGGGTATTTAGTATTTAGTATGCGTGAAACCCAAAGTGTTAAGGCAAACTGATAACACACTCCATCTCTCTCTCTCTCTCTCTCTCTCTTTCTCTCTCTCTCTCTACTCGCAACCCCTCTCTCTCTCCTCTCCTAAGCGACCGCTGGCATAGCCTTTGCTCTCTCTCTCGCTCTTGACTCGCAACCTCTCTCTCTCTCTCTCCATTCTGACAGGTCATCAAATGAGAGTCATCCATTACAAAAATATAATATTTATTTATAATGGAAAGATAATAATTCAAGTCTCACAGACTAACTAACTCAGTTAACCCCTCAGCATTTAAATGTCTTAATCAGTAATTAGTCACACCAATTATCTCTTCTCCAACACGGGACGCTCGGGCCCCTAGGACTCTCGGTTCCCTTGCTAGAAATGCCTGTTACAAAGACACAAGAACATACTCGTAAGCACACACAATTGTAAAGGCAAAGTTAAAGATTAAATAGAACATCTTTACATGATATCAAACAAGCCATCCCTTAGGCTAAAGTAAGATACACTTACCCATTACAGCCTGGATTCACACACTTAAATAGATAAACTTTTGCAGAGCTCTCCCGGCATCTTGCCTTTCTCGCACAGACCTCTCGTAAGTCTTCCCATAGACTTGGCTAAAGATGCCATTATCAACAGAAGAAGTGCACACGTACATACAAACTCATACACTTCGTCAACGCCCAGTGTAACTGGTTACAACCAGTTTTCAAAGGCACTTGAACAAGACCCCATGACCTCACACATAACTACAGAACGAACGTTGACCCGCTTAAACAAACATCTTCATATCACGCCATCCCAGAAATGACTTATCAGCTTTCTCAGGTCATTGCTTCGGCTCTGTTCTGCGCAAAGTCACAGCACATCACATTGGCATATTAAACATATTATTAATTATAACCCCTTTCATCTCACAGAGCTCGGCCACCCAAAATTGCTAGCTCCTGCCTAGCAACTGGTAAAACAGCTTATATATATACTGGCATTATAAGTAAATAAAGTCTATCACGCTTCATCTTAAATAACACTAGACGCATAGATCTTTTCTGCATTTCGGATTCTTGAATAGCCCTCTTTGTCTGCAACTTCCTGCACAGACTGTAGAAAGGCTAACAGCCTCCCTCCATGTAGAAGACTTCTAATGGCTTCTGTAGATAAAAAACGCTGTAGAACTCTGTAGACTCGTAGAAACTCTCGTAATCACCCTGGATAAATGACAGCAACATCTCTGCACGGCTGGTGGACGTCTTACTAGCGTTGGGGAATGACGATTATGGTGTGTTAGTATGTCAGTCGTCATCGGTCAATCAAAAAGAATAATTAACCCCAGACATACTACTTCTAACAGATAATGACCCAAAAATTCAGAAATACTAACTGAACGTCTCCCAATTAACTCCATTTAATATGACCACTAAATCATAAGTCATTATCACAACTCGCAAAGAAAAAAATATCAAGTTCTCTAACTCAATTCTCCAAACTCATACATCAGCACACACAATCCAGAACTCACAGTAACTCCACGGACTTCTGCACTCACATTTCAAACTCGAATGTTATCATAAGTAAAAAAAAAAGGAAAAAAGTAATGAGCCCAAGAAAAAAAAATCACGTAACAAGCCCAGACCCAAAAATCAGAAATTTTCTCTCAAGCTCTGATATTACAGCAACTCACAAATCAGTAAAAATCTCTAATGTTTAACTGCAAAAAACCCTTTACTGCTCATATAATTAATTACAATGAGACTTAATGTCAAACGCCCATTTATGTAAATCACAACCCCGATAAATTACATCTCCCGTCCAAAAAAAAATGCTATTTAAAGCTCAACCCCCAATTACATCTCTCATAAGAAGAGGAAGGAAAAATAAAAAATAAAAAAAAGATAATCACAAGTAAACTTCCCAATCACAAAGCACATAACATGTGCATAATATACATAATCACACGTTTTTCCCCAGAAAATGCCACATGTATAGTTACGGAATTTTTGCCATCGCAACTTTCATGCGACCGGACACAGTGCACTTTCATGAAATGCTATGGTCAACATTTCCAGATATTGCAAAACTCTGAGCAATCACCACCAGAGGAAAGGAATCAGCACAGCGGACTCATCGCAGCGGTTTCAGCAAAAAATCCTCCTGCGGATGTGTGCTCTAACTGCAGCACAAAAAAATGTCTAGTCAGACTCGCAAGTTCGGAAACTCATGATTCTCAAGAAAAAGGTTCTAACTGAAATCACGTAAGCACATTCCAGTAAATTAACTACAGGATATGACAAATGTGTTCAAAATTTGTCTTAAAGATGTAACTCTCACATGTACTAGCACAATTATATAAGAAATTATCACCTATTTGGGATCAAAAACTACAATAAACTCGTAATGCAGCAATTATATGCCTCCAAAAATAACGCACTTGTGAACATAAAAAATGCACAATATCTCCATAGGACCACAATGCAGTAATGCCACTCGCCTCCAATTAGTCACAAAACCAAAAAGAAAGAACCACAGAACTTTTCTAGGTTCGAGAAAACTCCCAGAATTCAACTCAAAAATCATAACCACAAAAAAGGTCACCCGCCAAAGATCAATTCCACCTTCATATATATAAATATATAAATCACCCTCTTAATAATAACACCACTCCAGTGATAAAAATATTTCCTCCATTTGATTAATAACCACACAACCATATTCCCTCTTATTTCCCCGATAACCACGTGTTAATAAAAAAACACCACTTCCGCAATAAAAAAATATTCACCTCTGTTTTGGCGAATAAAAAATACTTACCTCTATTTCACCAATAACTCCATGTGGAATAAAACAAGTCTCCAAAAAATATATCTCCAAGCAGGATAATCAAAATGAAATCCCATCTCCAAAAAAAGGCACTCAAAGCATCCAGCTGACACACAAAAACATTGCCCATATATCTCCTCATAAATGTGTCTCCATTTGCAACAAAGATGGCTGCAAAATAATTGAACTACACATAGCTCTCACTACATAGGCAAATATAAAATGGCCAAAATATATCTCCAATATATTATATCTCAAATTATAACTTCAAAATAATATACCTCCAATTCTCCAGAGAATAACTCAAAGTTATAGTCAAAAACTATAAACTCTCTCCTTAGTTATAACCTGCTGAAAAACAAGGGCAAAAAATCGGCAACAAAAAATTGTCTAGGAAATTGCAAGAAAAAATCACCAGTGTGCCACAACTCATTATAACAAAACTCCAAACCTTCAAAGTGTCTAAGCCAAGACTTCTCCATATGCACTACAACATAGGCCATTAGAAAACTTTGCCAAGTTTCCTATCTCTGGCAAAGTTGTCACAAATACAACAAAGGTATTGTGCAAGAAACTCACAATTTCTGGAACATAAATACCCAGGAAAAAAAAAAATGTAGTGCCATTACTTATGCATTAAAAAAAAATACAAAAATTTTCCCATAAATCTCTCTGTAGCATCAGACAGCTGAAAACACAAACACGTTCCCGAACAATGACTCTAAGTTACGAACTAAGATATTAAAAAATTCACACAAACTGGAGAGAAAAAAATATATTCAAATTCACCCATGATAAAAAAAAAACTTGTGTCAGCGATGGTTAACTTCCAAAAAAAAGGAGAAAAGAAAAACAAAAAATCAACGGCATTGTTAACTATCCCTCGTAACTCACGTATGTCAAGCAATTATCTGCTAAACTTCATAAAAAAAAAATGTGTTGTTAGTTCCTCCCCAAATTTAAAAAAAAAAACAAAAAAAAAAAACAAAACACCACCCTTGATAGCATTACGCACCCATGTATTAGTATATAAAAAAAATCAGTATCAGAAGAATCATTATCAGCAGTATCACCAAAATTGCTATCATCAAAATCACTAGTATTAGTATAAAAACATTACTAATGTTATTGCTTGCACATTCACCAAAAATTCTGTAAAATTCAGCACAATTTCAGCACAATTCAAGCCAGATTCATCAAGATTCAGTCAGATTCCATCACTCATGAACTACTGCATATTCTCTAAAGTTATAAAAACTCAATAAATAATTACCACAAGATTTCTCCCATAATTCATTGTAATAATTCTCCATAAAATAATTATCTGTAATAATTATAAAATAATATCCCATGAAATATCTCAAATCTCTTGTAAAATGTCTCAAGTAATGATAATTCTACTTAAGTAACTCTCCCGTAAAATATCTCAAGTAATGATAACAATAAGAATTCTCCAAAACTCAACACCATTTCTCCAGTATACACCACCATTGCCACAACCCATGATACCAATCAACACCTATCAATACCACTCACCGGTATCATCAGATACAATACCACTCATCGGCATTCACCATCACTCAGCACCATTTTCAAGTAATCTCTCCAACACAATAAAAATAGTAATAATCTCTGTGTCCCCATTATATTTACACACATCCAATGCATTTTTGAATTTCCTTTTCTCTTCATTCATGAATTATCCGAGGAACCATCGTTAACATATAACAGCATTGTTTGGAAAGCAACCAGTGACCCTATAAGTATATCAATCCTCTGACCTGTGAGTTGTTTGCAAATGTAGGCCTAATGTTCTTTGCAATCATGATTGGTTACCTACATACAGTGTCGAACAAGTGATTCTTTTTCTAATGATGAGAATAGTCCTAAAAATGAATCCATGGGTGTTTTTGCTACTCGCCCACTCTGTCAGTAAATTAGATCTCTCTCTCTCTCTCTCTCGACAAATTTTAGTCCTTCGTATTCAACGCCATTTACATTTCAATTTTTTACTTCAAAGTAATAAACCCTGCTTTAAAAATGATTGACTGGTCAGGTATGCATAAACAATGGGTGCCTATAGTATACCAGTTGAAAACTCCAAAAACAGATGGCTGAAGCCACCAGCAACGCACAATAAAAAGTTTCCAGGAAAACAAGAATTCAGAAACGAAGAGTTAAACTATGATGAAGAGTTATATACGTCTAAGTTTTCGGAACAAACCCCCGGACTGGCGATTATCAAATGGGAAGACTTTTCTGTTATTCATTCCACCTTTGTGGTCTTGCACGCATCAACATAAGCAGTGGACAGTCCTGTGTAACCTCTAGTCCAGTAAGTTCCATAGTATTTTTCAAGTTCAGTGTGTTTTACTGAAATAATATCTGTCAAATTTCCCAGTTTTCGTTACTATCAACAATATATAAAAAGCTCAAATGAATCCAGAATCCACAGAGTCGTATTTCTAAACTGCCATAGAATAAAGTTCTCCTTTAATGATGTCAGCTACCTAGGAACCTTCAACTTAAAACAGAGACAGCAACAGGACACTGCTTCCATGTCCTTCCTTCAATCGCTCAGAGGTGGTAATGAGATGCTGTGGTAGTCTTTTATTTAGCAATAATGGACTTTTACTACGGTCTACCAAGCAACGAAAGGACACCTTCACAAGGAACAACATAATTACCTTCAAAAACCGTTGACATCATATCTCGTTCACTTTACATGAAAGCACTTCAACCACCTCACTTTCATAAACAGCTATCATACACAGATCAGAAGCACCGGATGAATAACCACATAAAATATGAGTACGACAAACCTAGTACTATTCAGAATGAAATCTGGGTTTGACAAGAAGGTTCCTGACCCTGTCATTGTATATTCAAGATAGACACTCATAGTAAAAAAGAAGTTCAGACCAGTCCTGTGTAAATCTGTTGACCTATTCCTACCTCCATATTCATACATTAACATATTAACTATGCATAAGGCCTCCAGTGAAGGTAGTGTTTATAATAAAAATTATTTATAGTTTTTGACTGAATGCAAACATTTTTGCACTCGTCTCCAACCTTGAACGATAAAGTGTGATAATGCTATTTTTTAAATAAACAAAAAATAAATAAATAAATAAATAAATAAATAAATAAACTTACAGAGTTTAATTGTCGACTTCTGTCTTGCCATGAATGTTGCATTCGGGAGTGAAGTGGTTCCTCCTCCTCCTCCTCACAATATTTCAGATCTCTAGTTCGTTTTGAAATTCTCTTGGATGACTTTCAATGTTTCGTCATTCCTATACAAAAGCTACCTCGGATACGCATTGAGTGTCGCAATTATAAATCTCAAAGGGTGTCATCGATTTACCAATTGATTTCTCGATACCGACTTAATACAAAACAAGATACTAAATCAACTGCAATTGACTCATTCGCCGATAATAATCAACTAAAAAGAAGGTAATAAATTGACGCGCTTAGCCAAATGGCTCCTAAAGACTCACTGCCACTGATCACTTCAAAACGATGAGTTTGCAACAATAAACCACGTGCCAGATTTCACTTTGGGAACATATCTTATAGCTTTCGATATTATTAAATATATATTTTATAGTTAATATTTTTGTATATCAATAAATATTTTAAGGTATTTTATATTTAGCTTTTTAGAGCTTAAGCAATAAGCTATTGCTGTAAAATGCCTGAAATGTAATGTAGTTGCTTTTGAATAATGTTTTTTTTTTTTTTTATATATTTGTTTATGAATACTTAGCGTCTTTGAGAAGAGGAAGAATCATATTTGAGACCAAAGGAAATCGGAATGAATTTCCAATATCCATCTCATATTCAATCATTAAAATTCGCTGTCATTTACTCAAAATAGAAGGTCGAATGTTTATGTCAACGAGAAAGAAACTGAGTTTACAGATTTAATTAAATTCTCTATTTGGATTCAGCGTCTGTGATCAATTGAATTAGCGCTTTATTTCTGTCATATTCAATAATCTAATGACCTAAACAATATAATAATAGTAATGATAATAATAATAATAAAGACTGCATTGTATCAACTGTCTTTATTGATGTACTGAAACGGCTTGATTCGAAATAGCACCTGAAGTGAAAGTTCGTCCGGAAACGGAAATATAGCTTTCATTAATTATTTATTGAGGGAAAAATATTTCAATTATAGATAGACCTAAAACCACAAAGGAATTGTACCAGTTAATCCCTCGAGTAATATGAGCTTTGGGACAATAGCATATTATGCACAATATATGACGTCACTCAGCGCCGACAGGAGAATTCTGAGGAACTAAAAGGTTTGAAAGGCCTAACAGGAGGAAAACCTCAAAAAAGCAGCTGAAGAAGAAGCACTATGAAACAATTGTTAGAAGAGGATTAAGGAACGTAAGATAGAAGAAGGAGAATACGAGCGGAGGTACAGCAAAAGGAATGAAAGGGGCTGCAGCAGCTTAGGAACCTTATGCCTTCAGAGCACCGCGCGTGAGGAGGTGCACTTACGGCACTAACCCCTAACCGGGCCTAACGGGTGCTTTGGGGGCCATGAAGACCTTATAGATTTCTCTCCTCACCACCTGAAGGCGTCGTCGTAGCACAACATTAGAGATGCTTAAACGTCATTCAGCGGTGATTAATTCATTATTCT
>NC_087222.1:17897911-17938439 GCF_015104395.2 Macrobrachium nipponense
CCATTCACATGCTGGAACTGGCGACTGATGCAGTTAAGTTTTTACAATGGACCAACCATTCTGTTTATCTTTATAGAGTATAGAAGCAACTGCCCCTTTCTCTAGCAAGGGGAGGTCTCTGACAATCAGACAAACCCCATGCTTCATATTTGCCTTACTGTCTTATAACTCTCAGATTCATCCCAGCATGATTTTGTGTGGGTTAACGATTCTTCCCTCATTTGAAAAAGCCCAGAAGTCTGGCAGCTGATCAACCAGTCTCTGTATTACTCCGATCAATTCATCAGAGGAAGACTTTTTTTACCTGAAGATCTCTTGAAGACTGTTTATCTTGATGCTTGGTTTTCTGCATAATGAAGTGTGGGGAAAATATCTAAGCTATTATCTTGACACTTGAGTTGAGGGGGGAGTTATCAATACCTAGTCCAAGTACCTACTATTATCCCAAATAACTGAAGGTATGACTGAAGGCATATTGACAGCTGACTCGATATGCGGTAATAAGCCACAAATAATTCTAGACCACTGGAGACCTGATCCAAATGTCAATATGAAACCAAGTTGTATCTGCTAGAGATTTTAAGGTCTTGAGGTTATTACACTTTAACATTTAATGCTATTTATTATCCCTTGCCATATGAATGAACTTGTAGGTGGTAAATATAATCACTAGTGGATATTGATATGGTAATTTACGGAATAACTAAAAGTCAAGACTTTAGTTTCACTGTCCCAACCTTCATTTAACCGTTAGTTGGTCTCTGTGAACAAAGCTGTGTGGAAAATTAAGTGTTGGAATGAGGTATCTACTACACTCGAATGGAACAGAGGGCCTAACTGAAGTAGGCAATTTGTAGAGAAGTTTTTCCGTTGGGTTTTAATATCGTTTGTGCAATTTGTGACTAAAGTCCTCTTAGATGACTACATTACTAACTGACGTACTCATGATGGTTCTGCGGCAACTAATCTTTGCTAACCTTCATTAAAACCCACACAATGGACAAAGTACTGTTTCTCATCGCTTGTTGGTTTCCTGGACTTCCTGTAGTCCTTCCCTCAGACTCACTCTGGCATACTTGACTTGGCCTTCAAGTAGTATCGTTGATATTGAGAGGGGACATTAGGAATTAAGACGTTTGGGCTTGTGACAGGACTTTTAAATGTGTCCAAATGTATGTATAAAGCTAAAATTGTCGTAACACCGTAAACTCATTTCTGTACTGAGTCAGGAATACCCTCTCTCTCTCTCTATCTCTCTCTCTCTCTCTCTCTCTCTCTCTCTTCTCTCTCTCTCTCTCTCTCGTTATGATGATAGTTTTCCATATTTGGAAAATTAATAAGTGTTACTACATGAAGGAACTTATGCTTCTAGAATCTACACAAATTATTAAGGAACAATTCTACAGTAATTAAGAGCTTTAAATGGCCTGTTTTAAGGTTAACCGAATGAAGCGAAATGTGTGTAAACTTGCTATTTCAATTGACATATTAGAAGGCAGATTTTCTCCTTATTTCGAAATGAAAATAAGTGAGATTGAATAGTCCTTTATTGAAAGTTTGAAGAACATATTAGTTCTGGTTATATAGTGTGAGCAGGATGCACCACCATAACAAATAAAATACAGTTTTCCGAGTCGGCTTAAAAACCCCAAGTAGGAGCTCATCTTCATTATTAAATGGAGGCATAACGAACGGAAACGTATGTGCTTGCAGTGCACTGCTTAAGTTTGTTTAACTACTCTTACCGTTTTCCCACTGCCAAATTCAATCAGCTTGTCATCAAACTTTTTAACGAATTCTTCAAATAACAGGCGTTCTTTAAATTTCAATATAACCCTGTTGTTGGCCATTTGCTGGAATCCTGCTATGTCTATCTCCTTCAAACACAATTTGTCAAAAATGGCAAACCACGCTATTTCATAATTTGGGTGAAGTGAACAGAAAATTGTAGGTCAATTGAATCAGTCCTCTTTAGGTGTCCTAAAGTCGCACTGTAGTGATCTTTACTTGCGCTCACCATTTCCTTCATGGGTGAACTGCCTTTGGTGCAGTTTAGACGACCTTTGTTTTAGGTAAGTCCAGGAACGACCAAACACACGTCCGCACTCGGCAAAGGATCGTATAAGACTCCTGAATAAAGCTTGATGACAGTGATAGGGAAGAGTTGAATAAGGATTATTCAAAAGGGGAAATTTTGAAATTTACCAAAAGTTTTAAGAAGAATCGTACTACACCTGGAATCGATGGTCTGCCAGTGGAGTTTTATTTAGAGAATTGGGATGTAATTTAGGATGAATTTCTTCATAGGTAAAGGTAATGAGAAATAAGGTGATTTCAGTTTCGCAAAGGAAAGGAGTCATGACACTTATTCATAAAGGCGGAGATGAAAAAGAGTCTGAAGAATTGGAGACCAATTTCTCTCCTTTGTGTTGATTATAAAATAATTTCTAAAACTTTTAGTTATTCGTATGAAAGAAGTGTTAGACAATGTGATTGATACTAGTCAGTTTTGCTGTATTCCAGGACGAAGCATTGTTCAATGTAATATGTTGATCAAGGATGTTATGTATTATGTTAATTCTACTGATATGAACGCTGCCCTTTCTTAAATTAGACTTGTATAAGGCTTTTGATATGGTCAATACAGAATTTTTGTTTAAGTCTTTGAAGTGTCTAGGGTTTGGAGACGAATTTGTAGGGAAAATAAGTATGCAATATAATGAAATAGAAAGTGCAATGTGTGTATAATAATATAACTTCCTTTTTCCCCATAACAAGGTCAGTCAAACAAGGATGTCCACTTAGCATGACGTTATATAGCAATTTATCAAGAATCCTTTTTTATAGTAATTAAGGAAAATATTAATGTGGAAACCTTAGTCTTACCTAGTCACACTACTCATCAAAGCAGTTGGTTATGCTGATGATAATAATATATAATCATAGAAGATAGTTTAAGAGAAGTGGTATAAAATTTTTGCAGGAATTTGAGTTGGCTACAAACAGCAAAATTAATAGGAATGAAAAGTCAAGACTATTCAGTATGGGTGGTTGAAAGTAAAAGGGACTGGCCCCTTACATGAATAAGGCAGAATGTTACTTCTCTGTTCACGCTAGGTATCCATCATTGTCATGATTATAAGGAAAGTCTAAAGAATAATTGGGAACATGTCATAAGTAAAATAGATAACCATTTGAAAGTACTTCATGCAAGGAAATTGAACCTTTTTCAGAGGACGTCATATGCAAATGCGTGCATTCTGGCAAAAGTATGGTATATTGCTCATATGTATCCCTTAACTCAATTATGGCACCAGAGTTGAGAGACTATTTTTCGATATATTTGGTGTGGTAGATATGAACCAATTAAACGATCTACAATGACTAGAGGTAGGACTGAAGGAGGTTTGGGCTGTTTTCGATGTGAGAGCTAAAGCTAATGCTATTATTGTTGATACCTTTTTGAAAACTGTCATATGGAATAAGGGCCCCCAGAGCTTAATTTTGCATTATTGTTATTTTAGGTTGTGCAAGTTCTTGGACTTAGACTTTAAAGCTCCACAAATATTTTGCTATCCCACCCCATATTACAGTTATACTATTGGCTTCGTCGTGAAATATTAATATAAAGGAAAGTGCTATTCACCTTTTTTATTTTTGTAAAAGAACTGAACCAGTTTCAAATGGCTGAGAAGTGTACTCAAAAACATTTGTAATTTTGAGCCTGAAAAAAATATGAAATTTGTATATTTTGACTTCGATACCATAGACATTGCAGGAGGAATGTGTGTATATTTTTATTGTGTTCTTATATATACACGATATGGTGTACTAGAAATGATTTGAATATGTGGTGCAAATGATATCATAACGGTTACTTATTAATAATATCAAATAATTACAGGAGAGATTTATATTTAATACATGACAATAGAATAAAGAATAATTACGGTTCCTTTTCAGAAAAATTAGTTTTTGAAAGATTAGAACATTATCCTCCTGGGGGGGCAACCAAGTCCTTATGGGTGCCGGTCCCAAGCCCGGATACAAATAGGGAGGGTTGGTGTCAGGAAGGGCATCGGTCTGTAAAAATCTGTGCCAAAAACAAAAATGGAAAATGAGCCGAAATATAGGAAAGAGGTAATGCTAGGGCGTACTCCATAAACGACGCACAGAGACATCGCCTAACTCTGTGGTAAGGCGAGGGCTACTGCATCAGGAGCGGGTGCAGCTAAAGAAGCGAGCTCACATTGGGTTCAGAGTATGTCAGCTAAATGTTGGGTCCCATGACTGGGAGAGGTAGAGAATTGGCTGACTTGATGAGAGAAAAGAAAGTAGATGTTTGTGTGTGTGCAAGAAACGCGGTGGAAAGGAAATAAAGCTAAAGAGTTGGGAGATGGATATAAGCTATATTATAGTGGAGCAAATAAACAAGGTAGAAATGGAGTTGGCATAGGACTGTCTAGTGAACTAAAGAACTCGGTAATAGAAGTGCATAGAAAGAATGACCGTATCATCAGATTGAAGATATGTTATGGAGGAGAGATTCTGAATATTATAAGCGCATATGCACCACAAGTTGGTTGCAACAGAAGAAGAGAAGGGAAATTTCTGGAGAGACATGGATGGAATAATGCAAGAACTGGAAGAGCATGAGAGGGTGATAGTTGGGGCAGATTTGAATGGCCATGTCGGAAGTGAAAATGAGGCGATTGGGCGGGTGCATGGGGGTGGGGCCATGGAATTGTTGGAGAGAAACCCAGAAGGAGAGAGTGTAGTGGACTTTGCTGTGTCATTCGACATGGCAATAGTAAACACATTTTTTTGAGAAGAAAAGGGAACACCTAATAACATATAGGAGTGGGGGAAGATTCTCCCAGATAGACTATTTCTTGTATAAAAGGATAAATCTGGTGGAGGTCAAGAACTGCAAAGTTATTCCAGGCGACCATGTAGCCCCCCAACACAGGCTGCTATGTATGGACTTGAAGTTGAAAAGGGAAAGAAAAACCAAAGCTAAAGGGATAAGGAAATTAAATGGTACGAATTACAGAAGGAAGGGGATAAGAAGAGAGAGTTTAATAGAGGAGGGTTTTGGAGGATATTGATATAGGATTGAAGATGTTCAGAATGTGGGCACGAAATGCAGCAGTAATAAGAAGGCATGGAAAGGAGCTGCTAAGAGAGACATCTGGTATCATATGGGAAGAAAAGATATGTTGGTGTGGGATGAAGACATTGAGAAAGTAGTAAAGGATAAGAAGGAGCAAAGAAAAGATGGGAAGAGTCACAGTCAGTGGAAGACAGAAATAGGTACAGAGAGAAAAACAATAAGGTGGTGAAAAAGGTGGTAGCCCAAGCTAAAGCAAAGTCGTATGATGATGTGTATAATGAGCTTGGGACAAAGGAAGGATTAAAGAAGATGATGAAGCTATCAAAGGCTAGAAATAAGAGCACCAAAGATATAACACACATCAAACAAATAAAGAATCAAGAGGGTGTAGTGCTTAGAAAGGAGGAAGACATTGTTGAAGAGATGGAAAGAATATTTCGAACAGTTGTTAAATGAAGAAAATAATAGACTAATAAGAGAGGATGGGCAGTGAACATTGGCATGGTAATGAGGTTCTAGGCAAGAGGTACTAAATGCACTGAAGAAGATGAAGAATGGGAAGGCAACCGGACCAGACATGATCCCGGTGGAGGCATGGAAAGCATTAGGAGATGAAGGAGTGGGTATATGTACGATCTTATGATAAAGATCCTTGAACAGGAAAAGATAACCAAATGATGGCGTGGGGAGTATATTGATCCCAATTTTTAAAGGGAAAAGGCGATGTCCAAGAGTGTGGTAATTATAGGGGCATTAAATTGATGTCCCACACTTTGAAGATACTGAAAAGGATGATAGATGCTAGACTGAGAGAAGAAGTACAAATAGGTAAAGAGCAGATGGGATTTATGAAGGGAAGGGGCACAACAGATGGTATATTTTGTCTGAGGCAAATAATGGAGAAATTCGGGAAAGACAAAGGGACCTACATATGGTATTCATTGACCTTGAAAAGGCTTATGACAGAGTCCCGAGACAAGAGGTATGGAGGAGCCTGAGGGAGAAGATGGTGCCAGAGAAGTATGTGCGATTGATACAAGAGATGTACCGGAATGTATTTACCAGAGTGAGGAGCAGTGTTGGGGAGACAGAAGGTTTTGAGGTGAGAGTAGGATTACACCAGGGGTCGGGCTCTGAGCCCATTTATCTTTAACATAGTGATGGATGTTATAATAGAGGAAGTAAGGGAGACAGTACCATGGAACATATTGTATGCGGATGATATTGTTCTGTGTGCAGAGAGCAAGGGAAGAGCTGGAAGTGAAATTGGAAAGAAATGGAGACAAGTACTGGAGGACAGAGGAATGAGAATAAGTAGATCCAAACAGATATGTGTACCACCACTGAGGGGGATGATAGAGAAAGTATTCAGCTTGGTGGAGAGCAAATAAGGAGAGTTGATAAGTTTAAGTATTTGGGATCTTTTGTTAACACTGGAGGAAGTATGGAAGAAGAAGTAAAACATCGGGTACAGGCAGGCTGGAACAACTGGAGAGCGGCCTCGGGAGTTCTTTGTGACAAAAGAGAGGGCCGCTTAGTTTAAAAGGAAAATTTCACAAGACGGTGGTAAGAACAGCAATGCTGTATGGTACGGAAACAGCAAGCATGAGAAAAGCAGAGCAGAAGAAGATGGATGTGGCAGAAATGAGAATGCTTAGGTGGATGTCTGGGGTAACAAGAGTGGATAGGATCAGAAATGACTACATAAGGGGTGGGGGTCAACTAAGGTGGTGGAAACTATCAAAGAAAGTGCAGGAGGGGAGGCTGAGATGGTATGGACACCTGTTGAGGAGAGATGAGGACCACGCTGGGAGACATACTATGGAGTGGAGGTGCAAGGAAGAAGAAAGAGAGAGGGAGACCAAGAAAGAGATGGAAGGACTGTGTGAGAGGAGATTTACATGAGAAGGGAATTGATGAGGCAGAAGCGCAAGATAGAAATAGATGAAACGGCTCATCCGAAACGGCGACCCCATATAAAAATGGGAAAAGCTGGAAGAAGAAGAAGAAGAAGAAGAACGTTATCTTAATTATATTATTATATTTTTTTCTGAAAAAGTAATAGTTTATATAAGTTTCTAATTGTAAATAATTTTTCACTTTCTGTACAATTTTCACTATGTAAATGTACTTTTATGTATCTCAAAGTTGTAAGTCTTTAAGAATAATAATAAAAAAATTACAAACTAAATGAACCTAACGGTGGTTTCCCTCCTCCGAAACACTGGAGCTGTTGCTGTGATCTCCTTAATTACATATATGTTTCTGTCCTCCGTAACAACTGGAGTTATAACAGTGAAATTTATAATTACTTATATACCTTTGCGTCCAGAGACATGAGTAAGGTGGCAAAGTTATATATGTACGTATATAAATATATATGGTACTCCACAGGACACACATCAGCGATGCCTACGTCCTCGAGGATGATCCTCCAGAAAACCCGGGATGTCCAAATCAAATCAGAGCCAAGGGCATCGCAAAGACCGCCTGGACATTCCAAAAATATTAATCACTTATACCTTGGCTAAGCAAGAGCCCCTCGACATTTACTGGAGCCGAGGGTGAGGCAGGATGAAGAATAATCATTCAAGAATGACAGTATATCCAAGCAAGCAGGCGTTGCATAGCAAATCCAACAGTCACCAGGAGTAATAAGGCTCAGAGATCAAGTGACTCCTTCAGTCGAAAAAAATCTCTGACACAGACACGGTGACAGCATCACTCACTCACACATATATGAAAAGACAGAATGGTCATTAGTGGCAATTACCAAACAGCAAACCACCAGGAAGGAGGAAAACAACTAAATGGATAATACGGTTCTTATACATACAAACAAACAAGAATAATAAAAATAACAACCAAGTGAATATTATATATATATATATATATGATATATATATATATATATATATATATATATATATATATATGTGTGTGTGTGTGTGTGTGTGTGTGTGTGTGTGTGTGCGCACATGTGTGTATTGTATAATGTGTGTATATATTAGTATATTAGTATATATTGGACATATAACCAGAACATTTGGATTGGTGAATTACTAAATGATAATATTTTGTGTAAAATTTTTTTTCACTGAATCCTTTTATCATAAAACCATGAAATTGCAGTAGAGCAAATAAATTCAAATGACCAGTCCTGTACCGGAGCGATGTATTTGGATATTTGTTGTGTGCGAGTGTGTGTTTGAGAGAGACAGAGAGAGAGGGATAATAGTATATCCTTTTACAATGTAAGGAGTTAATTATTCATTAGAATACAGATTGATTTTAAAATATCCTCATCAGTGGATATCCCCTTTGCGTGAACTCTGTCGAAGTTCTCGGTTCCCAAATGACATTTCAGCTGTTGTCTCACCTCAGAAATCCTAGAAAAAAAAAAGTTATCTCTTCCCCTGCTTAGTGAAAGACCCTTTGTGTTTCAGTTGATGAGACGTTTATAAAGAAATTGCCTAGATAGAGCTGTCAAGCTTAACTTTTTCTGTCCAGTGAAAGTTTGTCTGTGCTTTCTTGTGATTAATGGACGAATTTTAGTCCTGGGAAGTTGCATTTGGAGTCATTACACTCCAGTGGATTTCGGTAACAATTGGAACTACTATATGGCTATATGCCTTGACCAGACATGAAAGACTCTCCCCGGTGGAAGATAGACCTCCGGTGATGGTTACCAGCCCTTGTGATCCTCCCACCCTATCTCTCCCCGCCAACCCCCCATCGTAGATGCAGATGAGAGTGTCTTGAGGGGTCTGGCTGCTGGCAGATACAAACAGCAAAGAAAGAGAAGAACCTCTCGTTTGGCCACTGGACCGGAGCCTAACATTCGAGTTCACCTCGCCCGACACCTGAGAAGAGATGTCACGTAGCAATTCACAATCTGTGCTCATCGGTGACGCTAGACGCCATGGTGGAGAGAGTCAGTTTCTTACTGGCTCTGACCCACTTATCTCTCACGAACTCCCATGCAGAAGTAAACATAAAGTTGCTTACAGGATTACCTGCCTATTTCAACACCTCGACGTTCTTAAAGGCGAGAATTTCGGTCCTAATATATTAGTTTTCAAGATATAACCTAATCCGGGACCAACCACCCCCAGGGGAACTTACTGTCACTCCAACCAGGGTCATTTCCACCGCTAGTGCCAGCCAACCGCCCACGGCGAGTGACTGCCCACTCCCCCTGGATAACCCCCCATCCACCCAAATGATCAGCGCATTCATCTCCCATCTTCGTGAGTAGCCATGGATACATTAAAATCCATAATCTCTTGGAATATTTTTGGCCTAAAGTGGAACATTCTCTCCTAAACATGCTCTGCAAAAATTTTCAACGGCATCATTGCATTGCAAAGAAACGCTCCTCTGGCCTCATGACCTTGCCATCTGCGATTCAATTCATGAAGACTTCAGACCTTCTCGACTTCATCGATGCAAGTTACAGATCAAATCATAGCCGGTCGCCCTAAAGGGGGGACTTTCTTTCCTGTGGCACCAATCGTTAGACAATATGATAAAAGATGACCTACAGGAGTGACAGATTGCTTGGGCTTCAAGTGACAGTAGGGAACTCTAAAATCCTAATAATTAATGTTTATATGCCATGGGAAAATAACAATAATAATTTTGATCATTACTGCATGATCCTAGGGGAGTTACACAGTATTATTCAAGATTCTCCTGCTGATCATATTTGTTTATAGGGGACCTTAATTCTCACCCCACAAAACAATTTTATAATGAACTTACTCCGCTTCTGTCAAAATCATGCTCTCCAAATTAGTGATGTAATGCCCCTCCCCCCTCCCTCCTCCTATTCATATGTACATAATAGAGCGGACGCAATTACACCTCCTGGCTGGACCACTGCATCACATCTCCACAGCTTCATGGTTCTATTATGACTGCCAATATTTGCTACGATCTTGCACGGGCTACATCACATCCCATTACAGGTGTCATTCGTACCCCTCCCTCCCTACCGTGAACCCACTAACTGACGCCCACCAGCGGTTAACTGGGAGTTTAAAAACCAACAGAAAACCAGATACTTTAGGGTGACCACGGAAACCAGGTTGCGGTCAATAATTCAACCGGCTGATGTTTTACTGTGTACACAAAATGTAGAAATGACCCACCACAAGAGGGATATGAATGAATTCTATTCGAACATAATCTCCGCTATGCTTGCTTCGGGGCAAGGACTGCTATAGATTTCGTCAGTAATTCTCGTAATATACCTCGTTGGAATGACTTGGTTAAGGATCTGTATACATACTCACGAGAAATGTTTTACTGTGGAGGCCAAATGGCAGCCCGAGGGAAGGACACACTGCATTACTAATGAGGCAGGCGAGAGCGCAATTCAAACTTTGCTCTTAAGCACTGCAGGTTAAATGAAAAAAAAACTAAGAGCCGATGCAATGTCTAGAAACGTAGAATCTGGTGATTACCCTCGTCTTTGGAAAGATATCCAGTCCTTAAATCCCAAAACTAAAAAGCTATCACAGAGATAGGGGAAGCAGTCGGAGACGAGGCTATCGCAAGGATGGGTGGGGTGATCACTTCAACAATATCCTGAATTGCATAAATGATCAGGATTCCCGAAGCGAGGTAGATAACCTCCTTAATGACAACATTCAAATTCATTTTGCAGACCGTATTACGCCAGGTAACATCAGCGATGCCATAAAACAGCATACCTAATAATAAATCGCCCGGCTGTGATGGTCTTCCCGCAGAGGCTTTCAATTCTGCCATCCGATAATTTACATTTTGTTTTGCTAGCTGCCTTATTCAATGCGTGCATAATTCACCAGTTTCTTCCAGACTCCCTACTCTTAGTTTCACTTGATACCATTAATCAAAAACAAGCTAAAGGATGCAGCTGACCCTGGCAACTACCGGCCAATTGCAATCACAACGATCGCATCGAAGATACTTGGAGTCGGTTCTTCTTGTGAGACTTATCCCCTTTCTACACACCACTGACAACCAGTTCGGGTTTAAAGCAAACCACTCAACCGACACCTGCATCTACATACTGAAAGAATTGCTGAACTACTACCTATCATCAGCATCTCCTGCTTTCCTGTGTTTCGTAGATGTGAGAAAAGCATTTGACAGAGTAAACTACCTGAAGCTATTCCTGAAGCTGCATAAAAGGGTCACACCCCTATATCTAATTGGCATTATACATTGCTGGTTCTCCACACAGCAATTCTGTGTCAAATGGGGCAACGTATTATCGTACACCTTCGGCTCCCTAAACGGGCTTCGGCAAGGGGGCATTCTCTCTCCATACCTGTTTAATACGTACACAGATGCCTTGAATGTCAAACTGAAACTAACTCCCAATCGGATGCACTGTCAATGAAACAACTATAAACAACCTCTGTTACCCGACCAATATGGTTTTCTGATTTCCCCATCAGTGCATGGCCTCCAAACGACTCATCGACACTTGCCGCCAATATTGATATAATCTACAACGAAACCAAAGACCCAGTGCATGTCGCTGCTCCCGAGATCGCTTAAGCATATTGCAGAACCACAAATTTTCCTCGGAAACCATCGGCTGGAATTTGTGCGCGAATTTCCGTATTTGGGTCACATTATTACCGACAACCTAAAAGATACAGCAGACATTGAACAGAGGCGTCGTAAACTATGTGCAACTGGCAACATGATTGCAAGGAGGTTTGCTTTCTGTCACCGAGACATGAAACTGCTGCTCTTCCGCTCGTACTGCTACAAAGCATCCTAAGGAGTGAAGCAAGAAGATCTAAATTGTGGGAAAGATGGGAAAATGAGGCCTTTGTCCCCTAAAGGACTTAATCTCTGTATTAGCAAGATGTCATCTGCAGATTTTGTCATTATTATATTTATTGCTATTTTATTTTTTCATTATTGTGATTACTATCAAGTTAAAGTTTTTTTTTCTATACATTCAATTTATGTATTTAGCCCTCTGGACCTGACTACTGTAACCACCTAAGGTCTCTAGTTTGAAATTTAAGTTATATAATCTGTGCACTAACTGTTATAACTCTCAATGAATTTTTTTTTTTCTCACCAATATTATTACTATTACCAGTATTATGATTACTATCTTTTATGCTACCTCAGCTATTTTGTGGATAAGTGCCGTTTACTCATCTTTCCTATCATGTTGACTCATATATCTAGATTGTGTATGTTACTGTGTATTTTGTATATTCATTGTATATGGCCCTGAACCGAAATAAAGGATATTATTATTATTATTATTATTATTATTATTATTATTATTATTATTATTATTATTATTATTATTATTATTATTATTAGTCTGTGGACCTTGAGCCGACAAGTTTATTGAAGTTATGTGACACGGCACAATAACTAAATCAGATTCGCATACCTAGGCAGAAAAACCTGGGGATTATAAATGTTTCTATATTTTATATATATGCAAGGAAATTGCAAAGGAATAAAAAAACAAATTAACTTGTGCAATACAGACTCAGTCAATTTAATCCCATTAATGATTTTAAATTATGTATAGTGAAAAATAATGTAAGGCATTCGTTTCAATTTGGAAAGAATTCTAGTCAGTACACAATACATACTACAGAGGATGTCACATGTGAATAGATCGATTCCCGTTTTGATTTTGGTTAATTTAGAAATTTCATTACTTATATGGAATGTCATATCGATACAGTTGATTGACTCAAAAGAAAATTTTTTACATTCATTATTCTCAGCTTTCTGGAAATTGGATGTGAAACCTACGTAAATATTCCCAATCATTTGTCCGTGCAAAGAAGAAGAGGTAACACAGCAGTATTAGGTTATAGCTGAAGAAAATATGAAAATAAAGAGAAAATTCAGTCGAGAGAAAGCACATGTAAAGTATACGAATCATCAATGAGAAATGATGAGACTTAGAGCTCTCTCTCTCTCTCTCTCTCTCTCTCTCTCTCTCTCACACTCTCTATTACAGTCATTGCAAATGATTCCATAAACTAAAGGAGTAGGAATTTTAAAATTTGTTGTTCTCTAATACCTCTCTTACTGGTTATTCATCTCTGCGTTTCTTCTCTCAAAGTGGGATGCTTTCCCTGTTGGATCCCTTGACGCGCAGCATCCACCTTCCCCAACCAACCCTCTCGGTTAAAAGGCCGAGAGCCAGTGTTGTCAATAGCAATATTGTACTTTGTACGTTGTCCGTGAAGTTAATATTCATGCTATGGCACTCATTCTGGTGTCAATGGAAAGCAGAATACTTGTTCTTTATTGTTATACTCAAAAGCAAAGATTCATAATGATAGGACGAGTTAAGATTGTCACAAAAATAACAGCCAGAGCATCTGAAGCGTCTCAGGAGCTACTTTCCGAATGATGCACGATCATGTTTGTAACCTGACTAAATCCTTTATACGAAAAATCATGCTATCAATAATATTTTTGTTCCATGAAAGTACATTTGCCATAAACCATAATATGCCAATTTAATTTTTTTTTTAAATGGCTGCTCTCCTCATATTTTCCTTTTGCGTCTTAAATGATCTTGAAAAAGGAACAGCATCACAAACCCATTCCAAATGTAATCTTAAGCAAAAATGGTTAACCGAATCTTGCAACTCCAAAATGGGAGATGATCATAAGCTCTGTACATCTCCCAGACGTATCATTCTACATCGTGGTCTTCACGTTATTATTGTTATTGTTATAAGTAGTAGTAGTAGTAGTATCACCATGTGACATCCCTCAAGCAGAACAACAGCAAAAAAATTGGTGTATTTGGTAGGCAATATCCTACCCTCTGCCCACCAACATAAAGCTGAAAATTCCTTAAACATTACAGATTATGTGGTAAAAAATAATACAGCCACCCAAACTCCAATTACTGACATTGCAAGCTTGAAATATGTGCAATATATCTCAGGTAGCTATCACGAACGCAATATATTCCATGAAACGCCTGATACTAATTTTTATTTGTATTATTAATTTTTATTAAATAGAAAATTTTGTGGAACCTCACACGAGAGGAGACCTGATAGTTCGGAAACCAGCAATTCCCAATTAAAATGCCGGTGCCTCGTTCTGTCCCAATTACCGAAAGGCCTCAGGTGACTGTGACATCTGCAAAATCATCACTCGAAACTGGATTGGACTGGATTTCATTTCAGAATCGTGGACTGCAGACGCCATCTATTGGCTGCCCGATGCAAAACAGTGCTCAAACAAGAAACTGTTTTGCCTTCGATAGCGAGGCAAGATAAAAATTGCCGAGTAAGTGATTGCAATGACTTGATTAAAAAATAAAGTATATATTCTATTATTTATGCCAATTGGTGCCTAACAAAGTAGTAGTTTAAGCCATATGCATGGAACTGTACAAGCGAATTCACTGATTGGGTTCTGGTAATACATAAACTGCCCGGGATTGTTAGCCAGCGAAAAACTAGAATTACCAACAACATTCGACTATTCCTTATATTATTATAGTCCAAATTATGGCAAAACTGTATGTACATTATAGAGAGAAAATCTGTATCATTATTCTTAGCTTAAACCTCGGCACAAAGCCTCACATAAATGATATTTTTCTTTCTGTTTGTACTTTTATTTTTTTTTGCAAAAGGGTTTGTATGGCTGGCTACAGGGTTACAGGATGTAAAATATTCCAGAAAATAATCCTTCAACAACGCATTTCATTAGAGCGTAAATTTCCATAAGCTAATGTTATTCCATCTGAAGATAGTGGTCTGTATAGCGAGAGTTTTACAAACTGATATCCTACAAGGACGATTATTTATCCTTCGAGATTCTCGAAGCTTATAAAGATTAAATGGTCTCCTAGGGCTGTTGATCATGAAGCCAGGAATATCCTCTATAGTAATATCATTTAGTAGAAAGAAAACAGTAATAAATAAGCAGGAATGTTTAAATGACAGCAAAAACTGATAAGGGTCACGGGATTACCAAGTGCAAATGTATTTTTATCTTTTTCTGTAGGGAGATATTGGGTGTAATTCTTATATAATTAATGGAAATTACATCTGTTTTATGATACCTATATATCATTCCATTTTAATTATCCTATTCTCAGGGCTGCTTCTCGAGTTTCCTATCGTATCCTGGAATTTTAAGATTGGTAAGTTCTGAGTAACAAATTCCTCGATTTCGAATTCACACGATTTGAGCAAACTCGAGAGAAACTTTGAACCAGAAACAATCAATTTTTATTAAATATATCCTCAAAATAGAAAAATTTCAATTAAAACAACATTTAAAGGATTCATGATATTTTATATTATAGTTCTTGATGCTCATGAATCCCAACTTTTGAGACTTTTTTAAACAAGAGAAGAATTTTAAGATTTTTCTGTCACTACTCACTTTTAGGATCGAAAATTATGAAAGTATTCCTCATGGAATCAGTTAAACTTCTTTAATTCATTCATTTTCGGAATAATAGTTCGTCATTTGCCCTTAATTGAGTGTTGAAACCCCTGATAATGTTGGCAAGCCTGCTTCCTCTCCGGATAAGGAGCATCCATTGATTGTCACCAGAACGAGGAACTTCGTCACTTTCTTCAAAACATTTTACGTTCTTCAAAACGTCCCCTTATTACGGTTCAGTTTCAGGGATATAGAACTTCCTTTACCATAGTTATCATATATATTGATAGAGGATTTATTCGCGTTTTGCCAAAAACAATATATGGTAGTTTCGTCTTCAACGACCACACTTCATCCAAAGACTGCCATAGCACTCAACAGTTGTCTTTGTTCAAAAATTACATGATAAAGAATACGATCATATATTTAGTGTTCCTAGCACTACTAGCAAGCAGAAACCTTTGTATTACTAGTAATACCTTTCGTCAGGTAATGGTATAAATCTTTATCTTTATGGTGATTTTATTTGATTTATGAAATTTAGGCGAGCAGCAGACGAGATTACTATAGTTTTCCATTAATCTATCTTTTACGTTTTCTGTTCAGGTAGAAAAATTGTCTTCATAGAAAATGGTATTTCAGGATATTTGGATACTTAGAAAAATGAGCTCTCTCTCTCTCTTCTCTCTCTCTCTCTCTCTCTCTCTACTCTCTCTCTCTCTCTCTCTCTCTCTCTCTCTCTCTCTCTCTCTCTCTCTCTCTCTCTCTAGTTATAGCAATAATTTTCACCTTATTTCGAAGTGAAAAAGGAACAGATGCTTCCAGAATCCACTACAGGAATTGAGGAACAAGTATTCTATAGGAATTAGAAGCCGAAAAGAGCCGTTATAAGGAAGAGGGGAAAATAGAGGAGACGTAAGGCTACTACTACTTCAACTTACCTGATTGAAGGCGTATTATTTTTCAGAGTTGAAAATGTGTGAAAATTAAGGAAAACACGCTTCCATAATCGGTGCAGATTGATTCAGCCGAATTAGGAACATTTCCGTATAAAGTAAAAGCTGAGAACAAGAGTGAAATAAGGTCAGATCAAGCCAAAATAGGGTCAACTTACTATGAATTAGTTACGCATTCAATGACGTCTTGGAAATATTTTACAAGACACTCGCCAAAATCTCGAATGAATATTCTATTTTGCTTATAAAATATAGCATTTTCTAGGCATAATGTATATCGATACTTAATTTTATCTGCGTTAGTGTCCATAAATTGGTTAGTGATTGACTTTAGAAAGATGGTTGGAAAAGGCAATAAAATGAAATGAAAATGTGGTTTCAATCAGAAAGCTATTTCAATATTAACTCCTCCTCCGGCTTCAGAACATGTCTCTGTTGGTAAGGCCGAGTCCAGAGGTCCTTCCCTCCTTCCTTCCATACTTTTGCTTCTTTGTCAACGGAGAGGTTTGGGTGCACAAATATTCAAGTGTTTACTGGATATTTTGGTGACTGCGTTTTTAAAATTAACTGTCGTATCAGTAACATATGATGAATTCTCTATATATCACTTTGGTAATTGTTTGATTGTATGTGTGTATGTGTGGGGGGCGGGAGGTGGATCCATTCAAAAAGACTAATGTCATTAGACTTTTATTATGTCTCCCATTGCCAATGAAGGTGAGTACCTTCAGGAATTTGAATCAGCCCTGTAGAATTCCTCTGTAGTTTTCAAGCACCCTCACTTTTCCTGCAAGAAAAAGGATATACTATTAGATGGTTTTTAATGTATGCAGCAACAAAATTCAAAGTAAAATTCACCCAGACAATCAAGTCTCATTTCAAATACTTTTTGTTCTGGTTATAATCCCATGATGGCCACTTACTTTAATAAAATGGTATTGTGTGTGTGTGTATATATATATATATATATATATATATATATTAATCTATATATATATAGATATATATCTATATATATCTATATATATATATATATATATATATATATATATATATATATATATATATAGATATTATATAGATACAATCAAGAATACGACCCACAGTTTTGTCGCAAAAACTCCTCAAACTCCATGTCTTCTGACCAGAATCCTTTTCTGCTTCATTTCCTGAGCTCTTGTTTGTGAAGACCACCGTCCACCTTGCTTCTTAAACCTGCACTGAGACTTCCTTTGTCAGAAAGGAATTGCTTTGACCAATCAGAGGCCTCTACCATACACAACGTTTCTATGGCCCTCTCCCATTAGCTGAAGGCTTCGGTATGCAATATATATATATATATATAATATATATATATATATATATATATATATATATATATATATATATATATATATATATATCTATATATATATCTATATAGTATATATATATATAGATATATATATATATATATATATATATATATATATATAGTTATATATATCTATATATATATATATATATATATCTATATATATATATATATATATATATATATATAGATGGTATTGGTGACCTGTGTAGCTGCACGCCCTTCAGATAGCGGAGTATTGGCCTGATACGTGGCATTCAGTGGATGTAAGAGATCACGGCTCCCTCTGTATTTTCGGCCTACAGCAAGGCAACTGTTTAACCTGAATCGTTTGGGCATCCATTCATCCTTATCACATCCATTCATCCCTTATTCAGTGTGAGGAGCTCTTCCCGAGTATTCTTTTTCTTATTTACTCTCGTATATGAGGTTGTTCGAATTGTTGGCATTTCTTATTGCCACATTATATTTATATATATATGCCAGTCTTTGTGTATATCTTGTCACGAGTGATGCTATAATTTTCGTTATTTCTTGTGGGTATTATATATCAATTAATATGTTGGATATTTTTTTTTATATTTAAGATCTTTAGTTTATATTTGTAGGTAGGAGAATTAAGTTTTCCCCCTGTTGGTCTCTTACTTCTTTCCTCTCTGATTAGTTATAGGTATTGGTTTATATTTTATGTTGATGTTGGGCCCATTTTGCTAATTTATGCAGTATATTTTTCTCTTATTTTCTGTCTAGGGTTTAGTGTTTAGTGTTAGTGTTTAGGAACTCCTAAGGGAGTAGTAAGGACTAAGTTGTGTCCTGTATAGTCACAAGGCTGACTTTATTATTCTTTTGCTTTGTTTGTTAATAAATATTGTTGAGTTTTTCCTGTGTGTGTTTTTGCTCCGCTGACTGAATTTAGCTGGATACTTGGTAAGATCACTGTCCTCTCTATTCTTGTGCAAAAGAACTTGCACACGGCCCAACAAGGGTCGTAACATATCTATATCTATATATATTATATATATATATATATATATATATATATATATATATATATATATATATAGATATATATATATCTATATATATAATATATCTAATTATAATATATATATAATATAATATATATATATATCTATATATCTATATATATATAATAATATATATCTATATAGCTATATATATATATATATATACTATATATATATATATATAATATATATATATATATATATTATATAGATATATATATATATAGATATATATATATATATGTACAAATAATCGCATTCGATATTACGGACAGACCGGGAAATCTCTTTCACAGCGTTCTTAAGCAACATCAATATTCTGTGAGAACTGGGCAAATATCGAATGCATTATTTGTACATATGAGAGATTTAGACCATCCTATTAACTGGAGTCAAGCAAGAGCCTTAGTCCCATGTAATGACACAGTTAAAAGGAATATCATTGAATCTTGTTTTATCAAGTCAAATAATAGAAATATTCTAAATTTAAGTCTTGGTTTATTTAAACTTGATGCTTTCATAATGAAAAAAGTTGTAGATAAATATAAGCAACAAAATTAATATATTCAGTTTTTACATGTTTTGGACTGTAAAGATACTTTGTAATTTCGGTTAGGGTCAGAATCTGTTTAAGTTTGTGACCGTGTGATATCCGATAATCCTGGATTATCCCTTTTAATTTTTACCCTTTTGATAATTAACATCTGGTATCCTGATCTTGTT
Source organism: Macrobrachium nipponense (assembly GCF_015104395.2). Classification (NCBI taxonomy): domain Eukaryota; kingdom Metazoa; phylum Arthropoda; class Malacostraca; order Decapoda; family Palaemonidae; genus Macrobrachium; species Macrobrachium nipponense. The sequence continues at coordinate 17,917,496 of NC_087222.1, forward strand.
TGTACCTGAGGCTTCCTCTCCGATTGTACTTTAGTAGCTCCTTGACGATGTCTGAATAAAGACGAAAGCGCTTGGATTCCTGTCTATCATTTCCCGTGGTATTCGATTATTTATGAAGTCACGTGCATCTACTGTGATTTTTAAGCATATATATATATATATATATATATATATATATAGTATATATATTATATTTATATATATATATATATATATATTTTATATATATATTATATATTATATATATATATATATATATATATATATATATATATATATATATGAGTGTGTGTGAGTGTGTGTAATATGTTATTACATTAACAGAACATTTTTTCCACTAGAAAATAACTATCTCAACACTAATATTAATTTCAATCCTGTAAGAATTCATTCATATTTTTTATGGCAATCTTTTTATTTTCATAATTACTGAGAATTACCGATATTCAATTTAACACTATTTAGAGGACTAAGGCATAACTGCTTCCATTATGGGAGCATCATGGTATGAATCTCAATAGTCTGCAATTGCATTGCATATTCGTCCTTAATGGGTCAATAAGCTGCGTTTTATCCAGTTTGGAAGTAAGATCGATTTGGCTTACAAGCATCCTTAGGAGGCAACAGGGATGATATCATATACTGCAATTTCGTTGGTATTTGAATCATATGAGACCCAATGGCTGACTGGTTCTGTCAGAATGAAGGATAATAAGTCGGTTGGCCCCGAAAGAATACCTGAAACCATAGCCATGCCATGCTGGAGAATTTTGGTTGGCTTGCAACAATGTCGTATTGCAACGACATTGCAATATATTGCCATTTCTCACGTATTTTCGTGATCAGAATGTTAATATTGAATTCTTCTGAAGGAGTATTTGGTTCGTTCGACGGAAAAAAAATGATGATATCTATATATCCTTCCCATTATGGAGATTTTTGGATGGCTTGCAACACTGTCGTATTGTGCAATTTCTCACGTATTTCAGTGATCAGAATGTCAGCACACTGAATTTCATCCAGTGTGAATGAAAAGTATGTGATTAAGAAAAATAAACACTGACACATTCATGTAAACATAAAAAAAGAAAAAGAAAAAATAGTACGAACAATTGCCAGCTGCCATTCTTTGAATCTCCCTTGCCGGAAAAAACGAGAGAGAGAGAGAGACGAGAGAGAGAGAGAGAGAGAGAGAGAGAGAGAGAGAGAGTTGGCAAGGAGGGAGTCTCTGTACAAATTACAAATTTTCAAGTATAGTGTTGCAAGAAATATCTATACCTAACAATGCAAACCCTTTACTTCATAAATGTCTAAAAACATTTTTAAAGAGAGAGAGGGAATATTGCAGAAAACGTACAAAAGTACTACATACGTTTCATGCAACCCCCCAAAACGCGAACGTTGACCCCCAAAACTGATGACAATCTCATCCCGTCACACCCATCTTCGCTAACCGCACAAATCCTTCCCCCCCCCCCCCCCCCCCCCCCCCTTACAGACCTTACAGACCTTACATCTTGTTCGGGTTGCCCGGTCCCCACCCTCAGTGTGAGGCAACCTCTAATCTACCAGAGAGTTGCTAGTACATCTTCCGGTATATTTTGCATCTTCCAATCTTGGATGGTCTGGGATGCAGTTTAGATATTTGTCGAGCTTATTCTTAAACACATCTACGCTCACTCCTGATATATTCCTCAGATGAGCTGGCAACGCATTGAATAGACGCTGCATTATCGATGCTGGTGCGTAGTGGATTAATGTCCTGTGTGCTTTCCTTATTTTTCCTGGTATGTTTTGGGCACTATTAATCTACCTCTGCTTGCTCTTTCTGATATTTTAGTTCCATGATATTTTCTGCTATTCCTTCTATCTGTTTCCATGCCTGAATTATCATGTAGCGTTCTCTTCTCCTTTCTAGACTATATAATTTTAAGAATTGTAGTCTTTCCCAGTAGTCTAGGTCCTTAACTTCTTCTATTCTAGCTGTAAGGACCTTTGTACACTCTCTATTTGTGCAATATCCTTTTGATAGTGTGGGTACCATATCATATTGCAATATTCAAGTGGACTACGAACATATGTTTTATAAAGCATAATCATGTGTTCAGCTTTTCTTGTTTGAAGTGCCGTAACAAACATTCCCATTTTTGCTTTACATTTTGCCAACAGAGTTGCTATTTGATCATTGCATAACATGTTCCTATTCATCATCACACCAAGGTCTTTAACTGCTTCCTTATTTGTGATGGTCTCATTATTATGGTCCCTTATATGCATATAGCTTTCTTTCTCTGTCTCCATAATTTATTGATTCAAATTTATCAGAGTTAAATACCATCCTATTTACCTCTGCCCAATCATATACTTTGTTAAGGTCTCTTTGTAGAGCGTTCCTATCTTCATCACAAGTAAGTCTCTACTTATTCTGTGTCATCTGCGAAACTACTCACTACCGAATCCTTAACATTATTGTCTATGTCTTCAATCATAATAACAAACAGTATTGCAGCTAACACCGTACCTTGCGGCACACCGGATATTACCTTGGCTTCATCCGATTTCTCGTCGTTTGCAATAACTATCTGTTTTCTGTTGTGTAAAAATTCTTTTAACCATCTTCCTACTTTATCCACGATATTGTGTTTCTAATTTTCTTCGCTAATATATTAGGTCTACTTTATCAAAACAGCTTTGCAAGTCTAAATAAACCACATCTGTTTCATTTCCGCTTTTCATATTTTTGAATATGTTCTCACGGTGGACTAACAGTTGGGTTTGTGTACTTTTTTCCGGGTACGAAACCATTTTGTTGTCCTTTATTACAAATTATTTTTTATTAAATGTTTCATAATATTTTTTCTTCATTACCCTTTCATACACTTTCATAATATGTGATGTTAGACTCACAGGCCTATAATTACTTGCCTCTAGTCTTGATCCACTTTGAAAGAAAGTAGGGGTAATATATGCTAATTTGTGCTCATCATAAATCTTGCCTGTATCTACACTTTGTCTTAATAATATTGCAAGTGGCTTTGCGATAGAATGAACTACTTTCTTTAACAAAATAGCAGGAATTCCATCAGGCCCTGCAGCAGCTCCATTTTAATTTCATTAATAGCCTGCACAATATCAGCTTCATTAATATCTATGTCAGCTAAATATTCACTATTTTCATCCCTTACTTCTATATCATTATCTTCATTATCTATTCTAGGGGTGAATTCTCTCTTATATCGTTCTGCCAGTATGTTGCAAATTTCCTTTTTTTCATTCGTTAATTCTCCCTTCAATCTCAGAGGGCCTATTTCTATCTTCTTTTATTCATCTTCTTCGCATATGAGTATAAGTAGTTTGGGGTTTTGCTTGATATTTAATAGGGTTTTTTTCTTCCAAGTCCCGTTTTCATTTTCTTTTGATTGTATAATCTTTTGTTCTGCATTTTCTATCTTACTTTTAGTTCTATAACTTTCCATGCATCTTTTTTTCTTTTGCAAGACCTTTTTCCACTTTCTGATTTCTGGAACAAGATCCTTCTGTCTCTTGGTATGCATGAATGATGTTTACTTTTCTTCTTCGGTATATATTTTTCCACTATTTTTCTCCAATATTTTATATAATATCTCCGTATTTACCCTTATGTCATCACTTACGAAAATGTTATCCCAATCTTTGTTTAATTCTTCATTAATTTCTGACCTTTTATATTTTTACTGTAGAAGTTGTATTTTCCATATCCTTCCCACTTTTTCATTTCTTGCTTATCTCTATTTTCACTTGCTTTGGAATGACTGTTTAATTCTATGACATTATGGTCTGAAATACTCGCATTATAAACTATTATTTCTTTAACATAATTCATCTCGTTCACAAATACTAGGTCTAAAGTATTTTCCTTTCTTGTTGGCAGGTGATTTATTTGTTGAATGTTGTATTCTAGTAGCATATCTAAATTAGCTTTTTTTCAAATTGCCTCTTATCTTCTGCACTACTATTACTCTCTTTTTTATATGTATAAGTCAACCACAATCTCCTATTCGTTCTTCCATTCTACGAAAGGAAAGTTGAAGTCACCAGATAGGAGAATAGTCCAGTCCTTGTGATTTCTACATATATCATCCAATTTTTCAATTATTAAGTCAAACTCTTTAGTATTAGGAGGTCTATATATTACTATGTTCATCAATTTTTCAGATTCAAATTCTACCGCTATTAGTTCACATTCTGAGTTACTATATTTCTCATATATTCCTTGTTTTTTTGTCTTTCCCATATATTGCGGTTCCCCCTTGATTCCTATTTTTCTATCTGATCTATAAGTTTGGAACCCTTTTATTTGATCATCATTCCCCAGTCTCTGGGAATACCAGTTTCACTTATATTCATTATATCTATTTTCTTTCTTTATTTTGGGTTAGTTCTTCTAAGTACTCTATTTTTCTTTTGAGTTACTCGTAACTAAACCCTGCGCATTCATCACTATGATGGTTTGCGTGTTTTCTCCTTCATTTAATACTGGTAGTAATAAGGATTTTCCCATGTTCTCTTTCCTGTTCTGGTATGTTGTTCTTCTTCATTTCCGAAATTCTGACATTAAAAAATCCAACTTTTCCATAATATTTGATCTTCCTTCATCATAATTATTCATTTTGTGTCTGAATCTGCAATTTTCTCCGTTTCTGCAATATCCTCTTGCATAATAAATACAGTTATTATCTCTTGAGTAGAATTTCGGAGCTGATGCTTTGAAATTTTTTGCTGACACCTCTGCATATCTCATTGGTGGTTTGCTTTTCTCTTTTACCTGATATTCTTGATTTCTCTCTTTATTTGTTTCTTTCTTATTTTGGATTTTATTACGTGGTTGGTTATTTATTTGATTATGATTCATGGCTACAGGGTGCATATATTTTGCATTTTTTTGTCGAACTTACATCCTTTTCCTTCTTTAGGTTTTTACATATTTTTGGATGCAGATCTCTGCAATCATCCCCATATCCATCTAAGTATGCACATTTACCATATATTTCATAGTTTTGACATATCTTAGGATGTTTGTAGTAACATCTTTCTCCAAATCTGCAATTCCCTCTTTTCAAAAGGTTGCAGATTTTGTCCTTTCTTGTCTATTTTTTTCCTCTTTCCCGTCATTGTATAGATCTGGGTAGAGCTCTTCGGGATTTTGCTTTTCTGTTGTCATATCGTAATTTATTTCTTCGTAGTAGCTGCTTTATTGCCTCATATGTAGTATCAATGAGTATCTCTGCATCCATACTTTTATCTTGTTCTTTGTTTTCCTTATTTTTTTCTGTCATTTCATTTTTGTTTACTTCTCTTCCGTTTTCCTCTTCTTCTTCTTCTTCTTCCTCTTCCTATTCTTCTTCATCTCAACTATTTGTACATTCAATCTTGATTTAATAACATTGTCTATCCATGATAGACATGTTGAACAAAAAATTCTTGTATCTTTTCTCAAATCTTGTATTACCTCAGCACACTGTGGATGGGTCGGAATGTTGCATGCAGCACATTTTCTGATTAGGTTTTGTGGATTGACTATGCTATACCAAACCTTACACAGTTTGCATGCTTTTGGCATTCTTTTTTCCTAATTCATCAATTAGGATATTCACAAGATTCACCTTATTTCATTTTCTTTGTCGGAATATGTTGGTTTATGTATATTTTCTTTATGAGTCCTCTTGACCACTTGGATTTTATTTGGAACTTCTTCAATTATTTTCAAGATGTTTTTCATTAGATTTGTTCCAGTTTGAAGGATTATATACCTTCTAATATATCTATGAATGCTTTTGTATCTTTTGGTAGGACTGTTGCTGATTTCATAGATGAGAAATGCCAGTTTCCCTTCCTGCTACCTCATCGTATTGCGAATCTGCTAAACACGCCAAATTACGCCACTCTTCCCGCAGTTGGAACTTACTGCCATCTTGTTCTGATTTATAGTATTACACTTGATAAACTAACTTAGAAGACGCTTTATCCTACTATTTTCACACTAATCTTATCACCGATAGTTCACGAACACTTCTAGATATTTCTCAAATTCTAGTCGTATGTTAAACTTGTGATATCTGTTGATTAATCTGACTTCACGCGGGTACGTCTCACCAGCCAAGATGGTGACGGATATGTTTTCGTGGAGGCTGAAGAAGGCAGCGTGTCTGGGGAGAGAGAGAGAGAGAGAGAGAGAGAGAGGGGGGTGGGGGGGGGCGAGGGGATGTTTGTTGCATCTGGGTTAAACTGGCATGAATCGGCCGCAAAGTATTGTTCCAAGTCCTTTGTGGACATTATGAGACCCCAGCTGGCTCCATTGACTTCCTGAGGATTCATATTTTAAAATATTCTTCATAAATTACCTACAAGATAATTTGACCTTTGAATGGGTTTTCAGAATACAGATACCAATAGAAACTACTCCCTATGAAACAAATTTATGATTTTCTTAGTTTATAGCCTTTCTTATGTGGACTGTTACAAGCTGAGTCTGAAGGTGCTGCTCATAGGAAGAGCATCCATTGTTTCGGAACAAGCACCCAGAGAGAGAGAGAGAGAAGAGAGAGAGAGAGAGCGAGAGAGAGAGGGAGAGAAGAGGAGGCCCAAGGCCCATCGTCATTTGAAAACGAATGGGTAGTACCAAGATACTTCCACTTAAGTATGAAATGAAAAACTTGGACAAAACAAAGTAATAATGTTAAAGAAAAGACTCCAAGAAGGAGAAGAAAACAGACCTATAAAACGAAGAGGCGAGTCTTCGTTTCAGGCCTATTATTCTTTCTGAACGTTTATAAGAACATTTCGAGAATTATAAATATTTACAAATGATTCCTTCAAACACCCCAGCGAGGTCAAAACGCTCGTCATGGCACTAGGAGCTCTCTTCTCTCTCTCTTCTCAGAGGCCACTGGGTGCTTGTTTTGAAACGAATGTTGAGTAAACAAAATACAAAGGTATTGAATGAAACATAAATTTTTACCGTTAAACCTCACCTCAGACGACGACTTGATGTGGTGGAAATAGGCGTTGTTGTTATGCAGCCAAGAGCGGTTCAAGTCAAACTGTAGTACATACTAAGTAAGCTCTTCCATCCAGGCTGTATGAAACGACACCATTCATGATTCATGGGAAAATATTCTAAACAAATAGATGAGACGCATGATCTTCTTGTCTACTTGGTCTCTTGGTTCCTTCCTTCCTTTCATAAATAGAAAATGGATAGTTTTCGTTTAAATAGTACCTATGATCCTCTTCTTATATGACAAAGACGCCTGCCGTGACAGTAGGCACCGTTTTCGTCAAATAGAAACACTGATGACTGATGAGGATGATACTGTTGCTGCTGTACTACTGGCTGATAGGCTGACTGACCAGGCCAGATTTTCTTTACCACCCTATCGTGCAGATGATTCAAAAATTATCGTTTTTTCACCAAAATTATCGCAAAATATAACGTATGCATGTGCAATATTATCGTATCTGTTATCACTCAGCAATTAACAACATTTCTTGGTATCAAAATAAATGCATGTATATCTTTTATACATTTATAATGATAAGGCAAAATTAGTATAAATCAAACTCTTCTGTAATTATATAAAAAAAACCAACGTGACATTTTACAGAGAATAAACATAGATTCCCATTCCTGTCTGTACCACTACTGACGATGTGAACTTGAACTCAAACTAATCTGAGAAAAATATTATATATACGTGTATAATATATATATATATATATATATATATATATATATATATATATATATATATATATATATATATATATATATATATATATATATATATATATATACATATCTATATATATATATATACACACACAACACACACACACATATATATTATATATATATATATATATATATATATATATATATATATATATATATATACAATATATTTAGCCAAGGTTAAATATATTGTTCCACGGAGTGAGAGAGAGAGAGAGAGAGAGAGAGAGAGAGAGAGAGAGAGAGAGAGAGAGAGAGAGACTTAATGGTCTCATGTCTCTCTTAAAAGGGGTTAGCGATAAGATGATCTCTCGGCCATTGGTAATTGAGTAGAGGGTGTGATGAAAACACTCAAGGTATCAGTACAATTAGCCTACCTATCTCAATAATCTCAAACACAATTATCTAAATATCTTAAGGGAAAATTATCTCTTTATATTTTCATAATTTTCAATTGGAAACATCTAATCTTTTAAAAAAATGCTTTTAGACCATCTGAAATGAACAAATGCCAGAATTAGCGCATTAAAATAAACGATAGGTTGGAGCTGGTATCGGTAACATAGCACCAGAGGACAGTTTAATCGTACATGAACGATAAATTATCGTGAAGCATGGCAGTCCCACTCTCTCTCTCTCCTCTCTCTCCTCCTCTCTCTCTCTCTCTCTCTCTCCTCTCTCTCTCGCTCCCGGTGTCGTATTGTTTCATGGCTGCTTGAAGTAGTTCTGTCACTTCTCCTCCTTTGGGACTAAGGACTGTACCCCCTTCCTTCATGCTGGAAGTTTTGTCGAGAAATTTATATTCTCTCCATTTTTCTGAACCGTTGTAGTTGGGGTTCAGAAAAATTAATGGTTGTTGGATATCTGAAGGTTTTCAGATTGTCGTCATAATTTGTTTTAAGTATTTTGTACATTCATGAGTGGAAGTTTTCATTTTTCCTTTGTAAAGGAAATGCAACTACTTTGATACTCTCTCTTAGTAACTACTGTATTTAAAACTAGCAATTATCCCTTTCTGTCGGTGGAATGGGTACAAATGCGCCTACCGTTTACCTCTGCTTTTTTGACAGGAAGGTGTGAGACGTTCGAGAGATCCTTGTTCCTTCGGGTCCAGTTCTTGGCGTTTATTTCTTTAGTGTATTTCAAGACCCAATGGAACTACACAAGGAAGAACTTTGTTACCTATTCACTTTAGTTTTTGTGTTACCTCTTCGTTTGTGCTAGTTTGTTATTGTTTGTTAAATGTTGTTACCATAACTATAGTTTGTGCAATTTTGATTCAATTTTGGTTTAGGGGCAATTTTTTATTTGTTTGTTAGCTGATTGTGATTGTTTGTATTCTCCTTGGTTTGTCTTTACTTGTTTGAAGTTCATTAGTGTTAAATGCTCTTTACTTGTTCGTATTAAATTGTTTACATTTTACAAACTGATTCAGAGACCCCCCTCGGGTAGGTAATTGTCCAACTAGGTGATTTAAAAATAGGTCGTATCAAGTCTCCCCAAACTAAGGGTGTTCAAGGTTTTACTGTTCAGAGGGGGAGGAAGAGGACAATAGAACTCGAACTGTGGATAATTTCCCATATGTGTGTATGAAGGTTGCTACATGTGTGACTAGTTTTTCTACTGAACTCGATAATTATAGTATACATATCCATAATACTTCCTTAGTTAATTCCCATAATCTTCCACACATTTCCCATTGAGCACAATACTCGTATTAAGATTCACCTCCCAAAAGAGAGAAAGAGGAGGGGGTGGGGGGCGGCCAGGAGGTGGGGTCAACTGGGATACAAATGCTAAACTTAAAATCTAACTTCATTTATGAAAGGTAGTTCCTCCTTACGATACCTAGGGAGAGTTGTCGTCAACTGAATCTTATTTTTTCTTTGACTGGGGAGTTTAGTTTTTACCTTCTTATCCTAGGTTGAATTTATGATCTCTCTCATCTCTCTCTCTTCTCTCTCTCTCTCTCTAACTATATTTACAAGTGGATGGGCTATGACGGGATAGTTTTGAGTCACAGACCCAGCAACCTTCAGTTAAGCTCTGAGAGAGAGAGAGAGAGAGAGAGAGAGAGAGAGAGAGGGGGGGGGGGGGGGGGGGTGGGGGGGGGGGGGTTTGGGTAGGTTACTCGCACTTTCTCGCTCTATGAAGCGGATCAGAGAAATCATCTGAACTTAAAGGGAAGCAATGACAGCCACCACACGGCAGCCTCTGTCTGCCAGTCTATGAATATTCCTGTTCCAGGAAGTCCAGTTTACCGGCCAGGAGGGCAATTTCTTCCCCCTGGGTCCGGGAATCGGCTACAGTTCGGGAAAATCGGTCGAGATATTCGGGGAAGGAATTTTTTATTTTATATAAAACAATAATGAATAACAAATAAATAAATAAACAAATAAGGATAAAAGTAAAAATAAACTTGTCGGGCAAGTGGTTGAGATATTCGGGCAGTCGGGAAAGCTTCGTTTTTTTTTTCTTTGATAAGCATAAGAATAAAAATAAATATAAACTTGTATTTGTAACCAAATAATAAATAATCGCATGTGAAATACACCATTACAACTGAGAGTATATATAAGTAATATGTATGGTAGTTATATAATATGTTGGATGCTAATATCATGAACAAATATATTGTGCAAGAGAGAGAGAGAGAGAGAGAGAGAGAGAGAGAGAGAGAGAGAGAGAGAGAGAGAGAGAGTCTCACCACCAGCAGGCTGAAATGCATCCATTGCTAATTTCATGGCTGGAGAACAGGGTCTAGCAAAGTTCCTTTAAATCGTTGTGCAGATGATGTTATTATAGTTTTCTGTAACATTTCGTATATGTGTTCTTTATCATTCTTTATCAACCATCGGCTACAACTAGTGTACAGTAATATACGATATGCTAGCCATTATTTCCATATCATTATTGCCAGATAATTTAGTTAGGCAACACAGTTAGTAATGATAATGACTAATGTAATAAGGAGCGGTAATCAGTAGGCAACCTGTAATATTAGAAACTGAATACATGACAACATTCTAACGATAAGTCAATGTTACGGCCAGCAAAGTGCCATACGGCAATGTTCTTATGCATTCTGGTTATACTGCTAACGATACGGGAAGCGCAGCAGCCAGCCGGCAGATATTTGACACGCCTTGACTCCTCTCTCGGTATTCCTTGTTTAATTATTTTCATGTGAGTAATATAGACTGTAGGTAAGAAAAAGAAAAGTGTTCCAGTCTGCTAACTTTTGATAAAAAATTTATAGATATAGAAAATGACTCGGTGTGTTTAAGAAAAAGGAAAATAGTGCAAAGTTATCTTGTGAAAGACATGGAATGGTGTGTGTGTTGGTGAAGGAGAAGGTGAATTTCCTTTTCAGTGATTAACCATTATAAATATATTTATGCTAGTGACTGTTTTCTAAGTGGCCTAAAGTGACGCATATAAAGTATTGTTTATTAGTGAAGTAGTTTTGTATATTTTTTCATCATGAAATTACACAAAACCCTCGCAAATTCTAACATTTCAGGAGAACACTTTATTACATGTTTACTCAACATTGCACTACAGGATACATTGCAGGAAAATACTATCATCAGAAATACTCTGGAGTGCCCAGTCCATCCACGACTTCTTTTAATACACCTAAGCGAGAGAATGTTATCCGTTCTCTACACATGCCAGATATTGACCCAACACCATACAGTCCATACATCATATTGAAGTCTAAGTGAGACACGCTGGTCCTGTAGATGGGAGGTTGTGGAAGCTGTAGAGCAACAACCTGAGAGAATTCTACTTGCTCTAATAGAGATGCCAAAACTTCTGTGGATGCAAAGGGTCTTGTCAAAGCTATGCTTGAGATCACTTTAAAAGTGACCTTTATCATTCTTTATCAACCATCGGCTACAACTAGTGTACAGTAATATACGATATGCTAGCCATTATTTCCATATCATTATTGCCAGATAATTTAGTTAGGCAACACAGTTAGTAATGATAATGACTAATGTAATAAGGAGCGGTAATCAGTAGGCAACCTGTAATATTAGAAACTGAATACATGACAACATTCTAACGATAAGTCAATGTTACGGCCAGCAAAGTGCCATACGGCAATGTTCTTATGCATTCTGGTTATACTGCTAACGTGATCGGGAAGCGCAGCAGCCAGCCGGCAGACATTTGACACGCCTTGACTCCTCTCTCGGTATTCCTTGTTTAATTATTTTCATGTGAGTAATATAGACTGTAGGTAAGAAAAAGAAAAGTGTTCCAGTCTGCTAACTTTTGATAAAACATTTATAGATATAGAAAATGACTCGGTGTGTTTAAAAAAATAGGAAAATAGTTGTAAAGTTATCTTGTGAAAGACATGGAATGGTGTGTGTGTTGGTGAAGGAGAAGGTGAATTTCCTTTTCAGTGATTACCATTATAAAATATATTTATGCTAGTGACTGTTTTCTAAGTGGCCTAAAGTGACGCATATAAAGTATTGTTTATTAGTGAAGTAGTTTTGTATATTTTTTCATCATGAAATTACAAAACCCTCGCAAATTCTAACATTTCAGGAGAACACTTTATTACATGTTTACTCAACATTGCACTACAGGATACATTGCAGGAAAATACTATCATCAGAAATACTCTTGGAGTTGCCCAGTCCATCCACGACTTCTTTAATACACCTAAGCGAGAGAATGTTCTCCGTTCTGTACACATGCCAGATATTGACCCAACACCATACAGTCCATACATCATATTGAAGTCTAAGTGAGACACGCTGGTCCTGTAGATGGGAGGTTGTGGAAGCTGTAGAGCAACAACCTGAGAGAATTCTACTTGCTCTAATAGAGATGCCAAAACTTCTGTGGATGCAAAGGGTCTTGTCAAAGCTATGCTTGAGATCACTTTAAAAGTGACCTTTTCCAACACAAATGCCCTGGCTAGATAATTGCAGGGTCATGATGTTGACGTGATGACTGCAAAGATCACTTGTGATGCTACACTAGAAACCCTCAAAAAGTGGAGGGAGGAAGATATGTTTTCTCTCATTTGGGAAAAAGTCAGAAAAACTGCAACAAACATGAGTGAAATTGCACCTGACATTGAAGAGGTGGAAACTAAAAAGCGCCAAAAGAAACCATCCCAGAGGCTGCAAGCTCTCTCAGGAGAAACTCCTGAAGAACCCATCTCCTTTACAGACCATCAAAGAGCCAGGATTTCTTACTATAATGCCTTATACAGAGTTCCCACTGAACTGAGAGAGAGATTTGCAAGCAAGGATACATATCCTGACACCACTGGCGAAAATGATATTAGGGAACGCAGTAGAGGATGATTTCAAGACAGTGTCTGAATTCTACAATGTGGATCAAGACATCCTAATGGCTGAAACTGCCATTTTTCACAATCTGGAAGGTGTGGATTTGAATACTGCAAATAAAGAGATAAGGTATCTTTCCTCAAATTCTCTGTGTGAAACTTTGCCACACTTCAGTGAGATGGCAAAAACCCTGGCAACCTTACCAGCAACATCTTGTTCAGCAGAGAGGTCATTCTCGTGATTGAGAACACTCAAGGCTGACCTTAGATCTACTATGGGTCAGGATAGGGTCTCAGCATTAGGACTTCTCTGCATTGAAAGAGGTTATGTCAGCAGGATAGATATGAACACCATAAAAGTTCTATTTGGCAAATGAAAGGGAAGGGACAAAATGTTCTTTTAATTTATCTCTAATTATGTTATAAAATGTAGTGTAATAAAGATTTTCTTCTTTATTTGACTATTTGTACAGGCTTGGAGTAATGATGATTTAATAGAAAAGTAATTAGTTACACATTTACGTAATTATACTCATAATTCTTTATTTCTACCAAATGGTAATTTTAACTACAGCATAATTTTTTTCAAATATGAAGTAATCTTCGGATGAGATTTATTCATGCTAATGTTAATTTCTGCAGGTCTAAAATTTAAAAAATATGTTTCATTTATGTTGTAATAAAGCTTTTACAATTTATTAAATTTTGTTGTATGAATTGATTTTAAAAGGAAACCAAATTCACACGTTTTTATCTGCATTTTGTTTTATTTTCTATGGTTATGTATTTGTAACTAAAATTTTTAATGCTTTAAATTAATTTGTATTATATTTGTGTTTGAGATGTTCCCTCATTGTAATTGTAGTTGTAATTTGATAATAGCACAGTTAATTATAACTGTAATTGTTATATTTCATATAACAGCATAAGTATTTGCACCAAGCCGGATTTGTATATATTTTCACATAGTTGGTGATCTTGCTAGTCATGTTTTTTTTTTCGTGAAAAATAATGTAAAAATAAATATTGATAGGATGTTCCTTTTGTAAAATATGTAATATCTTAAAAGTTGTCTCTACGTTATATTATTTGAGTGAATTTCTGTTTGAATTCATACATAAGAGGATGCATGTATATAATCTGGATTGACTGTGTGAAGAGAGATATGAGGGAGTTGGGATTGAGGAGGATGCACTGGACCAAGGAAAATAGAAGAGTGTGTTGGAGAACCATTACAGCGACCCCAAATAGGAAAAAAAAAAAAAAAAAAAAAAAAAAAAAACAAACTTGTAGAGAAAGAAGAAGATGTATATAATCTGAATAAAGAATTGAATAATAGCTACGTAGTTTTGCTAAAATTTAACAGCTGTTGGTATTTGTTACATAAATATGGTGATTAAAAAAGAAAGAAAAAAAATAACTCTTGTGATGTTTAAAATTCGGGCAAATTTGGTGTTGCCCTCCCAAATGAACTTCACCTCGTACGCCTATGATTGTAGTAATCTGCTTTTCCATAATAAGGTTGCAGCTTGGTTTGGAACAAAAAGGGTATTAAAGTTATGAAGCTCTGTTCTCACACTTCAGGTCCTGTACCTTCCAATGTCAGGTTTGCATATATTTACGTCAGCCAGATTATTTATTGCTTGTTATTCATAACAGTGGTGGCTTTTACACTTTTTATCCTCCAAAGACCCATTTCACCTCTTCACTATTGCTTTGTCTGTCCTGCCAGCATCCTCTACTTTGTTTTCATTCTCTTCATTCAGAATATTTTCAAAATAGTCCTTCGGACATTCTAGTATCACCTGTATCATCATTTATTTCTCCATTTTCATCCTTTATATGTAATTTGCATAATTCCTCATCCACTTTTTCTCCTGAATACACCCACTCTTACATCTGCTTTTGAGGTTCTGATTCTATTCCTTCCAACTCCTCTTCGTAGCACATTTCACCTATTTTTTAGCCTCTCTTCTCCTTCAAGAAATGCCTGTCATCTCCCCTATCTGTCGTCCGCCAGAACTCGAAGGCAGACTCCTCTTCCATTGTCCTTTGTATGTCCTGATTCAACCTCCGAGTCTCTCTTTAAATCCCTTTCCCAATTTCACACTTCTTATGCTGCTGCCTTTTGCATGTTGTCAGTCACTAGTTTCAACCCAGTTGAAACTCTTCTTAGCTCCCCAAGGTTTGGCCTCTCATGGGTTCTAAGGTCTCTTGTCAGGATCCCTTCCAAGACCTAGTGTGCAATGCTTTCTGTATATGCTTTAATAGATTCCCTTGGCTTCTTCCTGCTTAGTTGTCCAACTTCTCTGACTTCATCGTGATCCAGTTTTTGCTCCCTACTAGGAAAGTTCATTTCTTGTCTCATTGGTAAATTTTATTTTGAAGTGCTCTCTTATAAACTCGGAATGAGTAGCCAATTCAAGGCATAATTGGTTTTTTCCAAATACTTCAAAGTAGGTGTCTCGATTGTGGAGAATGTTTTTTTTCGAGTGAATTTTTATGTATTTGTAGTAATAACTAGTAGTATTTTTCATTGTTTAATGAATACCATTTTAAGAGATGTTTAATGTAAATGTTCTGCAGTTTTTATTTACGTTAAAGTTTACTAATGAAATAAACTAGGTAGGGTCATTTTTCTTATCTATATTAAATGTTCAATAAAATATGAACATGGTAAGGTAATTTTTTCATGTAGATTTTTATAATTGAATCAGAAATATATACTTATGTAAATAGAGTATGCAGCATGAGAGTGAAAATGTTTGTGCAAATTACTTGGCATGTCAGCATTTTCGGGTGATATAACTGAAATATACTGTTCTGAAATTATTATTCTCTCCAGTATTATGTAAACAGATATACATAATTATTTATTTACAGTGTACTACTTCATTATTTTCCATACCTATAATGTAAAGGTTTTGGGTCTGTTTAATGTCTGAATCAGTAACCTCAAGCTGTGTAGCATCTGAAACAGTCCCCACTGATGAGGCTGCTTTATAGAGGCAGGTGTGTTGCCCTTAAAACATCACCGTAATTTGATAACAATACGAAGAGGTCTTTCAATGCAAGCGGGATCGTCTCCTGCAGCTGACTGCTTTCAAAACTGTAATCCAGTAACAGTAGTTAATAGTACTAGCTCTTTCCCAAAAAGAGCTAAATACATAATGAACTTGCATAACATGGATCCAATTTTTCACCCACCAATGGAATTGCCACCACCGTGGATTTTAAATCGAATAAAGATATGTACCTCCCTGTCTTACCTACTCAAAAAGCAAATGACAAGTACAGAAATGTACCGCCAACATGCTTTGGAGCACATTAGAAGAAAAGGCGACAAATTTATGGTATATACAGACGGCTCCAAAATAATGTTGGAGTAGGAGCATCTGCATATTCGAAAAATATGTTAATAAAAAAAAGCCTACCTTTAATATCATCAGTGTTTACTACTGAAGTCACAGCCATACAGATGGCTCTTGATATGATATCTGAGGCAAAAGCAAGTGTCTCTGTTATTTTTAGTGAATCACGTAGCGCTATAGATGCTATAAGACAGTATAAATCAGTAAACCAAATAGTGCAGGAAATACAAATAAATGGAAATATGTTGGATCCCAGCACACGTGGGAATAAAAGGAAATGAAAATGCAGACTCAGCTGCCAAATCAGCTTGCACTATCCCTCCAACAATTACACATGCCCCAGTGTCAGACTGGATAGCATCTGTTAAACCATTGATTTACCAGGATTGGAAAAGAGAATGGGCCTCAGTGCCAACAACAAATAAACTTAAAAACATAAAAACTGAAGTATATGCATGGAGGACATCCTCACACGTGGAAAGATCAAGAGAGGTAAACCTAGCAAGGAACTCCGTATAGGAACACACAAAAATTCTAGCAATGGTCACTTAATGTTCAACACCACATGCTGACCCAATAAAGTGTAACAGATGTCAACACCCATGACAGTAACAGCATTTGCTTGTTGATGCCCAATTGGACCCAGCAAAGATCTATTTATCTGCGGAATTCAAAAATGAAAAGTATTCTTGCTGAAAGCAAAGATTTTTCAATTAATAACATCATAAATTTTTTGAATAAGACAGGTTTCTCAAATGAAGTCTAAATTTTTTTTTTATTTATATAATTTTTTTTTATTTAATTTTATTTTATTTATCTATTTCTTCTTATTTATTTGTTTATTTATTTATTTACTTTTTTTCTCAGGATTAATCCCTGAGAACCAGTCCGAGAAGAGTCAACTTGAGACTCAGAGGTCTGGAAAAACTAAGCCCTATTAATAATAATAATATAGAAGCCAAAGTGATGTTGGTGCTCTGTAACGGTAATCGCTTCACAGCCAAGAATTACGATTTAAAGGAAAGGAAAATGCATCTTCGAGAAGTTCTGCAGCACGGATGCTTTCACACGTGTGTTGGAAGCACCTGTTCTCATGATGGTTCTAGAATCGGCAGGAGTTTTGTGGAACATGTTAGGCGCCGACGTGACGTGAGAAACGCAGCAATTTCTGATGCAATACCTCATCTAGATGCTTCTAAGAAGTTCCAGTAATCTCGGGAGTCTGTGACGTTTGCCGTAAGCCCCGCCCCCAGAATGCCATATAAATATGACGGACGAAGTAGGAGAAGGCAGCTCATCAGTTAGTCACAGAGTAAGAGATCATCAGTAAAAGCCACAGATCAGATTATCAGTGAGAGATCAGCAGCAGATATCATTAGAGTGAGATAAGAGAAGAAGGACAAAGGATCAGAGAGAAAAAGGCGCCCAAGAATTGGTCGAATTCTGGTCAAGTCGTCTTCAGGAGTGGATGACCGAGTTATTTCGACGTTGAGCGAGACTTCAGAGAAGAAACGTTCTGCTTGAGGTTTTGGGGAGTTCTTGCCCTTCAAGTATCAAGAGTAGATATTATTTTCTGCAATAGGGAGGCAAGAAGGCGTCTACAATTAGTTCTTCTTTTGTGATGTCATCGCTTTGAGTTGCAAAACTGGTCGGCAAGTACTTCATTACCTCACTGTTCCCCCAGTTCATGCAGTGTAAGATTTTACCTTTTTTTATGTAAATAGGAGACACCATTCTGCATTTATCTTTGTTAGTAAGCTTGTAAATAAACCTTTGTTGTGTTAGTGTTTCTTTCTATATTCGTATCCCCAGTTTCAACTGTTGGTGTTGAATTCTTTTTGTTTATCATTAATATCGAACCTGAAGCGGACCTCTCTTGGTTCGTAACATTGTGGCGAACTTGCTTAGAATAGCACTAACAGTTTGAAATAGGGAGAATATAGAAAGAGCCAGAATGAGTGAGATGGTGAAAGAGTTTATCGAGTCGGGTAAGCTCCTAGGTCTAGAGGGGAATGATCTCCATGAATATGTGGAAAGGAAAGAAAGAGAAAAGTATGAGAGAGATGAAAGAGCAGCTGAGAGAGAAGAAAGAGCAGCTGAGAGAGAAGTGAGGAAAATGCAGCAAGAGGTAGAAATGTTGGTAAAGCAGCAGGAAGAGAAAGAGAAGGTACGTATGCATGAGCAGGAAGAAAGAGAGAAAGAACGTATGTGTAATAAATACATTTTAGAATTACATAATCTGTAAATAAAAACCCATGACCTGAGGTCATTGGCATTAGGATGGTCCTACGTGACCAAGGCAGATCTAGATTACGCTATGCGATGTCTGCAGTAGCCTGGTTTAGGTTTGTTTGATATGTCATCATGTTATATATTGTCAACCTTTTACAACACACCTTCCATGGGAAGCGGTTGACCTGTTAACCTACGCCGGAAACTTGTAACTTCCGAGCCGGCGGACTACGTATGTTTTTATGTGAATCGCTGAGATAGCTAATGTTTCGCTATTGACGTGATGCTCTAAGAGTGCAGTTCATTCCTATCGATCAAACGTAACGGTCTCACGACTGAACAAAGTTGTTGTACTATTTCCAACTTATACGTTTGAATCATCTCCTTTAATTTAAGAAGAACCACTCTATTAAGATATCACATAGTAGAAAGAAGGAACCAGAAATACTTACGAATGACAGTCGTAAGGAAAAACAAACAGTCTTTCGCAAAAGCGAAAAGACTAAAATTTGGTGGCAGCTATTGACGAAGAATAAGATTAACAAGACCCATATCAGCCGACCGAAGAACTGCAATAACCAACTTCCACCTATAAATCAATACTAAACAGAGGAAACGGGATCTTCAATCAACGCAACATTTTATGAAGACGAAGATATGTCCTTCATCGAGAAGAATACAAGCATCAACATCGACGATTGAGTGACTGTTGTCACATATCTCCGAGAATCAACACCGGACGAGAGCAGCATCGAACCATCAACAGAAAGAAGAAAACACATAAAGAAAACAACGCGCGATCACTAGCAAGGACGCGAAGAGTAGGCCAAGAGGAAGCAATGCGAGGAAGGAGGCTGTGACGTCATCAATCTTGGACTTCTTCATGCAACGTGAGGCAGAGAGGAGACCGTGACGTCATCACGACTTCCGACACGAAGACGACAGGAAACTGTGACGTCATCCCATGTCAACAATCCTTCAACATATAATCCAGAGCTAAGTACATTTTTATCTATTCAGGTTTTTTCTCAGTGAAGTGTTGTTCATCAGGAGTCGATCGTCCAGTATTCTGGGGGTGAGTTGTTCGCCATCTTAATCTTCATTCATTACAAAATCAATCTTCAACTACGAGTTCTCGCCCGCAGACTATTTTTTTTTCTCGTTGTTGCTAATCGTTTTCTTGCAGGAATTCTCCGTATATACTTTATCAAATTATCTGTACTTATATGATCCTTTTTGTGGGTTTTTCCTATTATTTGCAACACATTTTTATTTCATATTGAATATGCGTTTGCGCAGTGGACGTTCGTATCTGTACAGTGCTAGTGAAACAGTTAGGAATCGTATCAGTCGGAAAAAAACACACACAAGATGACACCTATAAAACCAAAAATCCAGAAGTAAAACTAACTTGGCTCAGGACACTAATTTTTCCTGTTCAAGGTCCTATAGGTAAATATCGTTATGGGTTCTTCGAGTTCTACGCGTAAACAAGCTTCTATGGCTCAGCCTAGTGTTGTAGAACGGGAGGCAGTAATTGCCGACCGGTTAAATGAACATCAGGAAAACTTACGTAACTCCACGTGGGTTACAAGATCCAATATTGCAGTGAATGTTTTCATACACTTGATATATTTAATCTGTATGGCAGTCATGTTGCCTGTAGCTTTGGTGCGGTATTGTGTTAAAAAGCTAACGCCTGACAGTACGGAACTAGGTGTGTATAAACAGATAAAAGCACACATGTCTAAATGTACTGACCTTGATCCCTTGCTTACTCAAGCTTTTGCAAAAAATGAGGATGAGCCACAACAAGTAGACGAAGTTAATCATAATCAAACAGCAGGGATGACTTGTTACAATTGCAATAAGCCAGGTCACGTAACGTCAGACTGTCGGACGCGTTTTTGTTCAATTCATAACAGTACCACACATTCATATAATCGTTGCTACTCGCGTAATCAATGGCAGAATCCTAATAACACGCAAACAGTTGCCTATGTAAACAAAAAGGAAGGTCCTCAGTACTATAAAAAGAAACAAGCAAACAGCAATGCTGCTCAACAGCAGAAACAAACAAATCGTGCTTCAGGTACCCCTCTGTTCCTGGGGGGCCGTCTAGCCAGAACTTGCAAGACAAGCGAATTTCAAGGTGTGCTAAACAAAGCAAATACCACGTAGTTTCGCTCCAGAGGGGGAGAGGGCGATGTTGGGTCATCAATATCAACATCTTTTGTATCAAATAATCAG